>NC_136417.1:12917500-13517500 GCF_052625555.1 Lactuca saligna
TTGCCTTTTTGAATGGGATTTGGATGTTTCATTATTCTATTTACAACATATTATATCATGGTAGTTGCATGCATCCAATTTGTCACGATATCAGTTTTCAAAAATGTCACACCCCCGAACCAAACAACGGAAACGTACGAGGGCTCTTGTGACTTAAATTGAGTACCATCACAATGAATATACATGAATCATAACACAAATCATCACCAAGCATTTGAATATTACCACTGATATTGTTTACATTCAGTACATTGTTTTAAACGTTAAAATTCCATAACATAGACTGTCTAATAGATAATTTAAGCAAAACACCATGACATGACTTGTTTATTGTTATACCGATACGAAGAATGTTTTTGATTACCCAGGTGACATTGGATTAACTAGGGTTTGTGAGTGGTTACAATCACGCATTAATGAAAGTGACTAATTTATAACTACAGGTTACGAACGATCCCTAAGGCGTCGTCTGTACTACTCACACTATCCAACCACCCTGACTTCTCTTGATTAACGCCACAAATCTGATTACTCGAATTCTCATAAGCCCAACAACCGAGGAGAAAGGAGGGTACGAAGCCCCCTTTATTTCCATAAGTTATTCAAGGCTATCGGGAATGCGAAAGGCACTTGGCCCAACTCGCATTTGACTTCTCGACCTCACTAGCAGTACTAATGGACCATTAGGGCCCAATAGCACAATAGAGCTATTGAAAGTCCTTTTACATGTAATTGGGTCATAGAAGACCCATTAACATGTAGGTGCGTTCCCTTCGGGCCCAAAGATCATGTTATTAGGCTAGCAAGGCCCAACAAGCACGATTTGAAACTTTCAAGCCCAAAGATTGAATGTTGACTCCTCGTAGTTATCATGCGTTTATTGAAATACTATGGTTTATTGATTTTTTTGTTCTGTTATTGATTCGAGGCCGAATCAATTCGTTTTGTAACGATATTGGTTGTTGACAGTGTATTTGTTTTTACGTTTCGTCGGTAGTCGTGGATCTTGTATTTTGTCTTAATGAATTAATTTGTTTAAAAGTAAGATTTTTACCTTTTCACAACCTTTCTTTTATAAAAATAGCACTTTTAGTCCTTTATATAAAAGAATTTCATTTTAGTCCTTAAAACATTATTTTGACACTTTTGTATCATAAACTTGTTGAAAAGACATTTTTAGCCAAAATTTATTTTGTAAACAGCTTTAGTCCTTCCAGATTGATGTTTTCTCGGCTAAAACCCTCAATTTCGAAACTTTGACAGTTTTGGCCCAAAATAGAAAATTTTTACATTTTTGATCCTTTTTGAATTTAAAAAGCATTTTTGACCATTGGAATAGTACACTTCAAATCCCCTGTTTTACATAAAATTGCATTTTTAGCCCCTCAAATTTAGAAATCTCGCATTTTGAAGCTTATTGGGCCGAAAAGCCCAAATTTAACCCCTTAAACTCAAAATTTACATTTTAAGCCCTTCAACAATGTTGATGTTTAGAAAATTATTGTAGAAGATGTTTGGACCCTTTTGACCCTCCAGAAATTATAATTTGTCGGTTTGGCCCCTAAGTTTTGTATTTTTGACTTTTTATGTCCAAAAATGGGTTTTATGTTCAAGTATGTTCATCCTAACCATATGAATTATTTTTCTTGAATTGATTAGTGTAAAATAGTTTAAGTTATGTTTATTTCCTTCCTCATGTTTTAGATCTCGGTTTTTACACACTTCTTGGATAACATATTCATCACAAACACATGATATCACACACATACATGCATCAAATCACACATAACATAAATTTACACATAGATCTACACATTTGCCTGTTTTCTCCCCCTATAAAACTCATAAAAACCAAAAAGAAGGGGGTATGAAACTCACCTTGAGTTGTGGATCAGTTTTGAAGAAGATTTGGAGAAGTTTGGTGCTATTTTCGGCCCTAGCAAGTTCCTTGGATGGATCTCGACTTAGTGGGTTCTAAGATGCAAGATCATGAACTTGAATGGATTAAGAGATAATTTTTGATGAAAAGAAGTGAGTTAGATCATAGATTTAAGCACCAACTTACCTTGAATGATGATTTTTATGCAAGAAATCCCTTGAACGCCTCTTAGATCTCGAAAATTTGGAGAGAATGGGGAGAGAGTTTCTTTGAGAGAATTGTTGAATGAAGTGTGTGTGTGTGTGTGTGTTTGGTTTCGTCCGAGAGCAAGAAGAGAGGAGAGAAGAGAGTGCTTGCATGGAAATATGGGAAATGCATGGATGTATGGGTTATTTTTGCATAGAAATCCTTTAGGCAATTGTGAGGTGGCATAGGAAAAATCAACTCCTCCCTTCATTTGGGCTTGGGCCGAGATTTGGAGAGGGAAAAAGAAAAGGATTGGGCCTTGTATGCTTAAGCCTATTTCATGGTTATGTTAAGTGATGTTTGGCCCAAATAAATATAAATATGATTTTTATAACCTATTAGGGCTAAATTAGGTTAATTATGGCCCAATATGGTCCATTTAAATAATTTATTTCATTCTAGGCCCAATATGGCCCAAAATATTGAAATAAATGAAAGTGGGTCCAATTAGAGCCCATTTAAGAGGTCTAAGCCCATGATATTCCAATTGGAAGCTTATTGGTCCATTGGGCCCAATAAGGAAGTCCTAGTCCAAAATGGACTTAAACAAGGACTTCTAGGGTTTCCAATTATTTGTTGACTATTTGTAGTGCATGTATGAAGTGTTTGATTGAAATTTTGTTGTCATAGAGTAAGCATCATGCATGCTTTCATGTTTTTGATTCATAATTGACATAAGTGTTGTAGTTACAAGGCACCAAAAATTTCTAGTTGTGACAAAAAAATCACATTTGAAGTTCAAATATAAAACCCCATTTTTATATTTTGACTAGTTTAATTTTAACGATAATATCTAATATTAAGTTTCAGTTTGAGCCTTGTAGAACCTTTTAATATTGTTTAATAAAACTTCCTTTCATTAAAAAAATACTTGGAGTTTGTATAAGTTTTAAAATCACAATTTGTAGACTGATATTTTACAATTTTTAAAATTTTCCATAATTAACGTTTTTTTAATAAAATTGGTTATTTTTTAAAAGCATTAACTTGTTACATCACATGTTCAACTTTTAAATCTTGAAAATCAAACGCCATATGATGTTTCTTTTGACCAAAAAATAGTTTGAGTTTGTGAAAAGCTAAATTACCAACCACACAAAATATTTACTTGAAAAATAAACAACACAAACATAGATTTAACATAAACAAGCCTTGATCTAATTAACACTTTTGTTAGCCAACACAAAAGTGTTAAGTCCTTCCTAAGGAACAAAGGCACCAAATAATACAAGTTGTTCTTCATGTGATCTTCAAGCTTTAACTAGCAATAACAACCAATTTTGTTGCAATTTTATGAAATTTTTATAAAAATTATGAACTTTTATAAAAACCTTACAAAACCATGGCCTCCACTTGTAGTCTTCAAAATGGCTTTCGTCTTCATCTTATATTTTTTCATAAAATAAATCTAGTCTACAACTAATCAATTACATAAAAATGACAACAATAAAAATTATCTACTTTTATTACATACTTTTATGAATAAAAGAATATTACAAACTATTTTCAAACAAATCACACAAATAACAACACAAATGGTCCAACGCTTGTTTATGCAATCTACAATACATATAAACATAAAACAAGTTTTGTTTTTCTAAGACAACTTTAAATGACAAAAAACACATGTATGTTTTTGTCACAAAAAATAATAATAAAAAAGTTGTCAAAGAAAATATGTATGAACATATTTTTAAACAAAACCAAGTTATCCATATTCTCCAAATACTAAGATTTCTATAAATCAAATAATCTAACCAAACTAGCATGGTGGCTCTTAGTACAAATTGTTGGGTTTTGCTTAAAATTGGTTTCTAAAAAACTCATAATATTTGCAACGGATGTCTTAAAATTTTGGAATGTAATAACAAATTACAACCAACCTAGGATCTTCTTACAAGTAATGGAAAGAAAACACATAAAAGAGTAAAAGAATAAACAACATTTATTATCTTTGGTTCCTCAAAGGGGAGGCTAGGAAGTTGATGAAGAATATAGAACATTTGAGACACCAACAATGAACAAACTTGAAGAGATGCGAGTCACAACAAGGTTACATCTACTACCCCTCTGTTTTTTGGTTGGATAAAATTTATGGGAAAATTTGAAAATTGTAATTAGACTAGTTGGTGTTGTCTCCTTTTAATATTTTGTAATCTTCCTTGAATTTTCTATAGTCTAGCTCCTTGCTAGCTTGTGGTTTGCTTAATAAAATTTCAACGGTTCACAAAAAACTTATTAAAAATTGTGTGTTACCTTATCATAAATGTACTTTAATTACCTAATTAATTATATTTTGTATACAGTTACGATCAACTTTTCCTTAAGTATACACTCATGAAATATCATACATATTACTTACTCAGTTTTTCGGTGTCTTGATCTCTCTCAAATTCATCGTTGCTAGATTTATAAAATGAACATGAGTTATATTCTTGCTGGTATTATTGCATTGATGCTTCTTTTGACATATGTTCATGCTCAAGATTGTAATCCCAATGAAGATATAAAGGATTGTTATCCAGTTTTAATGGCGAAGGGATCACCATCTTCACTTTGTTGCTATGAATTAGATCACCATAGAAACTGTCTATGCGACTATATAGACATTAATCGTTCTATATTGCCACCAAACTATCAGTATCTTCGTAACATTGCCAAAACTTGTGGCGTCTTCTTTCCCCTTTGTCCTGTGTAGTGTTTTTGTTGTGTCATTGTTACATTATTGATGAATAAAGTACTTTTTTCATGGTTTAATTTACAATTTTGTATTACTTTTTGGTTATGTTTTGTGTTTGTGATTGTATTGTGCAATACGTAATATGTATCGCCCTAATTATTTAACCTTCTTTTATGTTTAAATTTTTTTGATAAAGTTTCACAAATGGTCATAATTATTTTTAGTTTTCCCCTAATATAGTCATTTTGAATTATTATTATTATTATTATTATTATTATTATTGTTGTTGTTGTTGTTGTTGTTGTTGTTGTTCTTGTTATTGTTCTTCTTCTTGTTGTTATTGTTGTTATTGTTATTGCATGAATATTCCATTTGGAGAACACCTTACACGTAAACAATCATTATTGTGGATCTCCGCTAGATGAATCCATTGAGTTGAAAGAAATTTCGATAAGAACTATTTCTTCCATTTTTTGAAACTTGCCTACACACAGTTTGTAAAATTTCATGCAATGAGCATTTATGAAGTTCTAAATAAGTCTATTAAATCTTATATTAATTACCATAAATTAAATAAAAAGGCAAAAAAACTAAAACATAGAAAATATAATTTTTGTATAAATAAAAAATTTTAAATTACACATTTTAATCATCATGGAAATATATTTTATTTAATATATAATTAATTTATTACTTTATCTAAAATATTCAAACTACAATACATCATTAAATATATATATTTTTTTATTTTTTTTATCTAAAACAATTTGAACATCGCTTTGTACTTTTTAATTTTCTATGTGATGATATTTTTAATATTTAACTTTATTTTTCTTATACAAATATATTTATTTTCATAAAAAAATATATGATGTGTTATTATATAAGGAATACGTTATTATAAAAATAGTAGTATGTTTATTTTAAAGATATAAATATGGGGTTTTGAGTTAAAGATAAAAAATGTTTCGGTTCTGATTTCATAATATGAGTAGGATAAAGACATGAACTTTTAAAAAAAAAAAGTAAAAATTAAAAAATGTTTGTTAGTTGATAATTAACTACGTTGCTACGTATGCTAAAACTTAACCATGTGAATAATATGACATTAATTTCGTTTAATTCTGTAACACCCTATTTTCACTTTACAGTAAAATTAAATATAAACATTCATTTATATAATTCGAAGTAGAGATATATGAGATATTACTCTAAGTGATCTAAATGAAAGTCGTAGTAATTGTAACTCCAAGAGCATCCATATAAAGAACGCCTAAATCTTACTTCGTCTGAAGAAGTTATGTTTTTTCGAAGTTTCAGTGCAACAATCTACGACACAGAAATCGAAATTAAAATCGGTAGAGTGTTAGCCAAAATAATGTAAATGAGAATTGAGGATCTCATAAGTACCAATCTATCGATATAAAGAACATCGAGAACGGATTATGTGTAAAGGATTTATGAATTTTAGATGGTCTTTTGTAGTGTAATCTTCATAAACTGTTAAATTTAAAATAGGGTGAGAACTAGTTGACAGAGACTAAATGAAATTTGTAGTACTCATCGATAGCTACACATGGATATATAAAGAACATAAACAATAGAGCTCGTATGCGATATGATTTGTTGAAGATTCACGATTTTACCCTGCTTGAGCGACGCAACACCATCCACAACCGACACGTGGCACCACCAGACTCGAAACCTGCTACCTACCCATAGGCACGACCAATCCTTGGTCTGGTTGCACGATGTGCCTCCCCTACAAGGCCTCTATAAATAGCAATCAAAGGCCCCTTCATTTATCACACCTTCACATCAATATTTCTATCTCTACAAACCTTTCATCTCTCTAGATTTATGACTTTTTCGAGTTCTAAAGTATTCGCAATACGGCTCTAAGGCGCCAGATAGCCGGGCAGAAACTAGTCTCGGTATCGAGGTACTGCCTGTGACTTTTTGGTTTTCGCTAGAAATTTATTTAAGTTAAGCTTCACTTAGTATGTTTTATGTGTAATTTATATTTACATTCATAGTCGTTATGATGAATCTAAAAATAAGATTTATCAGTGATTCCAATCATAATACTGATTGATCTACTTACGGGAATGATGTCTAGGTAAGATTTAGTGAAGTGTTTAAAATGGAATTTTCAAACAGTATACTATGTATACCAAATAGACCTTACCACTGATATAATCTTACCTAGTTATTCCTTATTTGATAGAACTTTCGATTCTCATCGGGATTAGTGAAAAATCTAGTGTTTATTACCGACCTGCCATAGAGATTAATAAATTAGAATATTATAGGTTAATACTTGTTGGACACGTTACCCGCTAGTTGGATGGATAATTAGATAGCTAATAGTCGTCAGAGTAATTATCTAAGTGACTTATCTCATTATACTAAACCCATAACTATTATTGGTATGCAATTGACCTAAGAGTAACATGGTCCATTTGGGTTGCACGGCATCGGAACAATTTGGATAGACTTTTGTGAGAAGAGGATATTTATGATTTATTAATATATTATAAGTTCTAATATATTAATATGAAATCATATTATTTAATTAGTATTGATCAAAAATTAGTTTGGAATTACTTTTGTGATCAAAAGAAACTAATTAAATAAATGGGGATTGATTTGGTAAATCATTCATTCTTATAAAGTGGGCTTATGATCCATAGTTCTTTATGTTGGGCTAAACCCATGTGGTGACCCATGGATACTCCATGGAGGTTAAAACCCATGGATCATGAGGAATGTGGAAAGTCATTAGTTACATGGTGTAGCCCTAATGTGCACACTATATAAAGAAGCCTCATACTAGTAAAATCGGCACTTATGATACACAAGTGAGGGCTAGCCAATTTTGGTGCAATATAATCTTCTCTCAAGTTATTCCAATTGTTGGTGGTGTTGTGTGATTCCATTTGAGGTGCAACACTTGGGGCACTAAGTTATTAAAGGTCTAAGGTTTCCAACTACAAGAAAATGTATGTTATCTAACTTGTTTTATTACCCAAATATCAATGTTTTGTATGCTAGTTAGGGTAATACCTTGGAAAGTTCAAGTTTGCATGTATAAAAGAGAAAACATAGATCTAAGGTATTTGATGTTGCATATACACCCTAGGAGTGTTACAACGCTCAAAACCCAACCATGGTATCAAAGCCTAGGCTTGTTTTCAATTATACTTGATGCTACTTGCTGGAAAGGTTGACTTTTTGCTCACTGTTCAGTGAACTCGCCGAGTCTACTGTGGGACTCGATGAGTCCACTGTGGAACTCGATGAGTCCACGTTGAAATTCATCCAACTCGTCAAGTTGGTTCATGCACTCGATGAGTTGGAGGCCCTAAGTGCATAATTTCGAGTTTCAATGCTGGAATTTGACTAGGATCATTACATTAAACTATTTTTAGATTGTTAAACCTGTTTAAATGTGGTAATGATTGTGCTTATCCAATTTCAAAGATAATTGTCAAGGTTTCTGGTTTTATATTAAGTTTATATGATTCTTGAAAACTGTTGATATGAATTATGCATGCTTGTGAGGTTTGTTAGATCATTGAAATTATTTGACATGCTTGTTATTTTAATTGTTGATCTAAATTGTGACATCCCCATTTCACGGCCAGAAAAAACCGATTTTGTTTATGCTTTATAAAAATCGAAGTACCTCTTTTAATAAAAATGTTGCGGAATTTTTTCCTAGTAAAACATGATAAATACGTTATCATGGCATTTCTGAAGAAAAGTATTTTTATTCATTTTAAAACATTTGGGATATCATCGTCAATACAGAAACAAAGCATAAACAGAAATTACATTCATTATCACTAGTGATTTATATCTCCTTAATCTCTCAGTGTACTGTGACTTCATATCAATACATGTGATATAAATAAACTTAATGGGTCAGGTTGGGAAACTTGGTGAGTACATAAGGTTTTCAACCCACAATAATATAATTATTATGTTTAATCATCAAACAATTAACCCAATTACCCATCCCCATTATCTTCTTTACTCTAAAGGATTTACCCTAACAATTAGCTATTCCTCGTTCATTATTTCCTAAGGAATATGCTTGAAATCCATCATTGCCAGGGTTTGCTCAATTGTCACTAAATCCATAGCTACTAGGGTTATCTCGTTTATCGATAGTATTGTTTCCGAGAATCCACTTGCAATACATGTTAGTGGGTTTTTAGAGTACACATGTGAACACATCGTTCACAACACCTACAGGTTGCGAGCTTGCTAGTGTTCCACTGGACTGTCTAGAATAGTCCATGGTTGTCATCCATACTCTGCTAGATGATAGGGCCATCGCTTGGGGCATCGCTTAGGTCATCATTTGGCAAATCGCTTTGGCTCATCGCTTTGGCTCATCTTGACTCATCTCTTAGGTCATCTCTTCTCTCCATATTTTACCACTTATATATCATCGCTCATCATTCATCTCATCTCTCATCGCTCATCATTTATATCATCTTTAATCTACCCATGTTCTACCCAACACATTTTGTAGATATAAAATACGTATATAGTTTTAATCATTTAAAACATATATAAAATCGTTTATCCAGCATAAGCAACAAGTATTCAAGTAATATGCATATATAACACGTAGTTTATATAAAATACTTCATATCTATGTGTAAGATGAAAGTAACTATGCACTCACTTGAAAATGTGGTGACTCGGCACTCGGACAACACTTTGCAGTTTTATGAAATTTTTATAAAAATTATGAACTTTTATAAAAACCTTACAAAACCATGGCCTCCACTTGTAGTCTTCAAAATGGCTTCCGTCTTCATCTTGTTATATTTTTTCATAAAATAAATCTAGTCTACAACTAATCTATTACATAAAAATGACAACAATAAAAATTATCTACTTTTATTACATACTTTTATGAATAAAAGCGTATTACAAACTATTTTCAAACAAATCACACAAATAACAACACAAATGGTACAAGGCTTGTTTATGCAATCTACAATACATATAAACATAAAACAAGTTTTGTTTTTCTAAGACAACTTTAAATGACAAAAAACACATGTATGTTTTTGTCACAAAAAATAATAATAAAAAAGTTGTCAAAGAAAATATGTATGAACATATTTTTAAACAAAACCAAGTTATCCATATTCTCCAAATACTAAGATTTCTATAAATCAAATAATCTAACCAAACTAGCATGGTGACTCTTAGTACAAATTGTTGGGTTTTGCTTAAAATTGGTTTCTAAAAAACTCATAATATTTGCAACGGATGTCTTAAAATTTTGGAATTTAATAACAAATTACAACCGACCTAGGATCTTCTTACATGTAATGGAAAGAAAACACATAAAAGAGTAAAAGAATAAACAACATTTATTATCTTTGGTTCCTCAAAGGGGAGGCTAGGAAGTTGATAAAGAATATAGAACATTTGAGACATCAACAATGAACAAACTTGAAGAGATGCTAGTCACAACAAGGTTACATCTACTACCCCTCTGTTTTTTGGTTGGATAAAATTTATGGGAAAATTTGAAAATTGTAATTAGACTAGTTGGTGTTGTCTCCTTTTAATATTTTGTAATCTTCCTTGAATTTTCTATAGTCTAGCTCCTTGCTAGCTTGTGGTTTGCTTAATAAAATTTCAACGGTTCACAAAAAACTTATTAAAAATTGTGTGTTACCTTATCATAAATGTACTTTAATTACCTAATTAATTATATTTTGTATACAGTTACGATCAACTTTTCCTTAAGTATACACTCATGAAATATCATACATATTACTTACTCAGTTTTTCGGTGTCTTGATCTCTCTCAAATTCATCGTCGCTAGATTTATAAAATGAACATGAGTTATATTCTTGCTGGTATTATTGCATTGATGCTTCTTTTGACATATGTTCATGCTCAAGATTGTAATCCCAATGAAGATATAAAGGATTGTTATCCAGGTTTAATGGCGAAGGGATCACCATCTTCACTTTGTTGCTATGAATTAGATCACCATAGAAACTGTCTATGCGACTATATAGACATTAATCGTTCTATATTGCCACCAAACTATCAGTTGCTTCGTAACATTGCCAAAACTTGTGGCGTCTTCTTTCCCCTTTGTCCTGTGTAGTGTTTTTGTTGTGTCATTGTTACATTATTGATGAATAAAGTACTTTTTTCATGTTTTAATTTACAATTTTGTATTACTTTTTGGTTATGTTTTGTGTTTGTGATTGTATTGTGCAATACGTAATATGTGTCGCCCTAATTATTTAACCTTCTTTTATGTTTAAATTTTTTTGATAAAGTTTCACAAATGGTCATAATTATTTTTAGTTTTCCCCTAATATAGTCCTTTTGAATTATTATTATTATTATTATTATTATTATTATTATTATTATTGTTGTTGTTGTTGTTGTTGTTGTTGTTGTTGTTGTTGTTATTGTTATTGCATGAATATTCCATTTGGAGAACACCTTACACGTAAACAATCATTATTGTGGATCTCCGCTAGATGAATCCATTGAGTTGAAAGAAATTTCGATAAGGATTATTTCTTCCATTTTTTGAAACTTGCCTACACACAGTTTGTAAAATTTCATGCAATGAGCATTTGTGAAGTTCTAAATAAGTCTATTAAATCTTATATTAATTACCATAAATTAAATAAAAAGGCAAAAAAAACTAAATCATAGAAAATATAATTTTTGTATAAATAAAAAATTTAAAATTACTCATTTTAATCATCTTGCAAATATATTTTATTTAATATATAAATAATTTGTTACTTTATCTAAAATATTCAAACTACAATACATCATTAAATATATATATTTTTTTATTTTTTCATTTTTTTTTATCTAAAACAATTTGAACATCGTTTTATACTTTTTAATTTTCTATGTGATGATATTTTTAATATTTAACTTTATTTTTCTTATACAAATATATTTATTTTCATAAAAAATATATGATGTGTTATTATATAAGGAATACATTATTATAAAAATAGTGGTATGTTTATTTTAAAGATATAAGTATGGGGTTTTGAGTTAAAGATAAAAAATGTTTCGGTTCTGATTTCATAATATGACTAGGATAAAGACATGAACTTTTTAAAAAAAAAAGTAAAAATTAAAAAACGTTTGTTAGTTGATAATTAACTACGTTGATACGTATGCTAAAAATTAATCATGTGAATAATATGACATTAATTTCGTTTAATTCTGTAACACCCTATTTTCACTTTACAGTAAAATTAAATATAAACGTTCATTTATATAATTCGAAGTAGAGATATATGAGATATTACTCTAAGTGATCTAAATGAAAGTCGTAGTAATTGTAACTCCAAGAGCATCCATATAAAGAACGCCTAAATCCGACTTCGTCTGAAGAAGTTATGTTTTTTCGAAGTTTCAGTGCAACAATCTACGACACAGAAATCGAAATTAAAATCGGTAGAGTGTTAGCCAAAATAATGTAAATGAGAATTGAGGATCTCATAAGTACCAATCTATCGATATAAAGAACATCGAGAACGGATTATGTGTAAAGGATTTATGAATTTTAGATGGTCTTTTGTAGTGTAATCTTCATAAACTGTTAAATTTAAAATAGGGTGAGAACTAGTTGACAGAGACTAAATGAAATTTGTAGTACTCATCGATAGCTACACGTGGATATATAAAGAACATAAACAATAGAGCTCGTATGCGATATGATTTATTGAAGATTCACGATTTTACCCTGCTTGAGCGACGCAACACCATCCACAACCGACATGTGGCACCACCAGACTCGAAACCTGCTACCTACCCATAGACACGACCAATCCTTGGTCTGGTTGCACGATGTGCCTCCCCTACAAGGCCTCTATAAATAGCAATCAAAGGCCCCTTCATTTATCACACCTTCACATCAATATTTCTATCTCTACAAACCTTTCATCTCTCTAGATTTATGACTTTTTCGAGTTCTAAAGTATTCGCAATACGGCTCTAAGGCGCCAGATAGCCAGGCAGAAACTAGTCTCGGTATCGAGTTACTGCCTGTGACTTTTTGGTTTTCGCTAGAAATTTATTTAAGTTAAGCTTCACTTAGTATGTTTTATGTGTAATTTATATTTACATTCATAGTCGTTATGATAAATCTATAAATAAGATTTATCATTGATTCCAATCATAATACTGATTGATCTACTTACAGGAATGATGTCTAGGTAAGATTTAGTGAAGTGTTTAAAATGGAATTTTCAAACAGTATACTATGTATACCAAATAGACCTTACCACTGATATAATCTTACCTATTTATTCCTTATTTGATAGAACTTTCGATACTCATCGGGATTAGTGAAAAATCTAGTGTTTATTACCGACCTGCCATAGAGATTAATAAATTAGAATATTATAGGTTAATACTTGTTGGACACGTTACCCGCTAGTTGGATGGATAATTAGATAGCTAATAGTCGTCAGAGTAATTATCTAAGTGACTTATCTCATTATACTAAACCCATAACTATTATTAGTATGCAATTGACCTAAGAGTAACATGGTTCATTTGGGTTGCACGGCATCGGAACAATTTGGATAGACTTTTGTGAGAAGAGGATATTTATGATTTATTAATATATTATAAGTTCTAATATATTAATATGAAATCATATTATTTAATTAGTATTGATCAAAAATTAGTTTGGAATTACTTTTGTGATCAAAAGAAACTAATTAAATAAATGGGGATTGATTTGGTAAATCATTCATTCTTATAAAGTGGGCTTATGATCCATAGTTCTTTATGTTGGGCTAAACCCATGTGGTGACCCATGGATACTCCATGGAGGTTAAAACCCATGGATCATGAGGAATGTGGAAAGTCATTAGTTACATGGTGTAGCCCTAATGTGCACACTATATAAAGAAGCCTCATACTAGTAAAATCGGCACTTATGATACACAAGTGAGGGCTAGCCAATTTTGGTGCAATATAATCTTCTCTCAAGTTATTCCAATTGTTGGTGGTGTTGTGTGATTCCATTTGAGGTGCAACACTTGGGGCACTAAGTTATTAAAGGTCTAAGGTTTCCAACTACAAGAAAATGTATGTTATCTAACTTGTTTTATTACCCAAATATCAATGTTTTGTATGCTAGTTAGGGTAATACCTTGGAAAGTTCAAGTTTGCATGTATAAAAGAGAAAACATAGATCTAAGGTATTTGATGTTGCATATACACCTTAGGAGTGTTACAACGCTCAAAACCCAACCATGGTATTAAAGCCTAGGCTTGTTTTCAATTATACTTGATGCTACTTGCTGGAAAGGTTGACTTTTTGCTCACTGTTCAGTGAACTCGCCGAGTCCACTGTGGGACTCGATGAGTCCACTGTGGCACTCGATGAGTCCACGTTGAAATTCATCCAACTCGTCAAGTTGGTTCATGCACTCGACGAGTTGGAGGCCCTAAGTGCATAATTTCGATTTTCAATGCTGGAATTTGACTAGGATCATTACATTAAACTATTTTTATATTGTTAAACCTGTTTTTGATGTGGTAATGATTGTGCTTATCCAATTTCAAAGATAATTGTCAAGGTTTCTGGTTTTATATTAAGTTTATATGGTTCTTGAAAATTGTTGATATGAATTATGCATGCTTGTGAGGTTTGTTAGATCATAGAAATTATTTGACATGCTTGTTATTTTAATTGTTGATCTAAATTGTGACATCCCCATTTCACGTTCAGAAAAGACCGATTTTGTTTATGCTTTATAAAAATCAAAGTACCTCTTTTAATAAAAATGTTGCGGAATTTTTTCCTAGTAAAACATGATAAATACGTTATCATGGCATTTCTGAAGAAAAGTATTTTTATTCATTTTAAAACATTTGGGATGTCATCGTCAATACAGAAACATAAGCATAAACAGAACATACATTCATTATCACTAGTGATTTATATCTCCTTAATCTCTCAGTGTAATGTGACTTCATATCAACACATGTGATATAAATAAACTTAATGGGTCAGGTTGGGAAACTTGGTGAGTACATAAGGTTTTCAACCCATAATAATATAATTATTATGTTTAATCATCAAACAATTAACCCAATTACCCATCCCCATTATCTTCTTTACTCTTAAGGATTTACCCTAACAATTAGCTATTCCTCGTTCATTATATCCTAAGGAATATGCTCGAAATCCATCATTGCCAGGGTTTGCTCAATTGTCACTAAATCCATAGCTACTAGGGTTATCTCGTTTATCGATAGTATTGTTTCCGAGAATCCACTTGCAATACATGTTAGTGGGTTTTTAGAGTACACATGTGAACACATCGTTCACAACACCTACAAGTTGCGAGCCTGCTAGTGTTCCACTGGACTGTCTATAATAGTCCATGGTTGTCATCCATACTCTGCTAGATGACAGGGCCATCGCTTGGGGCATCGCTTAGGTCATCATTTGGCTCATCGCTTTGACTCATCTTGACTCATCTCTTAGGTCATCGCTTCTCACCATATTTTACCACTTATATATCATCGCTCATCATTCATCTCATCTCTCATCGCTCATCATTTATATCATCTTTAATCTACCCATGTTCTACCCAACACATTTTGTAGATATAAAATACGTATATAGTTTTAATCATTTAAAACATATATAAAATCGTTCATCCAGCATAAGGAACAAGTATTCAAGTAATATGAATACATAGCACGTAGTTTATATAAAATACTTCATATCTATGTGTAAGATGAAAGTAACTATGCACTCACTTGAAAATGTGGTGAATCGGCACTCGGACAACACTTTGTTACTCTTAACACAATTTTCCTCTGACAAAACCTAGTATCATTACCACTAGAGTTTAGTCTAATATTCGCTGAGACTAATTAATAGTCTAACTATTATTACTATTATATAAGCGTTAAACAATACTCTTCACCCACTATGTACAAACAGGGGCCATAGATAAAACACTGAAGGGCAGGACCAGTTTGGTGTATAGCACTTCTGAAATCCAACAACCCTATGTGGCCCTTTAAACCAGATTCTCCGTACCGCGAGTGGTTAAAAAGATATTATAACGACACTAATATAACTCATAATAATAGCATAAATATTTAATATAAGCTCCTAATAACATTACTGTATTGAATCATAAGATATACTAAAGATAGGTTAGGCGTAGCTCACTTACAATGGGTTTTTCTCAAAAACGGGCTCCGATGGAGCAGCGTTCCCGACCCGAAAGACATTGGGGGGTTTCGGGGCTAGAGAGAAGTTCTAGAGAGAGGGAAGTGAGGAGAGGTGTAAGGAATGAAAAGGGCTTCACCTATTATTTATAGGAGGCTGGAGGGTCACTCACGTCGTGAGTTTTAAGGTGCTCACATAGTGAGCCAGGCTGGGTACAGCCAGACACAGCCTGGTGCTGACACGTGTCATCGCACACAGGGTGAAAATCAGCCGATTTTCATAAATTCATAACTTTCGCATACGAACTCCATTTTCGATGTTTTTTATGTCCACACGTATGTAAAAACAAGATCTACAACTTTCATTTAGACTCTGTCGGCTAATTCTCGACAGATCGTAAATTTAGCAGTAGGAGGAGATTAGATTGTTAAATGACCGCGAAGAATTTGTAACTCCTTCATACGGACTCCGTTTTTGTATGTCTTTTTATCATTGAGTTCCTATTGGTGAGATCTTCAACTCTCATTTAGGTCGCGTAGGCCAAAAACCGCTCGAACTAAAATTCGAGTTTCGGGCCGTACACTACTAAGCTGAAACTTCAAAAAACCATAACTTCCTCATACGAAGTCAGACTTAGGCGTTCTTTTTTATGGATGCTATCAAGTTAACATATTCTACGACTTTCATTTAGATCACTAAGGCTAAAAGTCGTTCTATCATAAATTCACTATTTACGTCTTTTAGGTGTCGTGTCGGTTCCGTCGCGAAACTTCAACGGGTCATAATTTCTTCGTTATAACTCGGATTTCGGCGGTCTTTATATGTACGGAACCTTGAGATATATTCTACAACTTGGTTAAGATTATCTATTCTAAATTATATTTTGTCGAAAAGTTATTTTCGACCCCTATTATCTATAAATTGACTAATTCGGATCTAATGGCGTTACATAAATGCTTTTTAATGAACTTCATTACTTGTCCTCATGTTATGGAATTCCAAGAGTAATTTACATTAAAATCATTAAAACTCATAAGTTATAGAATTGAAAGGTTTTTAATAGTTTCAAAACATGCCCTCGAGTTTTGGAATTTGTAAAGTCACTTTAGAATACTTTAATTCCAAACCTTAGAATTTTAAAAGCTTAAAATTAAATACTTATATTATTATATTATTAAAAGTCTAGTAATTATATATATATGTATAAGAATAAGTTTGTCTTACTGTTAGTAGGCCTCATTCACGAAACCGGTCTATAAAGGCGGGGGGGTATAAGGTTTATACCTATAAAATGGCAGTTTAATGGGTGTCCACTCTCATCCACTACCTCCTTGACTGGTGGAGGGTCGTTAGCCGAATGGGTAGGATAGGAATCTAATTGTCCCTTCATTAAAAGTATAATGATAAATATGAAGTTACTAAACACTTATAACTTCCCAAATCTTAGTTACTTAGGAAAATGTGAATATGGTGCCCATGAAATTACACTTTGCACCTTGTTAAGCCGTTAGTGGAGCGTGTGTGGTTAACCGACACACTAATCTGGACTAAAGTGTGTGGCAAAGGGTAGCTTGATGTTAATTATATATCAATGGAGCGTGTGTGGTTAACCGGCACATTAATTAGGTGGTTGTAACATTGGATGTACTAAGCTAATTTGCATGGTTATTCACACCTTGTTTATGATCCTCGGCATCTCAGTCACAAACTTGAAGGGCACAATCGAGATTTAAACATGCCATTGAAAAGTTCAATTAATCTCAAAGGATCTAGGAATTTCTATTCATTTAAAACCTAAAATTCTTTTTCATTTTTCGTGGTGGAAATTGGTAAATCGTCATTTACCTAACTTCAAATATTTTACAAATGGATTATGATATCCCTCTTCCGAATTGTAAAATGTTGTGTTGGTTCCTAGCCTTAATATTTCATGTGGGTGTTATATTAGGGACTTAAATCAACTTACTTGAATTTCTACCATATTGATGTCTAGTTCAGACAACTATGGTCTCCCTAAATGTTTTGGAATAAGCTTTCCCTTTGAAAATGATTTTCCATGGTTGGATCATGGAAATGGAAATCATACTTCACTTCCCCCGCCTCGTCCAATAATTATACATGTCCTACAAGTTCAAATACTTGAAAAGTTCAAGGTCACTCAAGCCCTACTTGCAATGAAACATTAAGATGGAAGGCTTGTGCGTACTCACGTATTTGAGATGAAGTCACATATTGACATACTGAGAGTATTGGTCGTCGCTATCTTGAGGAAGTTGGCTGTTGATTGGGTTCTTTAATCACTTCCCGAGTCATATAGTGAGTTTATTAAGGACTACTATGTGACAGACCACGACATGACCCTTATTGATCTTACCTATTTTCTTGTTGCTGCTGAATCAGCAATGATATGGTGCACTAGAAAATAAAATTTGATTGGAAGATTTACTTCTCAAACTTTCATGGGCATTGACAATGGAGACATTGGAAGTCCAGAAAAGATTTCTCTTCCCAATGGAAAGGGATTGGCCATGTTCAACCCGGTTAACCAAAAGGTAAAGAGAAAGGCTAAGTATGAGATAGTCTCATGTACCATTCCCGAAGAGTCTATGTGTCTCTATTGAAGGGGAATTGGTTGTCAAGCTGCCCTGACTACCTAAAAGATCTGAGAGAAGGTAGAATCAAAAAGTTTGACTCTGCTTCAAGTAATTCCGTTATCTAACTCTGTTAAGTTCCTAATTGATGATTCTTAATACATGATGTGACAAGGTTGTATTTTGATGTTTTGTGGGATCATGCAAAAGGAAGGAAGCTTGCCACGATCTACTGAAGTACCTGAAACCATAAAGCAAAACTATAAGCATGAAGCTTAGTGAGTTCTCCCAAAATACCACCACACGAAAAAAATATATATATACCAACAAATAACAACATACCATGGGTCCAATAGACCATCGGGTTGGAATCCCCAGCCCCTCAACCATTAGGTTGGAATGCCAACATGCTATGGGTCTAATCAACAACTGTGTTGGAATACCCCATGCTCTTAACCATCGGATTGGAATGCCAACATACTATGGATCCAATCAATCATCCGGTTGGAATACCCCAGACCCTTAACCATTGGCTGGAATACCAACATACTATGGGTCCAATCAGCCATCGGGTTGGAATACCCCAAGCCCTCAACTATCGGGTTGGAATGCCAACATACTGCGGGTGCAATCATCCATCAAGTTGGAATACCCCGGGCACTCAACCATTGGGTTGGAATGCTCTGACCTGTTGGCTTACACATAAAGCAGTGATGCCTCAGCCACCAACCAACCATGTGCACATATTACACAAAGCATACCATCAACCAACCAGCGAACAAATAAACAAATCTTACAGATCACTAGGCATAACATCATCCTACCTACAAGGATACTGATGTAACAAATCATTATAGCATAGCATCATCCTATCTACCAGGATACCGTTCTAACAGATCTCAACAGTACAAAAATATACATAACAGGATATTAATCCAATGTCCGACATTGGTGCCTTCGACCCGCAAGTACTATAAGCAAAACTCACCTCGCAAACTGAGTAGAAGTGATGAGGCCTGAATCCAAATATAAGGTCTCTACATGATACCTAAATCCATCAAATGGTGAAATTCCATCAGAATTCCAAAATACCCTCAAGGTCAAACTTGGTCAAAGTCAAAGTCAACGGTAAAGGTCAACAGTCCATGTTGGCCCAACACGTCTTGTTTTGATAGCATCGAGATGATCGGGAAAACTCCAGCCAATGCACCGTGTTGGCTTTCAAACACGTCGTGTTTGCCCGAGTTCCAGGAGCTTCAGACATTTAGTTGTTTTCTTTGATTCTAGGGACTCCAAGGCTCAAATCTAGACCCAAATGCTAACAGAAAGGATAAAGTTTCCAACTTTATCCATTAGAACTACTCCAAGGGTCCCAAAACCAAACCATAAGGCTTGAAGATTCAATGGATTATATAATAAGCACTAGATCCTTAAAGTCTGAAATCTATCCTTTCCAGAAGAGATTCTAGCACCAAAACCATCCCAAATGTTAGTGCTTTATAGTCATGCATGTCGAATGCATGTCTTACACCCAAAATATGTCAAAATGGGGATTTATGAACTACTCTCCATGTATGGCATCAAAACTCGACTAAATGCTAGATCCGAGACTCTATAAGGTCACTTAGACCTGGACATTCATAAAGTTGTTGACTTTATGAGATCCAACCATTCCCTCATTCAAGAGCAACAAGAAAAAGGGACAAAACTCAATATCTAGTAAAATAGAGGAATAAAAATCGGATCTTGGACACTTACAAAGGTCCAAAAGAGTGCCAAACTTTTTTTATGGAAGCTCGCTTGCTAGATCTTTGCTTCCTTCTTCGACCTACTTCCTTGTTTTGCTTCAAAAACACTTCACTAGATCAAAATGAGAGGGAAATATGATTAGGGCTTCCTTCAGGTTGACGAACGCCTGAACTACATTGAGAAACCGGTGATGATTCTGTAAGTCCCCAATTTAGAATCCGAATTAGTGATCAAACGATATTGCAAACAATTCAGAGTGTGATAGTGAGTAGAAGAATAATTAAGCCAAGCATGCACACATTTATATCACATAAACATCAAATACACCTTGGGAATCATGCACATACGTCACCTGACACTAACACAAACATCTACTATTTATATCTCCCTAGCAGCAGACCAGTGTACATCGACACACACGTGTGCGGCTGCATATAGGGTGTATGGCCGACACAGCCATACAACAGTTACAACAACCACTACTAACACAAAGACCCTAACAAAATGAATACAAAATGAATGCCTAGCCCAAACCACTAAATTGTGACCGATCAATCTCCCCCTTGGTTTGAGGATAGCATGTACTTGATCTTCAATCACTTGGTTTCTCAAACAACCTTAGATCAGAGTTTCCAATTGATCCCATCCAGAGTCTTCCATTTATGATCGTTGCAACCATTCCTGTGAATTCCTTTGCAGCAACTTCCATGACCTCCCTTCTGCATATGATTTGATGACGGGCTAAGGTATGAATGTCTCTCTCTCTAGCTCAAAACTCCTTCTCTGCCTTTAAACTTTATGGCAGCTATTGCTGTTTCATCATCATAGGCCCAAAATTGCATATCATTAAGAAATCCATCATGAAAGTGTTATGGAATTCGAATCTCCTTCACTTGATTAGTAGCTGGCCATAACATGATCTTCAGCAGCTGGTTAGTTTTAGGGTTAAGAATATCACCGTCTTTTCTAACCATTGCCTTTGCAGTATTCATCGAGGGAAAATTTTCTTTGACCTGTTTATCCAAAAATTGCTTGAAATTGAAGGCACTAGGGTTTTGAGAAGGAGTGTGGAATGGCGCCCTAGAGAGTTCAAAGAGATCAACTTTCGTCCATGAGTTAAAATCATGAATGTTTTTGTAGTATTCTGGATTTCTAGAGTTCGTCTTTACCACCCACAACATAAGCTCATGATCATGTTTTTGTAGTATTCTAGATTTCCAGAGTTCCTTCTTCACTACAACGTTGCTCCAGAATTCCTTGACCAGCTTCTGATAAATGATCGGGCATGTGGTAAGAGCAGAGAACAAATAATATCTTCTTAGGCCATTCACTATGAATTGAAACTCAGAGTGAGCCTCTGGAGGATCAGCAAGGTAAACGACCAAATTGTGAACTTTAGCGAATTCAAGGTCTGCCATATTGAGCTGAGAAAAACACAAGATAATCCATCAATCAAACATAAAAATTGAGTAAAAATTTTTAAGAGACTAAATTTCAATTTTTTTTTAACAAAATGGGGTGTACAGTCGTACACTCAGAAGTCCAGCCGTACACAATTTGAGCAGCCGAACACCAGGTGTGCGGCCGTTCATGGGTGTGCGTCCGCACGCGGACCTTTTGGTCGAGAAACGATTTTAAACCAAGGAATTTCAGTCGATCAGGATCAATAACTTCATTTCAAGGATCGATTAGATGATACCTTTGCGATTGAGTGTTCAATTTCCAGAGAAAGATCGAAATTTTTTAAGCTTTTAGAAAGAAACTGATGGGAGTGTGTGGCGGTACTCAGAAAATGGATGGTGGTGAGTGTTTGGCCACACACTCTACTTATGTATTCTGGTCCAACCTCAAACCCAATCAGCCCAAATTTTTTTGATCATGATGCATTTTCAAGGACCCAAAAAATGAAAATAAAATAAATAGTAAAAAATAAATAAATAAAATAAAATAAAACAAAAATAAAAACTAAAAAAATTATTATTATTAAAATTAGCACTGATAACTATTTGTGATAATGGGATCAAAGTTGTTAGACAGTCTTAGTCCGCTTTTCGGTACCTTTACCTTCATGTATATATCTGGTCGATCGCTGGTATTTTAGTCCACTTAAACATGAAGGATTTGTGACAAAATTTTGGATAGACTATTAGTGACAAGACATTAAATCCTGTGAACTTAGATATTTTTCTTGAAAGACCATTCAGATGACGACGACCAAGAATATTGTTGTCCAACTAAATCAAGCAGCAAGATCTACAAACAACCTGTAAGTGTTCAATTTTAGGTGTACTAGAACGTGTTTCCCGCTTCCTGATATACTCCAACAATCAACGACTTCCAGAATACTCCTTACTTTGGGTGAGCAGACAATTAATAAGGGGGAAAATAGATTTAGAATGCCTATGTTGTTCACTCAGGTCGGATATCTTCCAATCACGCAGAGAGTGAAACATAAGACTAACTAGGAGGGACTGAGAAGTAGAAGGTTGCATATACTATGTACCAGGTCAGATTGTCAATCACGCAAAGGAGACAATATATGACTAACAGATAGAAAGAATAGCATAGAAGAAGATGCAAAGAAACACAGTTGCATATGTTTCATTCCAGGTCAGATATGTTCCAATCAGCAGAGGAAGCAACATATTACTAACAGATAGAAAAAAAGAAAACAATTTTTCTATAGACCTAATTTATCGGAATTACCCAGTTGTCCCATAAAAGTCGGAATTAAGGACAAAGTCCGTACATCGAGGAAAAGTAAAACCACAGTTCTAAATATGTATTCTTTTAATGGGACTGATGGATTCTTATGTATATCTCCCTGCTCAACCTATCCGAGCATCGTATTGTCAGGCTAAACAAGATCTATCTAGGTCAAGTTTTTTCAAGTCATTAAATTTCTCAAGTTTAGCTTTACCTAGTCAGGTCCATTTAAAATTTTTTGTGCCTACCAGCGCATCGAACACAGAGCTTAGACAATTCAGTTTTGGTATCTTACGCTGATTCAGATTGCCTGTTATCACTTGATGATATCACTTCCCAGTAAACAAAACTAAAAACAACATATAATTTTTTTAATTTTATAATTTTCTAATGTTTTTGGATTTTTGAAGTATTTTATGAAAAAAATAAAACAGAAATAACACTATTTTTGGATTTTTGATTTATTTCTCCCCCTAAATTTGTGCATGGGTGAGAATGAAATTAAAATGTGCAAATTTAAACAAAAATTAGTCCTCAAAACGAATCATTTTCAAAAAGATCACAAGCACATCAAATCGAGCTTTGTTAAAAGGCTTTGTCAATAGATCCGCCACATTATTAGCAGTAGGGACCTGTTCTAGCCAAATGAGTGAACGCTCATAACAATCTTGGATGACATGAACTTTGATGTCATTGTGCTTGGTTTTCAAGTGTTGGACTAGGTTTTTAGAAATTTGTATATCAGCCTCATTATCACAGAAAATAGAGGTTTCTAGATAGTTCAAACCATAACCCAACAGCTGATGTTGGATCCATATAACTTGAGAACAACAGGCAGAGGCAGCAACATATTCCGCTTCTGCTGTTGAGGTTGAGACAGTGTGTTGTTTCTTGTACTGCCACGACACCAGCCTATCTCCAAGGAATTGACACCCTCCTGATGTAGATTTTTTGTCAAGCACACAACCTCCATAATTACTGGCAGCAAATGCATATAAATCAAATTCAGAATTTTTCGGGTACCAAAGACCCAATTTTAGGTTTCCTTTGATATACCGAAAGATTCTTTTGACAGTAATAAAATGTATAATTTTAGGATTAGCCTGATAACGTGCGCATTGCAAACTGCAATCATGATGTCAGGGCGGCTTGCAGTTAGATACATCAACGATCCAATCATCGATCTATCGTGTGTCTGATCTACGGATTCGCCATTAGTATCCGGAGTTAGCAGGGGTCTTTCGGCCATCGGTTTTGATGTAGGTTTTGCATCTTGAAACCCAAACTTCTCAAGTATATCCTCCACATACTTTCTTGATGGAGCACGATTCCGGTTGAATTCTGTTGGACCTGAAGCCCCAAAAACATGGTCATTTCACCTAACGATCTCATCTCAAACCTCTTTTTCATCGTTCTCCTTGGAGTTTGAGGAAGAAGCCACAACTGGTACATTGGAGGAGGGTACATCTTGTGGAGCAACAGACGATTGGCTTTGTGAGTGAGGCATGGATGAAGCAGTAGTAAAAGATGTTGATGGAGTAGCAAAAGTTTGAATCTGAGGTTGTTGAACAGTAAACGCTTGGCCTGGAGAGGAGATGAGTGATGAAAGTGTTGGATAAGGTGTCTAAGTCCATAACTTATTTGGTATATACTTGACCCGACCGGCATGGTCCATTTGGGTTGCATCTCATCCAAACTATTATGGATAATTTTATGAGAGTTATACACATATGTTTATTAATATATTATGAGTTATAATATATTAATATGAAGTTACGTTATTTAATTAGTTTTAGTCTTAAATTAATTATGGATTAATTTAGAGATTAAAAGGAATACTAATTAAATTATGGGCTATTTGTTTTATATAGTGTGGGCTAAAACTCATTTGTTAATGGGCTAGGCTTATGTGGAAGTCCATGGATGATCCATGGAGCTTTTAACCCATGGATCCTTGGAATAGGAAAAGACATGGGTTATTAGGGTTTCACCCTAACCATGCATACTATATAAGCATGCTTATGGAGCATGAAAAAGAGCCTAAGATAGCCTAAGAGAAAGCTAGTGTTCTAGTGTGTGTGTGCATGTGTGTGGCCGAATTATACAAGGTGTATATACTCTCATCAAAGTTTTCCAAGAGTTTGTGGTGTTTGTGATTCCATTTGAGGCATTCACACTATTGGTGCTTGGCCCTCAAACTCCTAAGAACCCAACACACCAAAAGGTATGTAATCTCTTCTAACTCTTTTTATGTTGAAATGTTCCCCATGCCATGTTAGATAGGTTATAAACCTTGGAAAATTATTATTTTGCATGTATTTAGACAAACATAGATCCAAGGTTTATTAGGGTTGCATGCACACTTAGGAAGTGTTAGATTGCTCAAAACCCAACAGTGGTATCAGAGCCAGGTTTGCTTGTTTGATACTTGATGCAAAATAGTGAAAAAAGTCAAAATCGTTGCTGTCTGCATGGTCGACTCGCCGAGTCCATTGGGGGGACTCGCCGAGTCCAAGGCAAACTTCAACCTACTCGGCGAGTCCGTTCGTGCACTCGGCGAGTAGGATCGAAGAAATGCAGAATCTCGACTTTTGCTGCTGGAAATGGACTAGAAACATTACCCTAAATTGTTTTGGTATTATAAAACTTATTTTAGTTGGTGTAATGGTTGTTCTAATCCATTTACAATAGCATATATCAAAATTCCATGATTTTATGTGTTCATATATTTCTTGAATTTTGATGATCATGTTCATGTTCTTATGAATTTAGAAAATGATAGGAATTATTTGCTGAATTGTTTAGAATTAATTCTTAATCATTTATGTGTTTTAATGGAGTCCATAATTTGTCCTCAAGTTATGGATTACCAAAGGTCACTTTCATTTAACACACACTTAAAACACATAAGTTACATGAAAATGAAGAGTCTTCTTTTTTATGAACCTTTAATTCATAAGTTATGAAATGAAGAGTTTTGCAAAGTTACAAAACTTGCCCTCAAGTTTTGGAATTTGTAAAGTTTCACACACTTTAATAAACTTTAATTCCAAACCTTAGAGTTTTAAAAGTTAAAATTCAACCCTTATACTATTTATAACATTAATGGTTAATTATTATATATATGTATAAGAATAAGTCGTTTTACCGTTAGTAGGCCTCATTCACGAAGCCGGTCTATAAGGTGGGTATAAGGTTGTTGCCTATAAAATGGCGACTTAATGGGTGTATACTCTCACCCACCGCTTGCTTGATCGGTGGAGGGTCGTTAGCCGAACGGGTAGAACAATGACTTTAAATCCTCATTAAAAGTATAATGAATATTATAAAATAACTAAACTCTTTTAATTCCCAATCTTAGTTATTTTAGGAAAATGTGAACATGGTGCTAATCCATGGAATTCACACTTTGTACCTTACCAAGTCGTTAGTGGAGCGTGTGTGGTTAACCGGCACACTAATTAGACTAGTAAGGATCACGAAGGGTAACTTAATGTTGTCATAGATCAATGGAGCGTGTGTGGTTAACCGGCACATTGATTAGGTGATAATATTAGGAGTACCAAGTGAGTTAGCATGGTTATTCACACCTTGTTTTGTGATCCTCGACATCCCAGTCACAAAACTTGAAGGGCACAATCGAGATTGAAACATGCCATTGAAAAGTTCAATGAATCTCAAAAGAATCTAGGAATTTCAAATCCAATTAAACCTAATTAATCATTTCGTTTTCATGGTGGAAATTGGTGAATCGTCATTCGCCTACCTTTCAAATATATTATTACTTAGATTACGGCATCCCTCTTCTAAGTGTAATATATTGTGATTGGATCCTAGCCTTAATATTACATTTGGGTGTCTTATTAAGGATCCTAAATATCTAATCTAAACTTACTTTCTTCTTTCAGATGTCTTCCAACACTAATGCTTCAGGCTCTAACCCAACTGGTTCTTTCTCTCTCATGAATCTTTGTGGGAGGGTCATCTTTGATGGTTCCAACTTCATGGATTGGATTAGGAACATCAGGATGGTTACTCGTTACGAGGACAAGGAATATGTCCTCGATAAGGAGTTAAAAGAACTTGATGAGTCTACTGCTACTCCTGAGGAGATCGCTGAATTCAGGACTCATGAGAGAGATGCTACTAAGGTGGCATGTATCATGATGGCCACGATGACAGCCGAGCTCCAAAAGTCGTATGAAGATTTCTACCCTTTTGAGATGCACCAAGACCTGATGGAAAGGTACCATCAGAGTGCTCGTCAGGAGCGGTATGAAATAATCTCCTCCATAATAACTACCCGCATGAAGGACGGTGAATCCGTCACGGGCCACATGCAAAAGATGCAAAGGTATGTGGACCGTTTGCTGAAGCTGAATGTTAACATCCCCGAGGAGTTAGCAATTGACATCATTTTGCACTCCTTACCTTCTTGTTATGATCATTTTCGAATGACATATCATATGAACAAGGAGGAAGTTACCCTCAGCAAGCTTCAAGGACTCTTGAAGACCGCGGAAACCGGTCTTAAGGGTAAAGCGGTTGTTACCTCTACTACTCCTACTCCAACTTCTACCCCTTTTTTTTTGCTATTGGGCAAGGCAAAGGGAAAAAGAGGAAGCACCCTTCGAAGGGTACCAAGGGAAAGTCTCTTGAAGGCTCCTCATCAAAGACTAAGAACGGTTCTGTCACTCCTTCTGCCATTCCCAAGGATGCTGAATGCTTTTATTGCCATGAAAAGGCACACTGGAAGCGAAACTGCCCTAAGTACTTGCAGGATCTAAAGGATGGGAAAGTGAAACCCACCTATGCAGGTATTTACACTATATTGTCTAATTACTCAACATATTCTAACTCTTGGGTGCTTGATACAGGATGTGGTATTCACATATGTTCTGATATGCAGGGCCTAAGAAGAAGTGAGGATGTGGAGCACGGGAAGATAAACTTAATCATGGGGAATAGGAAGGCTTCACCTGTTTCCAAGATTGGAGTTTATACTTTGGTGCTTAATAATGGGTTAAAATTAGATTTGAATAAATGTGTATACTCGTCTGAAATGGCGAGGAATATTATTTCTTTTCATGCTTTGTACAAACAAGGTTTTACCTTTTCGTTTGATAATGAATGTGGTGGTATTAATGCTTTCTTTAATAATGTGTTTTATTTTAAAGCATTACCTTGTGATGGTGTGTATGAAACTGTGTCGATTGTAGACAACTTAGGAAATAATGTGTTGTATATTGATTCTTCTACTAGCCTAGATAAAGCATCATTGTGGCATTGTCGTCTTGGACATGTAAACAAGAAACGCATAGGCCAACTCCAAAAGAGTGGAATCTTGGAATCATTTGACCTCAAATCAGATGATAGTTGTGAATCTTGTCTACTTGGAAAAATGACAAAATCACCCTTCACTGGAACTTGTGAGAGGGGTGAAGGTTTGTTGGACCTAATACATACTGATGTATGTGGGCCATTCAAAACCGCCACAAGGGACGCTAATCGGTATTATGTGACTTTTATTGATGATTTTAGTAGATATGGGTATGTCTACTTAATCAAACATAAGTCCGAAACCTTTGAAAGGTTTAAGGAATTCAAGCAGGAAGTAGAAAATCAATTGGGCAGGAACATTAAGATGCTTCGATCCGATCGAGGTGGTGAGTATCTTAGTACCGAGTTCCTTGACTATCTTAAGGAGTGTGGGATTGTCTCACAATTGACTCCTCCCAGGACACCACAGCTGAATGGTGTAGCTGAGAGGCGTAATCGTACCTTGTTGGACATGGTTCGCTCTATGATGAGTCGAGTTTCGTTACCAATCTCTTTTTGGGGGTATGCCTTAGAGACTGCCGCCCATATCCTTAATCTAGTCCCTACAAAGAAGGTTACCAAAACACCTCATGAGATGTGGACTGGGAAGGTTCCCAATTTGGACCACATCCAAGTTTGGGGTTGCGAAGCTTTCGTGAGGCGCGAAGCTCATGATAAGCTTGAACCCCGAAGTGAAAGGTGTATTTTCATCGGCTACCCACAGAAATCCTTCGGTTACCTTTTCTACAGACCCAGTGAGAATGTGGTCTTTGCAGCACGAAGAGGGATCTTTCGCGAGAAAGAATTTATAAGCCAAGGAGACAGTGGGAGGCAGATTGATCTTGAAGAAATTCAAGAATCAATTGGTGAAGGAACCTCAGACACTAGCAATCAACCTGAGGAAGAAACTCCTGTTGATCCAGCTGACGAGTCTGTACCTCCGAGACGTTCCACACGGGTTAGGAACACACCTTCGTTTTATTATGGTTTTCATATTACTACGGAAGGTGATACGTTTATTAGTGATAGTACACTAGTAAATTTGGATGAACCTAGCAGTGTTAAGGAAGCCATGGCAGGCCCGGAGTCTGCTAAATGGAAGGAGGCTATGGACAGCGAGATACAGTCCATGTATGACAATCAAGTGTGGAACTTGGTTGACAATGTACTGGGCCGTAAAACAGTCGGGTGCAAATGGATCTTCAAAAAGAAGACCGACATGGAAGGAAAAGTGCATACTTATAAGGCTCGACTGGTTGCGAAGGGTTTTACTCAAACTCAAGGTATTGATTATGATGAAACCTTCTCGCCGGTAGCAAAGATTAAGTCTATTAGGGTTATGTTAGCCATTGCAGCATTTCATGATTATGAAATATGGCAAATGGATGTCAAAACCGCTTTCCTTAATGGAAAATTGGCTGAGGATGTGTACATGAATCAGCCAGAGGGTTTTGTCAATGCAGAGTACCCTAATAGAGTATGCAAGCTTGAGAAATCCATTTATGGATTAAAACAAGCATCTCGTAGCTGGAATCTTTGTTTTGATGAGAAGGTAAAAGAGTTTGGCTTCTTGAGAAGCGAAGATGAGTCTTGCGTGTATGTCAGAGATAGTGGGAGTATAGTTAGCTTCTTGGTACTGTATGTGGATGACATACTACTCATAGGAAATGACATCCCAACCTTGCAGGAGGTTAAGTCCTGGCTTGGGAAGTGCTTTGCTATGAAGGACCTAGGGGAGGCTACCTATATCCTAGGGATAAGGATATTAAGAGAAAGGAGTAGAAGACTAATTAGACTTAGTCAGAGTATCTACTTGGATAAGGTGTTGAAAAGGTTCAACATGGAGAATTCCAAGAAAGGAGATTTACCGATCCAAAGCAATACCAAACTGAGTAAGACTCAGAGTCCGAGTACAGAGGCTGAGATAGCTGAGATGAGCCAATTACCATATGCTTCCGCAGTTGGCTCGATCATGTATGCTATGACTTGTACCCGTCCTGATGTGGCATTTGCTTTGAGCATGGTCAGCAGGTTTCAGGGGAACCCTGGCAATGCTCATTGGACCGCGGTAAAGAACATTCTCAAGTACCTGCGGAGGACTAAGGATTGGGTCCTTACCCTTGGTGGCAGTGATGACTTGAAAATATTAGGGTATAGTGATGCTGGTTTTCAGACTGATAGGGATAATTTCCGCTCTCAGTCGGGCTGGATCTTTACCTTAAATGGAGGGGCAATTTCTTGGAAGAGTTCCAAGCAGGAGACGGTGGCTGATTCGACTTGTGAATCAGAGTATATAGCAGCGAGTGAAGCAGCGAAGGAGGCGATATGGCTAAAGAACTTCATCGGAGACCTTGGAGTTGTACCAGCTATTAAGGAACCTATAGAGATTTTCTGTGACAACAATGCTGCGGTTATCTTAGCCAAGGAACCGAGAGATCATGGCAGATCCCGACACATTGACAGAAAATATCACTTCTTAAGACACAAGATTGAAGAAGGACTCCTTGTGACAAGGAGGATATCGTCAGATGAGAATCCTGCAGATCCCCTTACGAAGGGACTGACGAGGGTTAAGCATCTTCAGCATGCGAGACGCATCGGGCTGAGGGACGATATTAGTTTTACAGATTAGATAGATTTCCTGAAACTTGTAAAATGTAATCGACGTTTGATGATGAATAAAATTTGTGATTTATTTATGAGTAAAGTGTTACTATCATTGTCAATTATTTACTATTGTTTCAGTTTTGCATGTTTTGACTTCCAGAATAATTAATTTATTCAAACCTCCACAATCGATCATACGTCGGAAGTAGGTATGAATCAAGATTGTCATGAATTGGGTTTGTAGATGCCTTAAAGGTGTTTAGGCATGGCAATGGTTGCTGCAACATTCATGAGTACTCATAAGTTATGAGTATTGGTATAAACCCACGCTCACTTGTATCACTTCATGGAATTTATCTCGAGTGATCGTGAGACGATAACATCATATAAATCTTTAAACCTAGAGATATGAGTTGTTACCTATGAGTTGGTTGTGCATTGATTGCACGTAAACGCATCAGTAACTTGATGTTATAAAACGTGCCTTTGTGTACAATTCAATAAGTAGTAGAACAAGCATATCAGTCGAAGTTTATCTGTTCCTTCTAGAAATAGAAGCGATATCTGGGCCCCTCGATGATTTTGTGTTGACCCATGTACCAGGCCTGGTCAGAACTAAACCGATGTGTTCAGTAAAGTTCTTCGTCAAACAAATCGGATAATCGAGAAACAACTTCTAGACAATAAGCAAGACATAGTTCCATGTGTGTGTCTGGCTGATATCATGAGAACAGAGGATTATGTGATCACTTATCTAAAATGGCGCTTCATAGCTCGACAGAGTCTTCATTGTTCGAGGGAGTTTTCGAGAGCTACGATTGTTGGTTGGTTCCTGAAGTTATAGGCAAATATAGTTATTAGACTTATCCAAGTGGGAGTCTGTTGGATAAGGTGTCTAAGTCCATAACTTATTTGGTATATACTTGACCCGACCGGCATGGTCCATTTGGGTTGCATCTCATCCAAACTATTATGGATAATTTTATGAGAGTTATACACATATGTTTATTAATATATTATGAGTTATAATATATTAATATGAAGTTACGTTATTTAATTAGTTTTAGTCTTAAATTAATTATGGATTAATTTAGAGATTAAAAGGAATACTAATTAAATTATGGGCTATTTGTTTTATATAGTGTGGGCTAAAACTCATTTGTTAATGGGCTAGGCTTATGTGGAAGTCCATGGATGATCCATGGAGCTTTTAACCCATGGATCCTTGGAATAGGAAAAGACATGGGTTATTAGGGTTTCACCCTAACCATGCATACTATATAAGCATGCTTATGGAGCATGAAAAAGAGCCTAATATAGCCTAAGAGAAAGCTAGTGTTCTAGTGTGTGTGTGCATGTGTGTGGCCGAATTATACAAGGTGTATATACTCTCATCAAAGTTTTCCAAGAGTTTGTGGTGTTTGTGATTCCATTTGAGGCATTCACACTATTGGTGCTTGGCCCTCAAACTCCTAAGAACCCAACACACCAAAAGGTATGTAATCTCTTCTAACTCTTTTTATGTTGAAATGTTCCCCATGCCATGTTAGATAGGTTATAAACCTTGGAAAATTATTATTTTGCATGTATTTAGACAAACATAGATCCAAGGTTTATTAGGGTTGCATGCACACTTAGGAAGTGTTAGATTGCTCAAAACCCAACAGAAAGAGCATTGTTTGAAGAAATCCCGAGATTTGCAGTCGAATAGGAATTCACATTATTATTCTCTCGCTGCCTATCATAAAGATCACAAGCTTTGGTAATCGCCATTGTTTCAGCAAGAGTGAGACGATTTAGATCTTTTGTCTTTTTTATAACAACTACGTTCATATCCCACGATTTTGGAAGTGCATTGAGTAGCTTTTTATTTATCTCGGACTTAGTTAAAAAGATCACAACTATATTTATCTCAGTAGTGAGTGTGGTGAATCGCTGCAACTCAGCTTCCAAGGTTTCTCCAGGGATGTAGTTGAACATGTTGAGTCTTTGTCGTGGCACATCTTGACGGCTTTGTTTCATGTCCTCATTTCCCTCGTAAACCTCGATCAAAGCTTCCCACAATGCTTTGGCTGAAGTATATTCTCTGAAACCTTGAGCTATATCAGGAGATAAAGCCATGGCAGAGTGGCTAAATCCCTTTCCTTTTCTTTAACTTTCTCAAAATCCTCATTGGTATAATTTTAAACTGCTTTGTCAACCTGTTGTCCCGCAATAGTGGTAATAATTATGACTGGACCTTTGATAATGCTTCGCCAAATCTTGAAGTCTTTCATATTGATGTACTTTTCAATTCGGTATTTCCATTCAGGAAACCCATCTGCAGACAACAATCTTGGAATACGCATGGTTGTTCCCATAACTGAATCCAATTCATGATGATGTCCTTGACTTTGAGAATCCATTTTTTTTAATTTTAAAAATGAAGAGATCGAATTTTTAACAAATGAGATGCTTTATAATTAAGATGATTAATACGTTTAAGTGTTTGGCAATCATACACTCTACCATACACATCAACTGTACACGCAACCATACACGCAACCGTACACGTCAACCGTACTCGTTAACCATACTCGTTCAACTGCCAGTCGTACACCTTCAACATAACTCAACCACACACTCACAAAAATCCAATTTGACAACGATTAGGCTTTGATATCAATTGTAAGTCCCTAATTTAGAATACGAATCAGTGATCAAACAATATTGCAAACAATTAAGAGTGTGATAGTGAGTAAAGAATAATTAAGACAAGCATGCACACATTTATATCACATAAACGTCAAATACACCTTGGGAAGCATACACATATGTCACCTGACATTGAGACAGACATCTACTATTTATATCTCGCTAGCAGCACAACAGTGTACAGCCACACACACGTGTGCGGCCGCATAAAGGGTGTACGGCTTCACACATGTATACGGCCGCACACAGCCATACAACAGTTCAGCAACCACTACTAGCACCAAGAACCTAACAAAATCAATACAAAATGAATGCCTAGCCTAAACCACTAAATTGTGACCTATCAGATTCTAGATTGCAAGAAGAAAATCTTAAGGAACAAGGTTGTTCAGTTAGTGAAGGTACAGTGGCAACATTGCAAGGGTTCAGAGTGGACATAGGAGCCCAAGGAGGAGATGAGGGTGATGGGTTTTAGGTAAAACAAATAAACTAGAAAACAATTCCTAAGTTCACATGCAACCTACTTTGGATCTATGTTTTAACTATTGAACATACAACTTTGAATTGCAAAACAAGAACCCTAGAGGAGAGAGGCTATAATCGAAATTTACAAACTAGGGTTTAGTAATTACATACCTTTCAATTGTTATAGTAAACAATTGATAATTCCCTTGATCTTGATCTTGATCTTCTTGGAAGCTTAGCACCACAAGTGTAATGCCTCTAATGGAATCCCACCCAAACTAGCAAGAAGGAAAGTAGAAGAGAGAGGGGAGAGGGAGTATGAAAAATCTCGACCTTAGGGTTTCTTCAAAAGAAAGAGTGACCAAAATATGAACCAGGAGGCTCCTTATATAGTTGAGGGATCTAGGGTTTAGGGAATACCCTAGTTATCCTTTTCTTAGGGCCTAAGCAAACCCAAAGGCCTTATCCAAGCCCTTATGGACGAAATTATAAGGGTTTCCACTAAAGATTTCGTCCACCCTTATCCAAGGGGGTTCTAGAGCCTTCCACTCAACTATTAGATAATTGCAAACTAGTCCCTGCACTTTATAATTAATTCTTTTAACCCCAAAATTAATTCTAATTAACATATTAATATATTAATCTTTTAACATATTAATAAATTAATCTTTTAACATATTAATAAATTCATTTATATTAATTTATTAATCTTATAATAAATTAATATCTCTCCTTTCATAATTTCCTTGTTCGGTTGCTAGGTTTGAGGGCAACCCAAAAGGACTGTGCTGCTATCTATTCAAGTACATACCAATTATAGTTATGGGCTTAGACACCTAATCCAACAGTCTCCCACTTGGATAAGTCTGTAACTATAATTGCTAGTATGCCTTCTAAATTTGACCAGCAAATTGTAGCTTCCAAAAAAAAAAAAAAAAAAAACTACTGCCGAACTCTAACCCAGTCAGTTACATGTCCTAAGATAAGTGATCATATAATCCTTCGTTCTGCTAGATATCCCTAGACAAAAGACATGGAATGCAATCAACCTCTCTGTCCAGAATCTATGTTTCCCGATTTCTGATTTGTGATGATGTAGGACTTCTAATTGAACACATCAATTTAGTCTTGGCTGGGCCCAGCACATAAGTCAACACCAAATCATCGAGGGGCCCACAGATATCTCTTTTCCCGTTAGGGCAAAGGGAACGAATAAACATTGACTCATATGCTTGTATCTTTCACTCATCAAACCATACATGATAATACGTTTTATAACACCAAGTTACTGATGCGTTTTCGTATCACCAATGCATAGCCAACTTGCAAATTACAACTCATATATCTCTGTTTCACGATCACAGACGTTATCGTCTCAGTATTACTTGTGATGAATTCCATGAAGTAATACTCTGAGCGTGGGTTTATCCAATACTCAAATCTCACTCTCCAAGTACTCATGAACATTGCAGCAATTCTATTGGTATGTCTATCCTCAGAAAATCTGCAATCCAATTCATGACAGTCTTAATTCACTACTTACTTCCAAAAATATGAGCGACTGTGGACTTTGAATAATCTTATTATTTGGGAAGTAAAACATGCAAAAATTAAACACAATAATAAACAATTGACAAAAGGTAGAACCCAAACTTATAAATAATACTTTATTATTTATTCACCAAAAGTTAATTACATTTACTTTGTTACAAGTTTCAGAAAACTAATCTAACTACTAAAACTAATATCATCTTTCAGTCCTATGCTCCGAGCATGCTGAATATGCTTAGCCCTACTCAGAACCTTTGTGAGGGGATCTGCTGGGTTATCTTGAGATGACACCCTCTTCACTATAAGATGGCCTTCTTCTACTCTATGTCTGATGAAATGGTACTTTCTGTCGATATGTATGGTTTTACCATGATCTCTCGGTTCCTTTGTCAAGGCAACCGCTCCTTCATTATTGTAGAATAGTTCCATAGGCTCCTGGATGGTTGGAACAACTCCGAGATCCCCGATGAAGTTCCTCAACCAAGCTGCTTCTTTCGACGCTTCACTTGCTGCTATGTACTCTGATTCACAAGTAGAATCAGCCACCGTATCTTGCTTGGAACTCTTCCAAGTAATTGCCCCTCCATTTAATAAGAATACCCAGCCTGACTGATCAACGGAAGTTATCTCTATCCGTCTGAAAGTTGGCATCATTGTAACCATCTACTCTCAAAGTATCATTACCACCAAGCACGAGGACCCAGTCCTTCGTCCTTCGCAAATACTTGAGTATATTCTTTACGGCTATCCAATGTGCTCTACCTGGGTTTCCCTGATAGCGACTGACCATGATCAAAGCAAAGGCCACATCCGGGCGAGTACATGTCATAGCGTACATGATCGATCCGACAGCAGAAGAATAAGGTACTCAACTCATGTCATCTATTTCCTCATCTGTACTCGGGCATTGAGTCTTACTCAATTTGGTATTGCTCTGGATAGGTAGCTCTCCCTTCTTGGAATTTTCCATACTAAACCTCTTTAGTACCTTATCCAAGTATTTGCTCTGACTAAGTCCAATTAGTCTCTTCTTTCTATCTCTCAATATTCTAATCCCAAGAATATAGGTGGCTTCTCCTAGGTCTTTCATGGCAAAACACTTTCCAAGCCAAGACTTAACTTCATTCAAGGTTGGAACGTCGTTACCAATGAGTAATATGTCATCGACATATAACACTAGAAAAGCTACTATGCTCCCACTAGCCTTGATATACACACAAAACTCATCTTCACTTCTAGAGAAACCAAACTCTTTGACTTTCTCATGGAAGCAAAGATTCCAGCTGCGAGATGCTTGTTTCAATCCATAAATGGATTTCTCAAGCTTGCATACTCTATTTGGAAACTTTGCATCAACAAAACCCTCTGGCTGATTCATGTAAACATCCTAAGCCAACTTCCCGTTAAGGAACGCAGTCTTGACATCTATCTGCCAGATTTCATAGTAATGAAAGGCAGCTATGGCGAGGAATATCCTAATAGATTTAATCTTAGCTACTGGTGAAAAAGTCTCATCATAGTCAACCCCTGGGGTTTGAGTGAAACCTTTTGCAACCAGTCGAGCCTTGAATGTATGCACATTCTCATCCATGTCTGTCTTCTTCTTGAAGATCCATTTGCACCCAACTGTCTTACGACCTGGTGCACTATCAACCAAATTCCAAACTTGGTTGTCATACATGGACTTAATCTCGCTGTCCATTGCCTCTTTCCACTTGGAAGCCTTAGGGTCTGCCATTGCTTCCTTATAAGTGACTGGTTCATCTAAGTTTACCAGTGTTCTGTCACTTATGAATGTGTCACCATCTGAAGTAATATGAAAACCATACAACTCAGGTGGCACACTTACCCCAGTGGATCTTCGAAGAGGTAATGATTTATCAACTGGTTCAACAGGAACTGTTTCCTCTGGTTGAGTGCTAGTGTCATCTAAGGTTCCTTCATTGGTTGACTCTTGAATTTCCTCAAGGTCAATGGTACTCCCACTGTCCTCTTTGAATATGAGCTCTCTTTCCAGAAAGACTCCTCTTCGAGCTACAAACACCACATTTTCACTAGGTCTGTAGAACAAATATCCAAAAGACTGTTTTGGGTAACCAATGAAAACACATTTCTCACTTCTAGCTGCTAGCTTGTCGTGAGTCTCTCATCTTACGAAAGCTTCACAACCCCAGACTTTAATATGTGCTAACGATGGAACTTTCCCTGTCCACATTTCGTGAGGTGTTTTGGCAATCTTCTTTGAAGGGACAAGATTGAGGATGTGGGCGGCTATCTCTAAGGCATACCCCCAAAAGTGAATAGGAAGCGAGGTACGACTCATCATAGAACGAACCATGTCTAACAAGGTTCGATTGCGCCTCTCAGCTACACCATTTAACTGTGGTGTCCTAGGAGGAGTCAATTGTGAGACTATACCACATTCTTTCAGATAGTCGTTGAACTCGGTACTTAGATACTCCCCGCCTCTATCGGATCTAAGTATCTTTATCTTTCTGCCCAATTGATTTTCGACTTCATGCTTAAACTCTTTGAACCTTTCAAAGGTTTCTGAATTATGTTTGATCAAGTAGACGTAACCATATCTGCTATAATCATTAGTGAAAGTCACATAAAATTGATTAGCATCCTTTGTGGTTGATCTGAAGGGCCCACACACATCTGTGTGTATGAGATCCAACAAACCTTCACCTCTTTCACAAGACCCTGTGAATGGTGATTTTGTCATCTTTCCCAAAAGACAAGACTCACACATATCATCTGATTTTAGGTCAAATGATTCCAACACTCCATCCTTTTGGAGTTGGGCTATGCGTTTCTTGTTAATGTATCCAAGATGACAATGCCACAAGCATGCCTTGTCTACACTATTAGACAAGTCAATATTAAGTACACTATTTCCTAGGCTATCAACACAAGTCACTGTTTCATACACACCATCACAAGGTAAAGCTTCGAACACAAACACACCATTCTTAGAAATAGAAATTAAACCATTCAAATTATTAAAAGAATATTTAAAACGTTGTCTGAACAATGCTTGAAATGAAATAATGTTTTTCATCATCTCAGATGAATAGCAGCAGTTTATCAAATCTAATCTAACATCATTACTAAGCAAAAGTTGATAAACTCCGATCTTGGTTATTGGTGAAGACTTCTTGTTTCCCATGATCAAGTTTACCCTACCTCGCTCTATCTCCTCACTTTCCCTTATCCCCTGCAAATCAGAACAGATGTGAAAACCACATCCTGTATCAAGGACCCATGAACGAGGAGATAATGAGTTATTAGAAAAAATAGTGTAAATACCTGCCGAGGATGGCTACACTTTTCCATCTTTGATGTCCTGGAGATATTGTGGGCAGGTTCTCCTCCAATGCCCTTTTTGATTGCAGTAAAAGCAAACAACTTCCTTTGGATCAGAGACATGGGGAATGGAAGCATTGGGCTTGGCTTTCGGGTCATTGCTAGACGACCCTACTGGTACCTTTGCCTTCCAGTTTTGCTTAGGAGGACCTTTCCTCTTTTTCCCCTTTCCCTATCCAATAGCTAGAACAGGAGCACTTGCAGGAGTGGTGGCTATACTCTTACCCTTCATTCCTACTTCAGCAGTCTGCAACAAGTTGTGCAATTGGGCCAATGTCTGCTCAGTGTTGTTCAAATGGTAAGTTAAGATAAACTAACCATAACAATCAGGCAACGAGTTCAAGACCATGTCAACGGCCAATTCCTCATCAAAATGAGTGTTGAGCTTGACCAAACACTCTATGTAGCGTTGCATTCTTTGCACATGAGATACAACCAATTCCCCCTCTTTCATCTTGCAAGCCATGAGTGACTTGAATACTTCAAACTTTTCTTGACGAGCTCGCTTATGGTATTTTTCCATAAGGTCCTTGTTCATCTCAAAAGGCCAGTAGTCCTCATAGTACCTTTGCAGTTCTGGGGACATGGTTGCAACCATGATGCATGCCACTTTGGTAGCATCATCATAGTGCTTCTTGTAGGCAGCGTACTCTTCGAGAGTGGCTTTGGACTCATCAAGTTCCTTGAGCTCCTTTTCAAGGACATACTCTTTATCCTCGAACCTAAGCGCCATCTTGATGTTGCACATCCAATCATTATAGTTTGAGCCATCCATAACGACTTTGGAGCAGATGTTTAGTAGAGAGAAGTTGTGGCTGGAGGATGATGAAGCACAAGTGTTTCCAGGAGCAAACATCTGAAAAAGAAGGATAGTTTTAGTTAGATTTCAAGACCCCTCAATATAATAACCCAAAGATATCATATCAAGGTTAGGATCCAACTATGACGATTTACAACTTAGAAATGGGATGCCGAGATCCAAGTTCAAATCTCATAAAGGTAGGTGAATGACGATTCACCAATTCCACTATTAGACAAAATAAACGAAGTGAAATTCCTAATTCTTTTGAGATACATTAAAACTATTTAATGGCATGTTTTAATCTCGGATTATGCTCTACTATTTGTGACTGGTATACCGGCGATCACAAATTAGATGTGAATAACCATGCGAATGTGCTTGGTAACCTTATTGTCTTTATCATTAACTATTGATGTGCTGGTAAACCACACACGCTACATCAAAATGACAATTATAAGATACCCATTACGACTCTTTATTAGTGCCTTTTAGTGTGCCGGTTAACCACATACGCTCCACTAACGACCATTAAAACATAATGTGCAATTTCATGGATTAGCATACTTTTCACATTTTTCCTAAAGTAACTAGAGTTAGGATTTTGAAAAATAATGTTCTAGTACTTTCTTTAATAGCATTATACTTTTAATGAGGAGTAGTTGTCCTATCAAATCCGTTCTACTAACGACCCTCCACTAATCAAAGAAGCGGTGGGTGAGAGTGGACACCCATTCAACTACCATTTTATAGGCAGTTTCCTTATACCTCCCTTATAGACTAGCTTCGTGAATGAGGCATACTAGCGGTTTGACTGACCATATTCTTATACTTATATAATTTTTAACCTTTAATTATATATATATATATATATATATATATATATATATATATATATAAGGTGTGTTTTAAAACATTTTAAAATTCCAAGAGTTTATATAAATTTTCGAAATTTAAACTATTAAATTTGAAATTTAAATAAACCAATCAATTAGATTTAATATTTATCTATTAATTAACTTTTAATTAATTTATTAAATCCTGTAAGGATTATCTAATCAAATTAATCAATTAATTTAATCCTAATCCTTATCCCTCTAAATTACGAAAATTAGGGGTAAAGGATAATTATCCAATTAATCTAATCAAGTTACAATTATCCAAAACAAGAAACCCTAAAATCTCTAGCATATTTCGAAATTCACAAGGGAGGAGGCTAGGGTTTTCAAAACCCTAACCCTAATTTCGATTAGGGTTCTTTGGAGGCTAGGGTTTTCGAAAACTCTTTGATCCAAAACCCTAGAAATCGAAAAATGGCCTTTAGGGTTTAATAGCTATAAACCTTAATTTGCAATTCAACAATTATAGCAATTCAATTTAAAACAAACAATGGCTCTGATACCACTGATGGGTTTTAGGTAAAACAAATAAACTAGAAAACAATTCCTAAGTTCACATGCAACCTACTTTGGATCTATGTTTTAACTATTGAACATACAACTTTGAATTACAAAACAAGAACCCTAGAGGAGAGAGGCTATAATCAAAATTTACAAAGTAGGGTTTAGTAATTACATACCTTTAAATTGTTCAAGTAAACAATTGATAATTCCCTTGATCTTGATCTTGATCTTCTTGGAAGCTTAGCACCACAAGTGTAATGCCTCTAATGGAATCACACCCAAACTAGCAAGAAGGAAAGTAGAAGAGAGAGGGGAGAGGGAGTATGCAAAATCTCAGCCTTAGGGTTTCTTCAAAAGAAAGAGTAACCAAAATATGAACCAGGAGGTTCCTTATATAGCTGAGGGATCTAGGGTTTAGGGAAAACCCTAGTTATCCTTTTCTTAGGGCCTAAGCAAACCCAAGGGCTTATCCAAGCCCTTATGGACGAAATTATTAGGGTTTCCCCTAAAGATTTCGTCCACCCTTATCCAAGAGGGTTCTAGAGCCTTCCACTCAACTAACAGATAATTGCAAACTAGTCCCTACACTTTATAAATAATTCTTTTAACCCCAAAATTAATTCTAATTAATTTCTGGCTAACAACTAATTAAACAAAATGATTTCTTATTAATATATTAATCTTTTAACATATTAATAAATTCATTTATATTAATTTATTAATCTTATAATAAATTAATATCTCTCCTTTCATAATTTCCTTGTCCGGTTGCTAGGTTTGAGGGCAACCCAAAAGGACTGTGCTGCTATCTATTCAAGTACATACCAATTATAGTTATGGACTTAGACACCTAATCCAACAGAGGGAACACTACCCGGAGTTGTTTTCAGATGCATTAGACATCAAGGATGAAGTCTACAACAAGTGGGGAGAATTGTAACGCTTGGTTCCTAGTATGGATTTAACTCTTTATTTTAATTATTTTTTTGAATGCTGACTCGGCGAGTTGATGGCCCTAACTTGTCGAGTGGAGGGCATATTATGCACAAGGTTTAAGCTATCTACTCGACACATCAAGAGCCCTAGACTCGATGATTGGATCAACCAGAATGAAACGCTAGTTTCAGGGTTTACAGCCTATTTAAGCTCCTTAACCCCAAACCCTGGGCCTCATTTATAGTTTCCTTGTCCCAAACCCTAATCCATGAAACCCTAGAGCTTTCTTTGAGAGTGTGAGCCATTTGAGTGACATTTATGTGCTTTTGAAGCTTGTGGAAGAAGAAGAATATAGAGGGCTCAAGAAGTAAAGAGTAGATCTAGAAACTACACTCCATTTGCTACATTTTCTGGTAATCAAGCTTCTATATTGACTATTGGTTCATTTGATCTCTTTATATTCTCTTTATGTGGATTTTCGATCCATGATTGATAGCTTTTGGGAAATGGATCTACCCAATTGGGTATTCTTCCAGATCTAGTACCTAGAGGGGTTGTGATGACATAAAGGTGCAAACTTTATGCCAATGGAGCCCCCATGCAAGCCTTAGAGAGTCATATTCGCCTTTTTAGCCCCAAAAGGCCATGTCTGTGGGAAAGGTAGGAACTTTAAGTGTCCACGTAGTGTTAGGGATTTAGATTTGAGGTTGTAAGCTGGAGTTTGGTATCTGGAGGGATTAAGGACCAAGTTCCAGGTCCCGAGGAATTATGGTTTGAGCTAAACCTTCTAAGAAGTGGTATTAATGGGTAAAGTTAGAAACTTTACCTTTAAAAGGAAATTTTCAAGGTTGATGTGAAGTATGAAGCTTGGATCTAAAGTGTAGGGGCACAATCCATTAAGTTAGCCAAACAGACAGGGGAACTCAACGAGTCCATTAAGGTACTCGACAAGTTGAAGTCGAGTTGTCCCGATAGTATGCCAGGTAGAACTCGACGAGTGTGCAAAGGGACTCGATGAGTTGACTCGGCTGACTATGAGTCTGAGTAGTATAGGAACTCGCTGAGTTAGGAGGTAACTCGATGAGTTGGGTTGACCGGTAGCTGACTTTGACTTTGACCAGGGTAAAATGGTCATTTTACCCTAAGAAGAGTTAGAAGATTTTTAATTAAGTGTTATTGTGAAATTGATAGTCGGGGAGTTGTTGGAGCAGCCGTCAGAGATTCCTCACACGAGATTTCACAGCTATCATTCGAGGTGAGTTTCCTCTAGTAGGAATGAGTCTAAGGCACAAAGGACGACCCATTTAGTTAGTAATAAAACCAGACTACGGTCTGATGCCGAGCGGGGCCCATTGTACGTTTATATGTTTTTCCAGATTTTGATATGATGTCGGGGCGGTCCCGAAGGAATGCTTTTATGCTTGATGTCTTTATGATTCTTGCATGTTTTTCTACTTGTATGTATCCGGACTCCAATCCGATGCCGGTGAGGTCCCGAGGAATGTTAGTATGTTTCCGGGCTATAGTCCGATGTCGGGCGGGGCCCGATGAATGTTTAAATGTTAATGATATAGCTTAGGTTATGTGTATTGTTGATTGTGTTCAAATGTATTCTGAGATGTGCTCGATGTCGGGTGAGGCTCAATGCCAGGCGGGGACTGATGCCGAATAGGGTTCAAATCCGGGAGGGACTTGATGCCCAGAAAGCAATGTCGAGCTTGAATCGATCTAGTAGAGATGGATCCTAAGATATGTTTATGTGATATGTGTTTTGTATGTGGTATTTAGGGAGACGCACTAAGCGTCGTGCTTACAATTTTCAGTTTTGGTTTTAGGTACTTCCGCTAGCTAGCGGAAGAGCTCGGGATGACTGCATGGCACACACCATTTTTTTAGTATGGTAAGATTCACTCTGGTTTATGATATGTGATTTTGATACATTGACAGATTTGATGATGTTTTGGGATACATGACTTGTGGTTTTATTATGATATGGATGGATTATGGTTTTTCATAAATGATTTAAAAAGAAAATTTTGGTCTATATTTTTGGGATGTTCAAGTTGGTGTCAGAGCCTTGGTTTGATGGATTCGGGCACACTCTCTGGTGTGTCTGAACTCAAATTAAGGACATGGTATGAAATTTTTCAAAAGAAAATCATTTTTACAAAAGACATTTGAAAAGAGAAAACAACTTTGGATAGAGAAAAAGGTGTGGTGCATGCAATTAATCGATCTCAACTATGTACCCCCAAATTACCCATACAAGTTTATTTTATGATATCTTTATGAGAGCTGCATGCTAGATTAGGACTAAGGATCTAGGAAGGATGCCTTATGTGCCAATTATATGTGTATCATCTTTATGAGAACTGACTGCTAGATTAGGACTAAGGATCTAGGAAGGACGCCTTATGTGCCTATTATATATGTATCAACTTTATGAGAACTGCATGTTACATTAGGACTGAGGATCTAGGAAGGATGCCTTATGTGCCTGTTATATGTGTATGCGCTTTATGAAGTGCATGCTAGTACTGATTAGTCATTGATATGATGGCCATAATCAGATATGGTTGATTACGTGTACTCAATGCTCGAATGTTGCTTGCTTTGTGCTTTTAGGAGTTCTAGTAATCTTTTACTGACTAGTAAAAATATATGTTAAGTTACATATTGCGAGGTCTAAATAATTTCATAAGGTTAGGTTTAGCCTTATTTCGTAGCTCTCGTTTGAGTCTAACCGTTGTAGGGGGAAATAGCAAGGACTTCTTATGCAACTGATGGCGGAGAGTGGGTTGGTGATTACCCTAGGGCAAGCCTAGGATGAGTTTTGCATGAGATCAGTAGTAGTACTAGAAGGGACTTGGTGGAGCCGAGGAAGTTCTTGAGGAAAGTACAAATAGATGTGGAAGATAGTATGAGCCTATACTACTGAGAGCATAGGATCCGTACTCGAATCAAGGAAGGTTGAGATGAACCCAAGAAACTTGTAGAATGTGAGATCCCTCACGTTATGATGAGTATATTGATGTTTTTTATGATGTATTTTCAGTATGGTGATTTTACGCACTAGGCCAGTTGGCACTTCAGGCACTGGTGAGGGATTAGGCTCGAGCTCTGGAGTTGGGCAGCTGGATGAGCAAACGAGGTAGTTCATCTCATCTGAGGTTACTCGCAGTATTATGGATCAAACTCTTGTGATATTTGGAATGATCAAGGACGATATTATGGAGCTTTTAGATGAGAGGCTGAGTGCATTCCACACTAAGGTGGCGGCCATGATGGGGTCGCACACACTAACTTTCAGGGTGTTCAGGGCCTGTGGAGCTCCCGACTATCATGGGGCTCGAGACCCCATTGCTAGCTGGAGACGGTTGGCTGATGTCTCTAATGCGTTCCGTACAAGCAGATGTCCTGAGGGGGACAAGGTCTGACTTGCATCATGTATTCGGAAGCACAGGGCACGTGATTGGTGGGAGGAGGTCGGACGAGCCATTGGGGATGATACCGTTCTAGATGCTATGACTTGGAGTGATTTCTTGGTCAGGTTTAGGGACAAGTTTACACCTGTTATTGAGGTGCAACAGGTTGCGAGGGCATTTAAGGATCTTAAGCAGACGATAGAGGGAGTGGCGGAGATCAATGCCAAGTTTAGGGAGAGGTCCCTTCTCGTTCCGCAGTACGTGGCGAACGAGGAGATGAAAAAGGCTCGGTATCATGAGATGTTGCAGAGTGATATTCGCCAGTTTGTGAGCTGCTCCAACTGCAATACGCTGGAGGGCATGATTGCTAGGGTTCGAGAGAGGGAGTTGGATTTGGAGATGGAGAGATGGAGGAAACCAGATGGGGTTCAGACAGGTAGTTCAGGAAAGAAGCCCAAGTTATCAGACCAAAGATCGAGGAGCCAATAGGGCCACAACCGGTATGGCAAGTGCGGAAAGATGCATGAGGGGGCATGCAAGGCGGGGATTTTAGGCTACTTCAAGTGCGGCCGAACAGGTCACATGAAAAGGGATTGCACAACTACCACCACAACCACAACAGTTTCAGATCTAATTTGCTTTCAGTACAATCAGCGGGGCCACAAGAATGCCTAGTGTCCGAGTATAGCAGTCACATGACAGGTAACTGCACCAGCTCATTCCATGTTGAGGATTACAGATGGTCGTCAGGGCCGGGCAGAGGCACCTATAGCTAGGAGCAGGGCTTTCCATCTTATTGTAGAGGAGGCACGTGCGTCTCCCGATGTTATGACGGGTATGTATTCTCTCATTTTCTCTTTATTTGTATTTATTATTGCTTATGTTTACTTGCTTGTTTATAGGATCGTTCTTAGTGAATGTTATATCAGCTTTGATACTGTTTGATTCGGGTGCAACCTGATATTTTGTGTCGCTTGCACTTAGAAAGAGATTTGTAGGAGATCCGGGGGAGCTGGATTGCCCACTGGATGAGGAGATAGCAGATGACAGGACCGTCAGAGTTGTGAGGTTTCACAGAGGATGTACACTACATCTAGTCGATGAGAAGTTTCTTGTGGATCCGGTTCCTACTCCCCAGCGAAGGAATAAGGTTATAGTGGGTATGGATTGGTTGAGCCCAATGGCATAGTGATCGACTGCTTGCAACAACTACTAGTAAGGGTTCGGACTCCTAGTAGGGGAGGACTAGTGATCCAGGGCGAGAGGCCACAACACAGACTGGTTCTCTGTTCAGTAGTGAGGGTGAGGCATCACCTTCAGCAAGGTTGCATAGGATATGTCGCTTATGTTATAGATACCCGAGATAAGGGCAAGACGATAGTGGATGATGTACCGGTCGTGCGAGAGTACCCGGATGTATTCTCGGAGGATTTTTCTGGGTTACCTCCTGAGAGACATGTTGAGTTTACGATTGACCTAGTCCCTGGTGTGGCTCCGATAGGTAAGGCACCATATTAGTTGGCTCCTCCCGAGATGCAGGAGCTATCTACGAAGCTACAAGAGCTGCTAGACAAGGGATTTATCAGGAATAGTAGTTTTCCATGGGGAGCCCCGATCCAGTTTGTGAAGAAGGACTGGTCACATCGCATGTGTATAAACTACCGAGAGTTGAATAAGGTAACGGTGAAGAACTGTCACCCCTCCCGAGGACTGTTGATTTGTTTGACCAGCTACAGGGTGCATCTTGGTTCACCAAGATTGATATGAGATCGGGTTACCACCAGATGCGAGTCAAGGAAGAGGATTTGCAGAAGACATCTTTTAGGACTCGTTATGGTCAATATGAGTTTGTGGTGATGTCGTTTGGACACACCAATGCTTCAGTCGCGTTCATGGACCTCATGAACTGCGTGTGCAGACCGATGCTGGATCGGTATGTAATAGCCTTCATTGATGACATCTTGGTTTACTCCAAGACTCAGGAGCAACATGAAGAACACCTGATGGAAGTGCTAGATACAATGAGGAGGGAGAGAATTTTCGTAATGTTCTCCAAGTGTGAGTTATGTTCACTTGAGGTGTAGTTTCTAGGGCACCTTGTCAACTAGAAGGGTATTCTAGTCCATCAAGCCAAAATAGAGGCTGTGATGCAATGGGAGGTTCTGAGGTGTCCAATCGAGATTTGGAGTTTTCTTGGTCTAGAGGGTTACTACTGGAGATTTATCCAGGATTTCTCCAAGATCATTGTACCCTTGACCCGACTGACCAAGAAGTCGGTCACATTCCGCTGGGAGCCCAAACAATAGGCAACCTTCGAGACCCTCAGACAACAGGTATGCGAGGCACCGATTCTAACTTTGCTAGAGGGAGTTGATGACTTCGTACTTTACTGTGATACTTCGATCAGAGGCATGGGAGCAGTTTTGATGACACGGGGTCATGTGATAGCTTATGCTTCAAGACAGCTGAAGCCTTACAAGGCTAATTATCCGACGCACGATTTAGAGGTGGGGGTTATAGTGTTTTCCCTCAAGATTTGGCAACATTACCTCTGTGGGGTCTTTTATACCATTTACATGGACCATAAGAGTCTGAGATACCTCATGGATCAGCCGAATCTAAACATGAGGTAGCATGGGTGGTTAGATGTGGTGAAGGACTACGATTGTGAGATCCTTTACCACCTGAGGAAGGCTAACATGGTGGCTGATGCCCTGATCCGCAAGGATGTAACAGGCCCAACTTGAGACATCTGACTGAGGATGTAAGTGATTACTCCATTGCTGGAGCAGATCCGAGAGGCGCAGGTTGAGGGCCTGAAGGAGGAGCGCCAGAAGTGTGAGAGGATTGTAGGCCAAGTGGCCTCTTTAGATTATGACAGTCGGGGGCTGTTAACCCTACATGGGAGGGTATGGTACCATACCTGGGTGGAGTATGGTAGATTATGATGGATAACTCCCACAAGTCCAAGTTCTCCATCCATCCCGAGGCGAAGAAGATGTACAGAGATCTTTGTCCTGATTACTGGTGGCCCTGCATGAAGCGGGATGTAGCTTGGTACGTGGAGAGATGCTTGACTTGCAGGAGGGTCAAGGCAGAGCACTAGAGGCCCCATGGCAAGATGCAACCTTTAGACATCCCCGTGTGGAAATTGGAAAATGTCACTATGGATTTCATCAATAAGCTTCCCAGGACCGTACATGGGGTTGATTCGATATCAGTCATCGTGGATCGGTTGACCAAGAGTACTCATTTTTTCCTGATCCAAGAGAGTATATCGGCCGAGAAGCTGGCTGAGATTTATGTGCGAAAGATAGTGGCACGACATGGAGTGCCTGTCTCGGTGGTGTCAAACCGAGATGTCTGTTTCACTTCCAGATTCTTGAAGCAGTTTCATGACAAGATGGGTACTCGTCTCCACTTCAGCTCTGCTTTCCACCCCAGATGGACGAACAGACCGAGAGGACGATACAGAATCTCAAGGACATGATCCATGCATGTGTTTTGGATTTCGGTGGCAGTTGGGATACGTATCTTCCGTTAGAAGAATTTTTGTATAGCAACAGTTACCACGCCAGCATAGGTTGGCCTACCTTCGAGATGCTCTATGAGAGGAAGTGTAGGACCCTAATCTGTTGGGGTGAGGTCGGTCAGAGAGTCATTAGGAGTACTGAGGTAGTCGTAAAGAATACAGAGCGGATCCAATAGGTCTGGAGCAGGCTCCAGACTGCTCAGAGTCGGCAGAAGAGTTACGCCAACAAACGACGTTTAGACTTGGAGTTTCAGGTTGGCGACATGGTCCTCCTGAAGGTTTCACCTTGGAAAGTTGTCATCCGATTCCGAAAGTGGGGAAAGTTGGGCCCCAGGTTCGTTGGCTCTTTCAGGGTGATAGTCCATGTGGGCATATTGGCGTATCGATTAGATTTGCCAACAGAGCTCAGTTAGATCCACAACACTTTCCATGTTTCCTATTTACGGAAGTGATTAGTGGATGATTCAGCGATTGTGCCCTTGGAGGATATGAAAGTTGACGACAACCTTAACTACATTGAGAGACCAGTGGTGATTCTTGATCGCAAGATGAAAACCTTGAGGAACAAGGTTGTTCAGTTACTGAAGGTGCAGTGGCAACACCACAAGTGTTCATAGTGGACACGGGAGCCCAAGGAGGAGATGAGGGAGCACTACCCGTAGTTGTTTTCAGATGCAACAGACTTTGAGGACAAAGTCTCAAACAAGTGGGGGAGAATTGTAACGCCTGGTTCCTGGTATGCATTTAACTCTTTATTTTATTTATTTTTTAAAGGGTGACTCAGCGAGTTGGTAGTCCTAACTCGTAGAGTAGAGGGAAGAATATGCGCGAGGTTTAAGCTTTCTACTCAACAAGTCAAGTGACCACAACTCGACGAGTAGATCAGCCAGAATGAAACCAAATTTTTGTGGTTTTGCACCCTATTTAAGCTCCTTAAACCCCACTAATGAGCCTCATTTATAACCTCCTTGTCCCAAACCCGAATCCACGAAACCCTAGAGCTTCCTTTGAGAGTGTGAGCCATTTGAGTGACATTTATGTGCTTTTGAAGCTTATGGAAGAAGAAGAATATAGAGGGATCAAGAAGTAAAGAGTAGATCCAGAAACTACACTCCATTTGCTACATTTTCCCGTAATCAAGCTTCTATCTTGACTATTGGTTCATTTGATCTCTTTATGTTCTCTTTATGTGGCTTTTTGGTCCAAGATTGATAGCTTTTGGGGAATGGATCCACCCAATTGGGTATTTTTCCAGATCAAGTACCTAGAGGGGTTGTGATGACATAAAGGTGCAAACTTTATGCCAATGGAGCCCCCATGCAAGCCTTAGAGAGTCATATATGCCTTTTTAGCCCCAAAATGCCATGCCTGTGGGAAAGGTGGGAACATTACGTGTCCTAGTAGTGATAGGGGTTTAGATCTGAGGTTGTAAGCAAGATTTTGGTATATGGAGGGCTTAAGGACCAAGTTCTAGGTCCCAAGGAATTAGGGTTTGAGCTAAACGCTCTAAGAAGTGGTATTAATGGGTAAATTTAGAAATTTTACCCTTAAAAGGACATTTTCAATGTTGATGTGAAGTATGAGGCTTGGATCTGAAGTGTAGGGGCTTAATCCATTAAGTTAGCCAAACAGACAAGGGAACTTGGCGAGTCCATTAAGGGACTCAATAAGTTGAAGTTCGGTTGTCGCGATAGTTTTCCAGGTAGAACTCAACGAGTTTGCAAAGGGACTCGATGAGTTGAGTCAGCTGACCATGAGTCTGGGTAGTATAGGAACTCATCGAGTTAGGAGGTAACTCGATGAGTTGGGTTAACCAGCAGTTGACTATGAATTTGACTAGGATGTTGACTTTGACGAGGGGTAAAATGGTCTTTTTACCCTAAGAAGAGTTAAAGTGAAATTGATAGTCGAGGAGTCATTGGAGCAGCTGTCAAAGATTCCTCACATGAGATTTCACAGCTAGCATTCGAGGTGAGTTTCCTCTAATAGGAACAGGTCTAAGGAACCAAGGCCAACCTGTTTAGTTAGTAATAGTCCCGGACTACGGTCCGATGCCTGGCGGGGCCTTATGTATGTTTATATATTTTATGTATTTCAATCTGATGTTGGGCGGCCCTTATGAATGCTTGTATGCTTGATGTATTTATAATCCTTTCATGTGTTTGTACTTGAATGTTTCTGGACTCTGGTCTGATGTCGTGGCGGTCCCAAGGAAAGTTAGTATGTTTCCGGACTATAGTCTGATGCTAGGTGGGGCCCGATGAATGTTTAAATGTTAATGATATATGCTTAGGTTATGTGTATTATCAGTTGGAACTACTCCAAGTCTCAGATCTAGACCCAAATGCTAACCATAAGAATAAAGTTTCCAACTTTATCCATTGGAACTACTCCAAGGGTCCAAAAACCCAACCACAAGGCCTGAAGATTCAATGGCTTATCCAATAAGCACTAGATCCTTGAAGTTTTAAATCTGTCTTTTCCAAAAGAGATTCTCGCACAAAAACCATCCCAAATGTCGGTGCTTTATAGTCATGCATGTCTAATGCATGTATTAAACCCAAAATATGTCAAAAATGGGGATTAATTAGCTACTCTCCATGTATGGCATCAAAACTCGACTAAAGGCCAGATCCAAGACTCTACATGGTCACTTAGACCTATACATTCATAAAGCTGTTGATTTCATGAGATCCAACCATTCCCTCACTCAAGAGTAAAAAGAAAAAGGGACAAAACTCAAGATCTAGCAACTTAGAGGAATAAAAATTGGATCTTGGACACTAACAAAGGTCTAGAAGAGGGCCAAAATGATGTATGGAAGCTTGCTTGCTTGCTGGATCATTGCTTCCTTCTTCCACCTACTTCCTTTTTTTGCCTCAAAAACACTACACTAAATGAAAATGAGAGGGAAAGATGATTAGGTCTTCCTTCAGGTTGACGACCGCTTGATCTACATTGAGAGACCGGTGGTGATTCTAGATTGCAAGAAGAAACCCTTAAGGAACAAGGTAGTTCAATTATTGAAGGTGAAGTGGTAGCACCGTAAGGGTTCAAAGTGGACATGGGAGCCTAAAGAGGACATGAGGGAGCACTACTCGAAGTTGTTTTCAGGTGTAGAAGACTTCGAGGATGAAGTCTAAGACAAGTGGGGTAGAAGTCTAATGCCTGGTTCCTGGTATGGATTTAACTTTTTATTTTATTTATTTTTTAAAGGGTGACTCAGCGAGTTGGTAGCCCTAACTCATCGAGTAGATGGCAGATTATGCACGGGGTTTAAGCTATCTACTCGACAAGTCAAGAACCCTTGACTCGACAAGTGGATCGGCCATAATAAACCCCTACTTTCGGGGTTTTACAGCCTATTTAAGCTCATTAACGCTCACCCCTGGGCCTCATTTACAGCCTCCTAGAGCTTTCTTTGATATTATGAACCATTTGTGTGAACTTTTTGTGATTTTGAAGCTTGTGGAAGAAGAAGAAGATAGATGGCTCAAGAAGTAAAGAGTAGATCCAGAAACTACACTCCATTTGCTACATTTTATGGTAATCAAGCTTCTATCTTGGCTATTAGTTCATTTGATCTCTTTGCATCCTCTTTATGTGGGTTTTTGGTCAAAGATTGATAGCTTTTGGGAAATGGATCCACCCAAGTGGGTATTCTTCTAGATCTAGTACCTAGAGAGGCTGTAATGACATAAAGGTGCAAGCTTTATGCCATCAAAGCCCCCATGCAACCCTTAGAGAGTCATATTCTCCTTTTTAGCCCCAAAAGCCCATGCATGTGGGAAAGGTGGGAACTTTACGTGTCCAAGTAATGTTAGGGGTTTAGATCTGAGGTTGTAAGCTAGAGTTTTGTATATGAAGGGCTTAAGGACTAAGTTCTAGATCCTAAGGAATTAGGGTATGAGCAAAACTCTCTAAGAAGTGCTGTTAATGGGTAAAGTCAGAAACTTTACCCATAAAAGGACATTTTCAAGGTTGATGTGAAATATGAAGCTTGGATCTGAAGTGTAGGGGCTTAATCCATTAAGTTAGCCAAACAGATCGGGGAATTCAGTGAGTCCAGTAAGGGAGTTATCGAGTGGAAGTCGGGTTGTCCCGATGACTCGACTGAACACAAGTAGGAGTGGTACAGGAACTCGGTATTTAAGAGGTAACTCGACGAGTTGGGTTGACTGGGAGTTGAGTTTGACTTTAACCAGGATGTTGACTTTGACCAGGCGTAAAATGGTCATTTTACCATAAGAAGAGTTAGCAGATTTTTGATTAAGTGTTAATGTGAAATTGATAGTCGGGGAGTCGTTGGAGCATCCATCAGAGATTCCTTACACAAGAATTCATAGCTAGCATTCGAGGTGATTTTCATCCCATTGGAATGGGTCTAAGGCACCAAGGTCGGCCCGTTCAATTAGTAGTACTCCCAGACTACAGTCCAATGTCGGGCGGTGCCCGATGTAGGTTTATATGTTTTTCTAGATTTTGATATGATGTCGGGGAGGTCCCAAGGAATTCTCGTAAGCTTAATGTCTTTGTGATTCTTGCATGTGTTCGTACTTGTATATTTTCGGACTCCAGTCCGATGTCGGGGAGGTCCCGAGTAACGTTACTTTGTTTTCGGACTAAAGTCTGATGCCAGGAGGGGCCCGAGGAATGTTTAAATGTTAATGATATATGTTTATGTTATTTTTTTTATTGATTGTGTTCACATGTATTCCGCTATGTGAGCGATGTCGGGTGAAACTCGATGCCTGGCGGGGCCCGATGCCGAATAGGGTTCGAAGTCGAGCGGGGCTCGATGCTGAGAAAGCCAATGCCGAGCTTGACTCGATGTAGCATTGGCAGGGCCCAAGATATATTTATGTGATATGTGTTTGGTATGTGGTAGTTAGGGAGACTCACTAAGCTTCTTGCTTACAGTTTCAGTTTTAGTTTTAGGTACTTCCGATAGCAATGGGAAGAGCTTGGGATTACTGCATGGAAAACACCATTGTTTTTAGCCTGGGATGATTCACTCTGATTTATGATATGTGATTTTGATACATTGACAGATTTGATGATGTTTTGAGATACATGACTTGTGGTTTTATTATGATATGGATGGATTATGGTTTTTCATAATTGATTTAAAAAGAAATTGTTGGTCTATATTTTTGGGATGTTTCAAAAATCCTTTAATTAACCCCATACATTAACAAAGTACTTTGATTTGAGACTTCATAACCGGTTCCCAACCTTCATAAGAAACCCCTCAACTAGCTTTCGAGTAAATGGGATTAGAGTGCAAATATTCTGAGAGACTTCTTGATACACGACTGATATCCCCTAAAACCTTTAATTATTCCCTTTCATCCAACCCAACTGATTGTGATCCTCCCGACTTCTATCAATGCACCAATACCAAAAGCATAATAATTAGTAGAATTCCATCAATCAATCAATCACTGAGCCCACAACCTATATCTGGAACTCACGACTAACACCACGGGCCAAAAGACTCTCAATTGCTTTCCACTGCCTTGCAGGGACCTAAACAATTTCGCTCTCGACATAACTGCACCACAAGGAGAAGACTATAGCACACCCAATCCCTTTCACAGAACTAGTTGCTACCAATGCAAAACCGGAAAAATCATGGTTTCCCACAACCTGATAACAGGATCACGGTTGCACCCTTGATCCAATTTAAAGGCTACAACCCAAAAGAACCATGCACATAATTCAAACCAAGCCCCATATCTACCTTGTCCTACCTAGATACACTCGCTAAATTACCACAATGCACATCCTTAGGGAACCCATAACCTCATCCATAAGAACATAAATACCAAAGTCCTATCGAATGACAAACCTCAAACATTAATGGAAGATGTCCTCATCATCGATCAAAACAAGATTCCATACTTGATTAAGACTGAACAGGTTCCACCAATACGCAACCGACTAGAAGACTTCTTAAGTGGTATTAACTGCCACCCAACCCAAGCCTACTTTGAACTAAAATTACATACCATTACTGAGGGTAATTGTACCCATACACCAAAGGAACATAGAACATACTATATTTGATGATATGTTAACACATCTATAGAACCCCAATTTCCACACTCACCAAAAATTGGAACACATGACATTAGATTGAATGAACTAAATCCTTGCAGGGCTGAACGCACCAAATTTTAAAACTGATTCCTTGATCAATCCCTCCCCCAAACTAGACTATAATTAGAAATCCTTACACCCAACTGACAATTTCCTTCTGTCACTGCTTTTCATCCGGAGCAATCCTAACGGCTCCTTATATATTCATCGGCACCTCTAATAGGAATCAATATCTACAACAATCTCCTTGACCACTCCCTTCCTGATGAGTGACAACCCATGTGTTCCCTCCACACATGCATACGATCATTACCTAATATATACCCTTCCTTTACCAAACCCTGAACTAAGATTCCACATACTTGCACCGCGTATCCCTAAAAAACGATTCCTCAATACCATGAACCCGAACAGATTGAAGATCCTCCAAGAAGAATACCCAGTTCTCCCCCACTTAAGGTTCGAACTACCACCCACTAGTGGTGAAACCAACCAATAACTCAACTGGATCAACCAGATACAACCATCCCCTGACCCTGTGAATGAATAATACACACAGGATGATCTTGTAGATAAGGATCACACAAATCCAAAGAGAATCCTAAATTTCAGCTGAAGATCGCCAAAATTTCCCAACCATGACCAGTTATCACTAAGGATCCCTTACAAGAGCATAAACCAGTACCGACTTATGATCCCAAAACATACACTCCTTGCCTGCACTTCCAACCTCCAGACCGATATCCGTCCTGCTATTACCCAATAACACGGACCCTTAATCACATTACAAAGAATCCATAACACATCAACCCATCTACACACTATCGCGCTGACATCCTTTCTCCAAACACCGCGACCAACCAACCCCAAACTAAGCTTACCTACCAACCTTGAAGGTCACATCCTACTCACTTCTTCCATGAAATCAAAAAATGAAGGTGTAAAGTCTCCACCATAGATAGCGATATACCAACCAGCAAGCAACCATTCTACTTCCAACTGCAATCCCCAAACCAATCATAACGTTCGATCCATCCTTGAGTCCATCGATTTAAATGCATGGTCTTGTGCAAAACCCCCCGAGATCTCAAAACCAACAAGCTCGTGTATGACTGCACTAATCAATCCGAACCAATATCATTTGTGGGGCGGAACCATTACCAGCCCCAACCTCATGCTTGAGCAGCCACGACCAAGATCGATAGATACAGAGCTACTTCCACAGATCATGGTATCCAACCATGCTATCTTCTCCTAACCAGTCCTTATAATCCCAAAACTTTCCTTGATTCAAGTATGGATCATGTGCTTCCAGTAGTATAGGCCCAATACTACATTCCACACCTATCCATACTTTCCTCAAGGATCACCTCGAGTCCTCTAATACCTACTCATAATAGTACTCCAAATACCCGTTCAACAGTCACACAATCAAACAAAAATACATCCTAGGAAATCTTAGGATCCCCTATCTCCCCTGCCATCAATTGCTAAAGAACTCCTTATAATGTTAGCTAGCAACTTCGTGAACACAATCACATGTAATAAAGCTCAGATAATCCCTCAAGTAAAAGACTCATGCCCATAACACTTGGACTATGATGAGAGATGCACAATAGGGTCAAACCCATCACTTTAAGATTATTCAAGCTTGATTACATGTGACTTTACATATTCACTTAACAGCTAACTCACATCACTTAAGAGTCCCAAAAAGCTCAAAGCAAGAAACATTCGAGCAGTGGAATTGACGGGCACTAAAACATAATAAAATCAGACAGATTCTCATACGAAATTGTGATCTCTATCTCCCATCATCTCGGTTACACACTGGCATACTCATGCACTCGAAATTCCCCATGACCCTCCATTGGTGCCAGGTAACTATTGCATGAACACTATCACATACTACACAACTTAAACAACCTTAGGCTAAAAGATTTAATCATGCAATAGTTGGACTCGGACAAGAGCTATAAAGCACGAGAAATTCCCTTACCCTATGGCCATTTTACTCATGCAATATGTAACTTAGCTCATTCACTTATTAGTTAGTTCATATATTAAAGAGTCATACGACAATCAATATGGTATTCTACAAGAGATAAGACATCATATATCATAAAATTCTATCATATGATTCCTGAAGATCGCTATCCTATTACTAGCATGTTGTTCTAAAATAACAAAGCATAATCACAAATAACTATGTGTTAATTTGGGGTGTACTTACTGGCTTCGGTTTATTGTACACATTGCATCCTCCTTGTATATTTTGAAAACAATTTGAAAATCATTTTTAAAGCCTTTTTCCTTAGTTTGAGACTGGATTCACATGAGTGTTCCTCCGATTCACTCAAATCAAGTCTCTAATACCAACTTGTAACATCCAAAAAATTTCATGAAATTTAAACCTTTTAAAAGCAACCCATTTATTAATAAAAAGTGTTTACAAACTATTGTTTCCAAAACATTAATTAAAATCAGGGTCGTCCAGGATCCAATCAGTTGTAAACCAAGGATGTGTACGATCACATTCTTCTTGCCACGAACCACTAAAGTACCTGAAACCATGAACCATAACTATAAGCACGACGTTTAGTAAATTCCCCCAAAATACCACCACACGAACACATAATATATACCAAAAAATAATAGCATATTATGGATCCATTAACCATCAGGTTGGAATACCCCAGGCCCTCAACCATCGGGTTGGAATGCAAACATGCTACGAGTCTAATCAACCATCGGGTTGGAATAGCCCATGCCCTCAATCATTAGGTTGGAATGCCAACATACTATGGGTCCAATCAACCGTTAGGTTGGAATACCCCATGTCCTCAACCATTGGGTTGGAATGCCAACATACTATGGATCCAATCAACCATCGGGTTGAAATACCCCAGGCCCTCAACCATCAGGTTGGAATGTCAACATACTATGGGTCTAATCAACCATCTGGTTGGAATACTTTAGGCCCTCAACCATCGGGTTAGAATGTCGTGGCCTTTTGGCTTATGCACAAAATAGTGAAGCCTCAGCCATCGACCAAACATGTGCACATAATACAGATAAGCATACCAAAAACCATCCAACAAACAAATAAACAGATCTTATAGATCACTAGGCATGGCATCATCCTACCTACCAGGATACCAATCTAAGATATCACTATAGCATAACATGATCCTATCTACCGGGATACAGATCTAACTCATCTCACTAGTACAAAAACATGCATAACAGGATATCAATCCAAGGGCCGACATTGGTGCCTTCAACCTGCAAGTACAGTGAGGAAAACTCAACTCGCAAACTGAGTAGAACTGATGAGGCCCAACTCCGAATCTAATCTCTCTACATGATACCTAAATCCATCAAATGGTCAAATTCCATTAAAATTCCAAAATACCCAAAATACCCTCAAGGTCACACTTAGTCAAAGTGAAAGTCAATGGTCAAGGTCAACAGTCCATGTTGACCCAACATGTTGTGTTTACTAGCAAACATGTCATGTTTCGATAGCATCCAGATGATCCGGAAAACTCCAGCCAACACACCATGTTGGCTTGCAAACATGCCATGTTTTCCCGAGTTCCAGTAACTTAATACATTCAATTGTTTTCTTTGATTACAAGGCCTCCAAAGCTTAGATCTAGACCCAAATGCTAACAGAAAGGATAAATTTTGCAACTTTATCCATTGGAACTACTCCAAGGGTCCAAAAACCCAACCACAATGCTTGAATATTAAATGGCTTAACTAATAAGCACCAGATCCTTGAAGTTTGAAATCCGTCCTTTCCAGAAGAGATTCTAGCACAAAAACCATCCCAAAGGTCGGTGCTTTATAATCTTGCATGTCTAATGCATGTCTTGAACCCAAAATAGGTCAAAACTAGGGATTTATGACTTACTCTCCATTCATGACATAAAAACTCGACGAAAACCCAGATCCAAAACTCTACAAGGTCACCTAGACCTGGAGATTCATAAATTTGTTGACTTTATGAGATCCAACCATTCCTTCACTCAAGAGCAACAATAAAAAGGGACAAAACTCTAGAACTAGCAACATAAAGGAATAAAAATTAGATCTTGGACACTTACAAAGGTCCAGAAGAGTGCCAAACTGATGTATGTAAGCTTGCTTGTTGGATCTTTGCTTCCTTCTTTGACCTACTTCATGATGGGTTTTGAGCAACACATCATTCCTATGGTGTACATGCAAACCATAATAGCTTTTGGATCTAGTTTGTCTAATGAACATGCAATTGAATATATAAATCTATAAACCCTAGATCTAGCATACACTTAATCATATTAACATAAAATAGGGTTTAGATCTAACCTTTGATTGTTATATAGCAATAACAATCTAATCCTTGGCTTCAGAAAGCTTAGTGCCTCAAGTGCTGCACCTCTAATGGAGTCACAAACACAACTAAGCAACTTGGATGAAGAGGGAGGAGGTAGGAGGCACCAAAAAATGGCTGGAAACCCTAAAGGAACTCTTAGCCACGTTTTTGGGGCATCGGGGCCCTTTATATACATGTAGGCTATTAGGGTTTACAACTAGGAAATCCTAATCTGACTGCTTAAGCCCTAAGCAGCCCATGGACTCCTTAAACATATCCCTTAGATGAATTCCTTATGGGCTTACCATATAATTTGTCCAACCTATATATTATTAGGTAATCCATAGCCTAATTGTAATTATCTTATAATTACAACTTCAGTCCCCTAAGTTTAATTAATCTCTTTTAACCACAAAATTAATTCTTAATTAATTATTGACTAATATTAATTAAACATTATGATTTCTCCTTTAATATATTATTCTTATGATATATTAATAAATCATAATTAAACCTTTCTCTCCTTAATTCATCCTACATATTGCTATGGTGAAGGCAACCCAAAAGAACCATGCTAATAACCGGGTCAAGTACTTACCAAAATAGTTATGGAATTAGACATTAATCCAATAGTCTCCCACTTGGATAAGTCTAATAATTATTCTGCATAATTTCAGAACCTGGTCAACAATCGTAAGTTTCAAAAGCCGTTGTCAACTCTGATCTTATCAGATACGCATGTCCTTTAGATAAGGGATCATATATTCCTCCATTCTCAAGATATCGTATAGACACAAGACATGAATTTCAATCATTCTCTCTATACTATTTCCCAACTTCTGATTTATGACGACTGACAACAGACTACATTTGAACACATCAACTTAGTCACGGCTTGGCCAAGTGCTTAGGTGTCATCACTAAATCATCGAAGGGCCCACAGGTATCGCTTTTATCTTACTTTGGGTAAAAGGAATGGATAAACTTTGAATTAAATGCTCGCTTGTACTCACTCATCGAATCACACACAACAATAAGTTTTATAACACCAAGTTATTGATGTGTTTACCTGTCATCAATGAGCAACTGACCAACAAATAACAACTCACACATCTTGATTTCAAGAACATACAATATCATAGACTCACAATCACTCGTGATGAAATCCATGAAGTGATTCTTGTGAGTGTGGGTTTAATCCAATACTCTAATCTTATTAAAGCACTCATGAACTCTGCAGCAAACTTGCGCTATGTGTAAACTCTTTAGACAATCTACAGACTCTTCATGACAATCTTCCTTCATACCTAGTTCCAATGTATGACCGACTGTGGAATTTCGAATAACCCAGTTATTGTAGAAGTCAAAACATGCAAACTGAAACACTAAAATAATACTTAATCCTATATGGCCCCAAACTTGCGGGAGTAAATAAAACACTTTCGATTAAACACCATATTGATTACTCATTATTTATCATTTACTGTTTTAGAAAATCAACTTATTACTCAAATTACAATAATAGTTGTCCCATGCACAAAGCATGCACACTATGTTTCCTATGGTCCTTAATTTTTGAAATATATCAATTGAAAAAACTTTTCCAATGATGCTAATTTCACAATTCCCAATCCTCATCATTAGTGTTAGAACACAAGGTTCTTGCCATTACTAGAATATGCTAGATTCTAACATTTTATGCAACGATCCTTTCGTAAAGTCATAGTACAAAAGTCACCAAGACTTGACCAATGAAATTACAAAGTACTCTATCAGAAATTGTTACAAGACAATTCCATAGAGGAGAAGTCTAACGTTCAAAGTACATTCCTTTGAACATCCTTCTTGCATAAAATTTTCTAATCTAGACATAGACTCTCAATATACAACTCCTAATATGGAAACATTTCCATATTTGCAATATGACAACTCATTCTTAATAGAATCTTATCTATTCATAATAATGTCGATATGATCCATCCAATACCATACTTCCAACTAATCACAAGCGACCAATCCTTAGCGAACTTTGGATACTCCTTTGATATTTGTTTAATTATTTTAGTCAAAACCGATTCTAGTCATTTTTCCCTCTTAATGCGCTAGACATTCGGAAAATTTAGAATGGTCAAATATTATAGCATTTGCAATCGATCCTATACCCGAAGTGTATGGGACACGATGCATAATATCTTACCTAAATATATGATACTTTATCAATCTTCTGCCATAATATTTTATGTGTCACGTTCTCCCAATTCGATCTATGAAGAGGGATGTCATAATCATAATCGAAATCGAAATTTAAGAACACACTTTGTATCCTTTGACTACATTTATTAAAATTTCTCAACCTAACATTTAGATTTTGAAACAAGTATAGTATTCTCTCCCTTAATTATAACAAAACAACTTTTCAATCGATGCAACTTTGTAAATTGAATCTTTGTTTTTCTATAAGTAATATTGGTAACTTGCAATACTTTCCATAATAACCATACGAGCATAATGCTTATGATCCCACTATCATGATGATTATTATCATATAAGCATAACACTTATGCTCCCACTAGCTTTGACATGTATTCAGAAAAAAGCCAAACTTCCAGAAAACAATGCCTATTGAATTTTTGAAGTTCATATTTCTAATACCAGATGCTTCGATAAGCCTTTATCCAAACTTCTTAAGCTTATACACCTTTGCCTCAGATAGCTCATATGTGTTTCTAAACAATTCAAAACTTACATCAATAAGTCCCAAATGTTAGATTAAGTGCCAAATCTCACAATTCGAACTATGGAAAGCGATGTCGTAACCATAATCGAATTTGAGAATACAAATTTCACAATTGCTATCTTCTTAAAATCTCTCTTAGTGAAACCATTTCCTCACATTTATTTTCATGAAGGAGGGAATCTTATGACACTTAGATTTTATGGTGTATGAGTTCCTATCCATGTGAATTTGCCAAAACCAAGTTTGCGACAAATCCAAACTTATATTGATTGAACTTTCTTGATTTCTAGCCTTATGGTAACACGAGTGCCCACCATATCTTCCAAGTAATTTAGCAACTTATCCTTACATATCAATGTACTTTCCATCGATCAAGGCCCTTTGTCTTTATGCATTCAAATGAGGACTCATAGAACTCACATACATAATTAACTCAATTGGAATGGCACAGGAACAAAATAATGTCAACACGATAGGTTGTAAACCTCAAGTCGTGTGCTAGTGATGATCGATAAGGTTTATTCTTCATTTGTTCTTGAAACCTTTTTCAAGATCATTAAAACTCCCACTGACCTCTTGACATATATGATTCGCTTGTTGGGAAACTTTCCTAGACAAAACAAATATTCAACAGTTAGTATAGTTCTTATCAAGATAAAACACTTCATATAATTGGTCCTAGTTGGTCTTTGTCTTATCCAAGGCATCACAACTTACCAATTTCAAATGTACAAGAATAAAAAACTTTCTTATTCTACATTTGATAAGTGTCACAAACCTACTTAAGACTTTTTCACCCAAGTCATAATCTTGACTCTAAGACTTGATATTGGAACGAAGTATGATTGACTTCTTATTTTAACCATTTCTACAATTCTCGATTCCTCTTCTTAGGCATGCAATTGCACTAAGACTCGCTTAGAGGATCAACTGAGACATGGTTCTTAATCATTAAGACTTATCATAAAACACAATAAAAGTTACTCTCCCTTCTTCTTAGAATAGAGAAACTTTTATCTTTCTGCCTACTAGATTCTTCTTATTCGGTCTGCTACTGATTGAAACTCTTTTAATCAACTCAGAATTATACTCAATCTTATAAGTATAACCATATTTACTAAACTTTAGTAAATCACGGTGAATATCTTTATCACTCTTGTGGTGGACTTGATCAACGCACAACCTAGTGTACTCAATCTCCTAGTCCTTCAATTGACACTTTTTCAAAGAATTAGTCTAAATTTCACAAATGTGAAAGTTTTTCATTCATCATACAATACACGTTGCATGATTCCAAGTTTCTATCCACTTGAAACTTGGGCGATGACAAACTCTCCCTAATTGGTAAATTCTCGACACTTCCACAATAACCTAATTAAGAATCAAATCCATTTTTCTAATAATAGAAACCTTCAAACGTCAATTTTTCATACATGCCATTGCAAGGATAAATAAATAAGATAAAATCAAAATTTATTTTATTGCGGAAAAACTTGTCCGTACAATGCAATTCAACTGAAAAACTATGCTATTACATATTTCTTAGCAATCTACCCTAACTCTAAAGTAGCAGCTCAATAATCCAATCTTTGAATCCATGCTATCGAAATCCATTTCTTCGTGATCAGATTCAGCAGCTTCTTACTTAAGCTTCCTTTCTTTTCTTTGATACTGCAAAACATCAAAATGTAATCTGATCACATCATGTATTAAGAATCAAAAATAAGAACTTATAGATTTAGTTAATGGATTTTACCAGAAGTAGAGCCATACGTCTTAACTCTCCCATCTCTTAGATCTCTCAAGTAAACAGGGCAGCTTTATCTCCAATGCCCCTTCTCTTAGCAATAAAAGAAAATGGACTCCTTTGGAATGACACAAGGGACTGTCTCAGAGTTTAGCTTTTCTGGATCTCCAATATCATCATTTTCAATGTCCATTGAAGTTTGGGAGTTTGATTCACCAGACAAATTTGCTTGACCAGCATGCCAAATCATTGCTGATTCAGCAGCTATAAGCGAATATGTGAGATCAATGAGGGTCACGTCGTGGTCCATCATATAGTACTCTCTAACGAACTCACCATATGATTCAGGAAGTGACTGAAGAACCCAGTCAACAGCTAACTCACTTGAAATCTCGACACCCAACATGCTTAACCTATCAATGTGTGACTTCATCTCTAAGACATGTGCACACACATGTTGCCTATCTTCGTGTTTACTTGCCAAAAGGGCTTGAGTGAGCTTGAACTTTTCAAGCCTTTGAACTAGTGGATCAGGAAGAACAACTGGAGGAGGTGGAGGAAGTGAAGCATGACTCTCATTTTCTTGATCGTATCTCGGAACGTCATCTTCATTTGGAAAGCTTATTCCAAAGGATTTGGGAAGACCATTGTAAGATTCAGACATCTACAAAATAGGAGAAAATTTAAGTTAAGTTGATTGAGTCATTAATAAAACACCAAAATGAGTTATTAAGGCTAGGATCCAACACAATATTCTACAACCTAGAAGAGGGATGCCGTAATCTAGTTGTAGAATATTTGAAGGTAGGTAAATGACGATTTACCAATTTCCACCATGAAAAACGAAAAGGAAGTTTAAGTTTTAAATGAATTGAAACTCCTAGATCTTTTGAGATTCATTGAACTTTTAATTAGCATGTTTAAATCTCGATTATACCCTTCTATTTGTGAGTGGGATGCCGAGGATCACAAATAAGGTGTGAATAACCATACGAATCACGTGGTGAACTCAATGCTACTATCACCTAATCAATGTGCCGGTTAGCCACACACGCTCCATTGATCTATGACAAACATCAAGCCACCCTTCACTACCAATGTCATACCCAAATTAGTGTGCTGGTTAACCACACACGCTCTACTAACGTTTGACAAGGATATGAAGTGTAATTGCATGGATTAGCATACAATTTCACATTTTGCCTAAAGTAACTATTATTTGGGAATTTGTAAAAGCATTTACTTACTTTGTACTTCATTATACTTATAATGGAAGGCTTCTGTCCTATCCTACCCGTTCGGATAACGACTCTTGACTAGTCAAGAGTGCGGTGGGTAAGAGTCAATACCCAATTTTTTATAGGCAATTTCCTTAAACACCCCTTATACACCAGCTTCGTGAATGAGACCTACTATCGGTAAGACTCACTTTTACTCATATATATATATATATATATATATATATATATATATATATATATATATATATATATATATATATATATATATATAATATTAGACTTTTAATGTAACATATATATAATATAGGGTGTATTTTACACTTTTAAAATACTAGGTGGTCTAATTTAATAAATTATACTTTTAATTTAATTAAATGTAAACCAAAACTTTATGTTTTATTAAATCTCTTTTAATTATACACTTTAATTAATTAATAAAAACATAAGGGTGTAATTTGAACTTTTCAAAGTATTAGGGTTTTGGAATTTAACATTACAAAATTAAACTTTTAATTAAATTTTAAATTCCAAAACTTGAGGGCAAGTTTTGAAAATTTCAAAACATTATGGTTCAACTATTTAAATTTCAAAACTAAAAATATGAAGCTCAAATTTAAACTATGAAACCTAAAGGATTAATTTGAAACTTTTCCAAACTTTATCAAGAACCTTCTAGATCACAAAATTCAAATAAGGCAATTATCTAATTTTGACCTAGTCCCATTTCTTGCGAGATAATTCACCAAATAATTCAAATAATTAAATTTTATCATATAAGGAAATAATTATTTAATTAATATGAAGTTATCTTTTATTTTGACAAGGATAATCATCCAATATCATAAAAATCTAATTTATATCAATAAAAAGGTTTTGGTAACTATCCCACAGCCAAACGAGCACAAAATCCCGAAATTACCTCTTTTCTGCCCAGTTGAATTATCAAGTCAAGCATGTACTCGTCGAGTTCACCATGGACTCGGTGAGTCCAGCCCCCAGAAACCCTAATTTTCGATTTTAAAGCATGATTAATCAACTATAGCATCAAATACATCAAACAAACAACCCTAGACTTTGATATCACTGATGGGTTTTGAGCAATACATCATTCCTATGGTGTACATGCAAACTCTAATAGCTTTTGGATCTAGTTTGTCTAATGAACATGCAATTGAATATCCAAAGCTATAAACCCTAGATCTAGCATACAATTAATCATATTAACATAAAATAGGGTTTAGATCTAACCTTTGATTATTATATATCAGTAACAATCTAATCCTTGGCTTCAGAAAGCTTAGTGCCTCAAGTGTTGCACCTCTAATGGAGTCACAAACACCACTAAGCAACTTGGATGAAGAGGGAGGAGGGAGGAGGCACAAAAAACGGCTGGAAACCCTAAAGGAACTCTTAGCCATGTTTTTGGGGCATAGGGGACCTTTATATACATGTAGGCTATTATGGTTTACAGCTAGGAAACCCTAATCTGACTGATTAAGCCCTGAGCAGCCCATGGACTCCTTAAACATATCCCTTGGATGAATTCCTTATGGGCTTACCATAGAATTTGTCCAACCTATATATTATTAGGTAATCCATAGCCCAATTGTAATTATATTATAAATACAACTTCAGACCCCTAAGTTTAATTAATCTCTTTTAACAAAAATTAATTTTTAATAAGTTCTTGACTAATATTAATTAAACATTATGATTTCTCCTTTAATATATTATTCTTATAATATATTAATAAATTATAATTAAACCTTTCTCTCCTTAATTCATCCTATATATTGCTATGGTGAAGGCAACCCAATAGGACCATGCTCATAATCGGGTCAAGTACATACCAAAATAGTTATGGACTTAGACACTAATCCAACACTTCCTTCTTTTGCATAAAAAACACTTCACTAGATCAAAATGAGAGGGAAACATGATTAGGATTTCCTTCGGGGCTTGAGGGGCTGATGGGGACTAGGGGTGAATGAACCCTAACCTCCACTTTCCTTTAAATAGGGGGCAAGACCTGGAAAAATTAGGGTTTCATTCCCATCCATCAACACGTCGTCTTCCAAGAGGAACACACCGTGTTGCCAATATGAAACTTGCACCTTTTCCTTAACTAGACATGCCATTTTGGTGACTCCAACACGCCTTGTCAATTTCTCAAAAGGGAATTGTTGTGACATGCTCTACAGGGGTTTGGATGTCAGATGATGGATCTGTCTTTGAGGCTTACCTGAGAACATAATAGAAGAATCATTAAAGGACATCTGGGTGTTCTCCTGGGATCTCACTCCGAGGATCAAGATAGTTTTCTAAGATGGAGAATTTTAGGGTAAAACTCGTGAGAGAGAAGATGGATCTCTTCCTTAAGGCGAAAGAGATCCTTTTATACCTGTTACTAACGGATCATGGGGACCTCGTCCACTCAATGTGAGACAAGGCCTCATCTGACTGAGAGAATCACGCCCACGTTAACTAATTACCCGGTGACGTCAGTTTTGGGCATCACCTAAGCTTCTTGTGTAAGGTCGTGAAATGGATCTTACTAGTGATCAAACAATCAAGACAATCAATAATAACAAGAATGAAGTAGAAACAAAAATCTAAACAAGCTTGCACCCGCTTCTATTAGTGAACACGTCTGGTACAACTTGTGGAATAGCAACCGGAAACTCTGTGGCATCAACAACCAATAAAAGACCTAGCTAGCATCTATATATAGTGGACCTGGGCCGGTCTTGGTTTTATGGCCGTAAACTCACATTATGGCCGTAAACTGCTATACAAACTACCAAAATTGCATATTGACACAAAAGAACCTATTACAATGAAAGCCTAGACCAAACCATTAATTAGACCCTTCAATCTCCCCTTTGGTTTGGTGTTAGCTTCAAGTTATTCTTTGTCAACTATCATCACATCTTCTTGCCCCATTTCCCCATTCCACATGCACTTATTTATGATATCAGCAACCATGGATGTGTATTCTTTCGCGGCTGACTCAAATATCTCCTCAGCAACTTTAATCTGATCAAGGCTTAGATGATGAATGTCCCATTTCCTAAAATTGAACAAATCCCTTCGATCATACAGACGGATGCATCCCTCTTTTAGTTTGATAACAGTAGACGCTGTAATTTCATCAAATACCCAATAGACCATAGAGCTTAGGGATCCATCCGGGTAACTTTGAAGCACAGGGATTTGTTTGACCTGATTTGATGCAGGCCACATCACCACCTGAAGTGGATGACCAGTTTTGGGATCTATGACATCAGGATAATGCTTTAGAACAGATTCAGCAGTCTTCATAGATGGAAAGCCCTTCTTCACATGATCTTCAAGAAAGTTTTTGAATTAAGTTGCCTATTGATTATCTGAAGGATTTGAAAAAGGAGATTGGGACAGCTCTGAAAGATCCACCCTGGTCTAAGAATTAAAATCATGACAATCTTTAAAGAGCTCTGTGTTGCTGCTCTTTCTCCACACGAACCACATATTTAGGGTGTCATGAAAACCCCAAGAGATGATTCCTAATCAATCACCATATGTGTCTCTAAACCGTACAGCCTAGAGATTCGTAACAGTGCTTGTGGATTGATTCCCTGGTGCGTTTTTGTCGGAACTCCTCTTGAATAAGAGTTATCCCTTTTGAGCAGCTTTAGCTTGTCTGTCATGAATGATTTCTGTAACATGATGAGCATGAGCGGGTTCTTCTTCAAAACGGTCTACAACCCATGAAGTTTGAGCAGTTGGCACGACAATAGGATCAACATGAGAATGAAAATTGATTATGTACTCATATGCAAATGTTTTATATTTTGCACCGAGATCTTCTTCAAGCTTCTTCTTTAAATTAAAATAATTGGAGGTCAGAAGATTGAAATTAGTTTGGAGCTCAAATATTTGCTTGGTCTTTGTTGCCCTATCTTCTTGAGGATCAGAAACTTGAATCTTAAAATTTGTATTCTCACTCAAAAGATATTCAACTCGAATGTTGATCTCGATATTCTTTTGGTCACTCACATTCACTCTTCTCTGAAGCTCATCAATCACATAATCATCTTCTATTAAATGACCTTCTCTAAAAGCAATTCCTTTGGATTTAGAAGAAGGTGCAACAGTTTTTTCCTAAGCAAGATGCAAGGCCAAACCCACAGAGGCCTCATCAAGATCTACCCTTGGAGTAGAAAATCTTGGTGGAACAGAAGAGCCACCAGCTTCAAAAATGGTACTAGGACCTTCACCTAAAGGTTCTGTAGATACAATAGCAGGAGTAGTCGTTGGCGTAATCGGAAAGCCGTGAATCAAGTTAGAATCCAGAGGCCCAAACCTAGGATCACGTCTTCTTCTTTAGATGGAGGCTACAAGGTTTGGTCTATTGTATGATCACCCTAAAGTGGTTCATATGTAGGCGAGGCACCATCAAGGGGAGGAATCCCTGACACTGTCACCATTGGAGTTGAAGAACCAACCACTTGCTCTTTAGAAATGGGTGTTGAGACAAGAACATCTTCAGTATCCCTTATCTCCATTGTTGGGAGAGCAACATCACTGATATTATCCAGCAAAGTGTTGAGGTTGACATTTGACAAGAAGTCATCATTGCTTCCAAAATCGGTAGGAATTTCATCTAGATCAAAGCCAGTAAGGTCAAGTTCTTCATATTGATCAGTCTTAGTCGTATTCATGGAAGACCCTTCATTGTCGTCGCTTTCAATTCAAACTGATCTTAGGTCATGCTCCTCAACTACAGCCACATTAGGAGCAGCTATCTCCTCCCCTTATTGATCTGATACAGTGATCACATCTCCTTCCGATATCACCTTTTCTGACGAAGTGTGTTCTGAAGATATTTTATCAGAGGATCCATGGGACTCGGACGCCTCATTCGACTCAAAAAATCATCCGAATTTGACTAATGGATAAAGTCCTAGAAAAGTAACCTTTCCTTTGCGATTTTGTTTAATTAGCCCAATAGTGTGAGGGCCTAAGGACTTCATGTCAAGCGTATCACCTTCCTTCACCATGTCAGGAAATTGTTTGTTGATGAAGAGCATAATGAACCTAGGATACATCAAGAAGGTATCCCGAGTGATGGCATTGATGTTGACCACAAATTCATCCAGAATAAACCTTGAAAAAATTAAACCAGTTCCCGCAGCGAGAGAAACTATGGATCCGGTGTTTCTCAGTGATATTTCCTCTGCATCAGACCTCCTGTCGGAGATGCAGCTCACGAACACATGGGCTAGAAATCTCCGGTAGGGTGCCAGAAGCTTTTTCAGTGTAGGTGGAGAATCGCTCTCATACCCCATCTTCGTCAAAATCTTCTGAGCATCTTCAATACCGATTTCGGTGGGAAAGTTTGGAAGGTCATTGATCAACAATGTTTCTTTGATGAACTGCTCATTGATCACGATTTTGCATCCTTGAACGATTGCGTCTACAGTCACAGCTCAATTATCGTCTCTAGTCATTTTGGCAGTCTGCTAGAACTCTCTTATGATTTTCCAATAGACAACAGCGTTCATGGTGATGGTGGAGACCAAACAACATTCTCCCAGTCCATGAATCATTGATTTGAAATCCACATGAGCCATCGGAGGATCAACGAGAACCATTGCCAGATTGTGCATGTTTGCAAACGTTAAGGCTACCATTTGATCTGCACTAAAACATACCAAGTAAGACAAGAGAGAAATTTGAGCAAATAATATTTTAAATGATTTAATTTCGAGACCAAATGTGAATTAATAATTTTAAAATTAAATTTCAAGTCAAAGGGGAGTTTACGGTCAATGGGGGTTTATGGCCATAAACTCGTGACCGTAAGCCTATGGTCGCAAATGGAGTTTATGGCCGTAAGCTCTTCACGACCGTAAGCTTGGGCCGTAAACCCCGACAATCCCTTTTTCGTCGATTTTAGGCTCAAAACTCGTCGAATCTCTGAAATAAACGCATATCCATGGTCGAAAACATGATACCTTCGAAGTGATCGGAACAATTTCACAAAAAAACGATAAAATTTTTCGAAGAGAGAGAGAGAGAGAGAGAGAAGGAGATTTTGCGGCCGGAATCACAATAGTGAAGGTGTTTCCAGCTGTAAACTCTATTTATACCCTTGATATTTTTACCTGCTGACCACACAGTGTAAGGCACACTCCAATATTTTCAAAAATTTTCAAAAACAAAACCTTTTGATGATTAAAATTACAATTGAAATAAAATTAAAATAAAATAAATAAAAGTAATATGCAGAAATTTAAAAATTAACAATTAAATTTTAACAATTAAATAAAAATAAAAATAAAAATAAAAGTAAAATTAAAATTAAAATTAAATAAGACAAACGACCTAAAAAATTTTAATTACTGAAAATGATTTTGTGACACTGGGATCAAAGTTGTTGGGTAACCTTATTTTCATGTCTTCGTCCGATCGATCGTCAATATTGTGGTCTATTTAAGCACGAAACATTTGTGACAAAATTTGGACAATTTACGAATGACATGATATTTTTAGCCCTTATTCTTAAATAATTTTCCTTGGGACCATTTAACTGACTACAACTATGGATATTGTTGTCCACCTAAATTGAGCAGCGAGATCTACAGACAATCTGTATGTTTTCAATTTTTAATTGTACTAGAACGTGTTTCCTGCTTCCTGATATGCCCCTGCATTCATGGACTTCCAAAATACTCCTTACACCAGGAGCAGATAATTATTAAGAGAGAAGATAGATTTAGAATGCATATGCTATAAATCCAGGTCGGATCTCTTCCAATCACGCAGAGGATGAAAAATATGACTAACTAAAGTTTTTAAAGGGATTGAGAAGAGAATGATGCATATACTGTGTACCAGGTCGGATTATGAGTCACGCAGAGGAGACAGTATGTGGCTAACAGATATAAAGAATTGCATAGAGAGAAGATGCAGAAAGATGGAATTGCATATGTTATAGTCCAGGTCGGATCTCTCAATCACGCAGAGGAGGCAACATATGACTAACAGACAAAAAGCAAGAAAATCACCTTCTATAGACCTAGTTTATCGGAATTCCGTAGTCACCCCATCAAAACCGGAATTAAGGACAGAATCCGCACATTGAGGAAAAGTTAATCCAAGTTCTAGATACAAGTTCTTTTAATGTGACTGGTAGATTCTCATGTATATCTCCCTACTCAACCTATTCAAGCGTCGTATTGTCAGGCTAAACGGATATAACTAGTTCAATGTTTGTCAAGTCCTTGAATTCCTTAAGTTCAACTCTTCCTAGTCAACTCCATTTAAAATATTTAGTGCCTACCAGTGCATTGAGCACAAAGCGTAGAGAATTCAATTTTGGTACGTTACGCAGATTAAGAGTGTCTGTTATCACCTGATAATATCATTTCCCGTGACAACACCTACAAACAAGACTGTTAGCAACATTTTTAATTTTCTGGATTTTTTTTATTGTTTTTAAATTTTTTGGATTTTTATTGTTTTTGGATTTTTTATTATTTCTCCCCCTAAATTTGTGCATGGGTGAGAATGAAAACAAAAATGAAATAAGATGCGCAAATTTAAACTATCCTACCTACTAAAACAGAAATAAAATGAAAAATAAAAAATAAAAAATTAAGAAAGATAAAATAGAAAAACTTAATCTTCAAAACGAATCATTTTCAAAAATCCCACAAGTACATCGAATCGAGCTTTGTTAAAAGGATTAGTGAATAGATCCGCCACATTATTAGCAGTGGGAACCTGTTCTAGCCGGATGAGTGAACGTTCATAACAATCTCTGATGAAATGAATTTTAATATCAATGTGCTTGGTTTTTGAATGTTGGACAGAATTTTTGGCAATTTGAATTGCGGCCTCATTATCACAGTAAATGTGGGTTTCTAAGTAATTCAAACCGTAGTCCAATAGCTGATGTTGAATCCAGATAACTTGAGAGCAACAAGCAGATGATGCAACGTATTCCACCTCCGCTGTTGACATTGAGACAATGTGTTGTTTCTTGCACTGCCACGACACTAGCCTATCACTAAGATATTGACACCCTCCTGAAGTAGATTTCCTGTCAAGCTCATAGCCTCCGTAATTACTGTCAGCAAAAGCATATAAATCAAATTCAGAATTCTTCGGATACCAAAGACCCAGCTTTGGGCTACCTTTGATATATTGAAAAATTCTTTTAACAGCAATAATATGCGAAAGTTTAGGATTATCCTGATAAACATGCGCATTGAAAAACTTGTAGACATGATTAGGAAACTTTGAGTCAACGAACCCAGGGGGCTGATCAACGTAGATTTCTTCCTTCACCTTTCAATACAAGAAGGTTGTCTTGACGTCCATTTGGTAAACACTGAAGTTCATGTAAGAGGCATATGCAAGGAAGATACGGATAGCCTCCAAGCAAGCTACTGGAGCATAAACCTTAGTGTAATCAAGACCCTTGACTTGTCGAAACCCGCGAACCACCAATATAGCTTTATTTCACACTATAACCCCTGAATCATCCTGCTTGTTTCGATAGACCCATCGTGTGTCAAGAGAATTTTTTCCCTTTGGCAACTCAACCAACCTCCAAACCCCGAGTATTTCAAACTGATGTAACTCTTCATGCATTGCATCTACCCATCTGGGCTCATTCAGAGCTATTTCAACATTCTTGGGCTTTATTTGAGAGATAAAGCAAGAGTAAAGACAGGTATTGACATCTTTAATCTGGCTTCTGGTTTTAACGCCTTCGCCCAGCTGACCAATGATGTTCTCGATCGGATGATCGTGTTAAATCCTTGAGCATATCTCTTGGCTGATATCATTAAGCGAGGCAGGAAGATTGGGAATATTGACACCTCCTTCATTTGTTGATTGTGTCTAACCAGATGACTCTGCTACAAACTCATTAGAAATGTTTTCAGTAAAGAGTAGTTCCATAAAGGTTAAAGTGACATCGGAAGCATCTTTAGACATGAACTCTATTTCTATAGGAGTAAATTGTGTAGTTTCAGCATCAGGAGTATCATTCTGAACTGGAGATTTTGGACTATCAGGTTGTACAAATGACTCTCCCTTAGGCGAAGCAGAGGACTCCCCCTCAGGCGGTGAAGAGGATATTGTTGGGGGTATGTAGACAACTTCTTCGTCTTCATCTTCAGAAACATTCTTCGAACCAGAGACAGATCCAGATCCGAAGACACATTTATGGACTTGAAAAGCAATGTATAATCAAACAACCAATCCGGACCCACTCGAGCATCTGTCTCATTTTCCTCCAATGAGCGGATGTCATAAGATTCCACAATCTGATTTGTCTTCTTATTGTAGAACCTATATGCGGTGCACGTAGCATACCCTACGAAGTAACAATTATCTGCTTTGGCATTAAACTTCAGGTTGGTATCTAGGTGAAGAAGGGTGCAAGGGCAGCCAAATACATGGAAATGACTAACTGAGGGCTTGTGACCATATAGAATCTCATAGGGGGTCTTCATCTGAGCTTTTTTTATCAACACACGATTCTGAACATAGCAAGCAGTGTTAATCGCCTCGACCCAAAAGAAAACTGGTAGCTTGGAGTCACACAGCATCGTCCTTGCAGCGTCTTTTAAAGTTCTATTTCTCCTCTCAGCAACACCATTTTGTTGAGGAGTGTGAGCGGAGCTGTATTGACGCATAATACCCTTTTTCGTGTAAAAATTATATAGAATAGAATTCTTGAACCCTGTTCTGTTGTAGGTACGAAGCGCCTTCACTCGGTTGTTAGTTTGGTTCTCAATTAACACAATGAATTTCTTAATTAGATCAGCAACTCCAGCTTTGTTGGATAGAAATAAAACCCACATAAAACGAGAGAAATCATCAATCACAACCAGACAATATGAATTTCTATTAATACTAAGAACGTTGACTGGTCCAAATAGATCTATATGTAGCAATTGAAACACCTGACTGATTGAGCTAACCTGTTTTGGCAGGTGTGGTTTTCTGTGATGCTTGCCCTGGGTACATGACACACACTTTTCAAAAGTTATAAAGTCTTTGACAGGCAAACCACGGACCATCTCATTCTTCGGAAGACGATTCAAGTTTTTGGCGTTAGCATGACCGAGTCTTCGGTGCCACAGCATTGCATTTTGTTTTGAGATCTTTAAAAAGAGGCATGTAACTTGTTCTGGAAGATTGCTATTCATATCAATGATGTAATCATTCCCATCCCTTTTAGAGTTTATAAGAATCCACTCTTATGGGATGAAAAAGCTTGGCTTGAAAACCATACATTCCTTGTCAGTGAAATGTGTAGAATAACCTTTGTCGCATAACTGAGACACACTCAACAAACTATGCTTTAATTCGGGAGCAAAGTTGACATTCATGAAACTTAACACACCATTTGTGATGGTTCCTCTCTGATTGATCTTGCCACCTTATCCACCCGCAAAGGAAACATATCCCCCATTAAAAAGATTCAATGTTGTTCAGTTGGGAGATATCTCCTATCATATGCCAGGAGCAGCCGCTGTCCACGAACCAAGGTCTGACGACATTCCCCTGCAACAGTCCTTACAAAATGTGCGGGTTCATTTAGATTTGGGAACCCATGTCATTACGTTCCTAGGTGGTCTCGTTGCCTTTTCAGATGTATCATTATTTACTAATTTTTCAGTGGATACAAATGATGGATTGGAACTTATTTTGGGTAGCCATTGATAATTAGGTTTTTTTAACAGTCACCGATGGTTTTGAAACATGATTTTTATTAGTTTTCTTTAAGAATCTGGGTTTTCTACCAAAATTAGTTGAAGACCCAGAGCTACTCCTTGACGAAACCAATTTTGGCTGAGCCATGTTTGGTTTTGACAAACTGTTCGGGACTTTGTTATGAAAAACCCTTTTATTAATTTTAAAAACTCCCTGTTTTCTACTATGATCATCCTTCCAATCATCATTCTGAGAACGAGTTCTAGAGGACTTTCTAGTTAAAGACCTTCCTCTAAATTCATTCTCTCCTCTTGGTGACTCAAAATGTACAAACATTCTATTAGGATAATTCCTAGCTATATGAACACCAATACCACAATTGAAACTAATCTGTGTGTTATTGTTAAATCCCATACTGCATTTTTTAGATTTGTTTTCTGTACTAACACCCTTGCTTTTTCTCACATGAACATGAACAAGAATTAGGTTGTGAGACAAGTGAGGGTGCATCAGATGGAGAAACTTGTGAAACTGGTGGTTTTTCATTAGTATCATTACAAACATTAGAATCGCCAACCACATCATCAAACACTTTAAAAACATTCAAATCAGTATCAGAAGGTGCAAAAACATCACAAAAAACATTGTCACTTGCAACATCAGAAAAATTAAAATCTTTATTTAAAACTAAAACTTCAAGTTCAGACTTAGTTTTATTTTCATAAACAGATCCTTCAACTTCGTGCTTTGACTGATTTAAGGATTGATTTGCAGGAGAAGTAGAAATGTTAGTACTTTCAACATTAATAAATCCTCCCGAAACAAAACCAGATGGCTACCATAAATCATGGATGGTTCATTGGCAATATCCTCCTTGGACAAAGGTTGAAACTGATATGAATGATTGAAAGGAGGAGGCACTTTATTATACCCTAGACCCTTTGACTGATTATGTTTAAATTGCATGCAGTGGTCTATCATGTTGGCAACTACCTCACTTGCGACATCAAATTTTCTAAAATAAAAATCAACAGTTTCAAAGTTGCCCTTTAATGTTTCAATTTCAGTAACTAACTCGACGTTCTGTCTCTTTATGTAGTCATAATTTTCACATTTATTACTATAGTCTTCCTGAAGTCTTCTTAAGTCCTTTATTTTAGTTTCTTATTGGGCCTTAAGAGGGTTTTTTTTTCCTTTTCTAAGTTGATAACCCTCATATCTAAGGTCCTCTACTTCCCTACGTAGTGTTTCAATTTCCTCATGAATAATTTTAACATAATCAATACAAGCTTGATAGCATGAAGGCAGACTTACCTTGTTTTTCTTTGGTTCAGGAGAAGAAGAGACCATCAGCGCGAACTGTAGCTCCATCATTTGATCTTCAGCTGCAACACTCTTAGCGGAAGCATCATCACCAACCTGATCCAAATGAGCATTTTCAGGTCTTGATATGTTCAGGGCCTGCATCTGATCCTCCCAGTCAAATGATTGCGCAACCATAGCCTTCTCATTATTGACTTGAGCATCGCTCCGATTGTTTCCTACTACAACCATTATCCGGTCATTGTTAATCTTCTGTCCGACTTCAGGCACTCACGAGCAAAATGACTTGGCTCATGGAAGTAGAAACAACACAACTTTCCCTTTCTAAACCCTACCTTTTTATCAGCACTCATCCCCCAGTTGTTCTTCCCGGTCTTCTTTAAAAACTGCTTTGCCCTGAAAACTGCCATGGCAATTTGCCATGTGATATCCATTTCTTCTACGTCATCAGGATGAATCTGATCGACATTAGCAAATGACAATTGAGGCGGAAGATATCCAGCTACAAGAGCATTGTAGCAGTTAACAAGCCCTGTAGCAAGAGCAAGATTTTCATCACCCTCCTTGTCGTTTGAGGAGGAAGCCACATTAGAAGGAGAAGCAGCTTGATTAGTAACGATTGATTTGTTCTCAGAGAATGACATAGCTGATGCAGTAGGAAGTAAAGTAGCTGATGGAGTGGAAAAGGACTGAATCTGAGCTTGCTGAGCAGCAAAGGGTTGACCTGCAGAAGAAAAGGTGAGAGATGAAAGAGCATTGTTAGATGAGATCCCAAGGTTTGCAGCTGAGTATGAATTCACATGATTTATCTCCTTCTGTTTGTCATCATTATCATAGGCCTTGACGATCGCAATCATTTCAGGAAGAGTGAGCCTACTTAGATCCTTGGTCTTCTTAATAATAGCCACATTCATGTCCCATGACTTTGGTAGAGCATTCAATAGCTTTTTATTTATTTCATAATTTTTGAAAAAGATCTCGGCTACAGTCATTTCAATGGTAAGAGTTGTGAATCGCTGCAGCTGTGCTTCCAGCGTTTCTCCAGGAATGTAGTTGAACATGTTAAACCATTGTCGCAGCATATCCTGGCGACTCTCCTTCATGTCTTCATTCCCTTATATACCTCAATTAGGGCTTCCCACAAAACCTTTACAGAACTATACTCCGTAAAGCTTTGAGCTATATCCGGAGACAGGGCCATGGTCAAAGTGGCCAAAGCCAATTCCTATTCCTCAACCTTTTCAAAGTCTTCATCACTGTAATTTCAACCGCATTGTCAACCACTTGCCCTGCAACAGTGGTGGTTATTCGGACAAGATTTTTGATGATGCTTCTCCAGATCTTGAAGTCCTTCATCTTAATATACTTCTCTATCCTGTACTTCCATTCAGGAAAACCTTCAATAGACAGTAGTCTTGGAATGCGAGTGATTGTGTCCGTTACAGAATCCAGCTCATGGTGATGTATTTGACTTTGTGAATTTGAGTTTCCGGTCAAACAAGAGTTCATGATCAAAAGGGTATTTACGGCCGTAAACTCTGTTTACGGTCGAGAGTTTATGGTCGTAAAGAGTTTGTAGTTTCTGTGTACGATCTATGAGTCTAAGCTTGCGGTTGATGAAAATTCCATATTCACGGTCTAAGAATGAAGTTTACGATTCAAGAAATAAACCGAGTTTGCGGCCGTAAGTTGTGTTTACGGCCGTAAGCTGTGTTTACGGCCATAAGCTCTGGCCGTAATCTCCCAGAAATTTGAGAAGAACGCGATTTTTGAATTAAGCTTGAAACCCTTTTGCAGCAGTCACCAACTTCAGTTGTAAGCAATGAAGAATGTGGTCAAAAACTCGATTGTAGGATGCTTTGATACTAGTCTCGCTCTGATACCAATTGTAAGGTCCTGAAACGGTTCTTACCAGTGATCAAACAATCAAGACAGCCAATAATAACAAGAACGAAGTAGAAACAGAAATCTAAACAAGCTTGCACACGCTTCTATTAGTGAAAACGTCTAGTACAACTTGTGGAATAGCAGCAGGAAACTATGTGGCATCAACAACCAATAAAAGACCTAGCTAGCATCTATATATAATAGACCTAGGCCGGCCTTGGGTTTACGGTCGTAAATAGGCTTACGGTAGTAAACTCACAGTCCAGCCATAAACTGCTATACAAACTACCAAAATTGCATATTGACACAAAAGAACCTATTACAATGAAAGCCTAGACCAAACCATTAATTAGACCCTTCATCTTGTCATGCCCTGATTGGTCGTGAGTGAATGAGAAGATCACAGTGAATATTCTTTCCTCTTGACAGAAAGTTAACTGTCACCCCGGTGCTAGGTCACTCAGGCCAACGCTGGGTCTTGGTCAAGGTTTCGGCGTGATAACATCTCTGTTATTCTTTATGTTACATTTAACTTGGCCGTTCATGGTAACCTTAATAGGAATTATGCCCAAAGTTGCTTCTCAAATTTCCGGGTGTTACATTTTTGCTATGGTATAAAGCTAGACCGCACCTTGGCCTTCAGCAAAAAGTTGGTCCGCCCAAGTATGTTAGCCTTCAGCATGAGGCTGTTCCGCCTTCAACTCAACATATATAAAAAAAAATACATATAGCAACAGTCCACATAACAGGTAAATAACTATCATAGTCTAATTTCCTAATTGGATACTGTATGGAAACTATATACTAACATACAAAGTATACATAGTGGTGATGAGTTTTATACATAGCATACAATCATGTCTGCATGCAACCCTAATTGTTTGGATCTAGTTTTCTCTATTAGACATACAAGGATTGAACACAAAACTAGAAACCCTATGAGGCATGTATAATTTTCTAAATCAACATAGAATTAGGGCTTAGATACATGTGACATCCCCTAATTTGTTGGCCAGAAAAGACCGATTTAATTTATGCTTTTTAAAATAAAATCAGAGAAATCTTTTTAAAAGATGTTACGGAAGTGGTCCCCAAATAAAATATGATAAAAGTTTATCAAAACCCATCAATAAGAAGGTATATGTTTTCCATATATATATATATATATATATATATATATATATATATATATATATATATATATATCAAAACCTCGGGATGTCATGTTCCGATACAGATCAAAAAGCATAAACAAGACATTATAAGCCTTTCAACAGTTATTTACAACTATTGGCCTATAATCCAAAAATCTCTCTTCATCCTCCGACTATGCTCGGGGTCCACTACCTGTAACATAAAAAGCTGAGTGGGTTAGGCTTGGGAGCCTGGTGAGCATATAGGGTTTTCAACCCACAATAATAATAAACTTACTAAGTTCATCAATCAACAATAACCCTGATTACCCATTCCCGTTATCCTCACTTTACGTCCCTAAACACTTATCACAAGGGACCTAGCCAAAAGAATACCGTCGGGATGGACACTACTGCTAAGGGGTTTCCTCATCCATACATGTCCTAAAGGCAACCATGAGGGCGATGGAGTACAGCGAATGAACACTCTCAGTTCATTAACACCTATAGGTTGCGGACCTGCTAATGTTTCCTACTGGACTGTCTACAAAGTCCGTGGTCATCATCCAAACTCCGCCAGATGACTGGATTTCAAAACACATCGAGGCCTCTCATCAATTTTATTTTATCACACATCACTATCTACCCATGTTCTTGTTGGGTTATGAGCAATCTAACACCTTCTAAGTGTGCATGCAACCCTAATAAACCTTGGATCTATGTTTGTCTAAATACACGCAAAATAATAATTTTCCAAGGTTCATAACCTATCTAACATGGCATGGGGTACTTTTAAACATAAAGTAATTAGATGAGATTACATACCTTTTTGATGAGTTTGATTCTTAAGGAGTTTGAGGGCCAAGCACCAATAGTGTGAATGCCTCAAATGGAATCACAAATCACCACAAACTCTTGGAAAACTTTGAGAGAGTATATACACACTACAATTTTCGGCCACACACAAACACACACACTAGTGGCTATTTCATGTAACATAAGCATGCTTATATAGTGTACATGATTAGGGTGAAACCCTAATAACCCATGACCTTTCCTTTTCCAAGGATCCATGGGTTAAAAGCTCCATGGATCATCCATGGACTTCCATACAAGCCTAGCCCATTAACAAGTGGGTGTTAACCCACACCATATAAAATCAATAGCCCACAATCTAATTAGTCTTCCTTTTAATCTCTAAATTAATTCATAATTAATTTAAGACTAAGACTAATTAAATAACATGACTTCATATTAATATATTATAACTTATAATATATTAATAATAATATGTGTATAACTCTCATAAAATTATCCATAAATAGTTTGGATGAAATGCAACCCAAATGGACCATGCCAGGTCGGGTCAAGTATATACCAAATAAGTTATGGACTTAGACACCTTATCCAACAGACTCCCACTTGGATAAGTCTAATAACTGTATTTGCTTATTACTTCAGGAACCAACCAGCAATCGTAGCTCTCGAAAACTCTGTTGAACTATGAAGCGCCATTTTAAGATAAGTGATCATACAATCCTTTGTTCTCATGATATCAGCTGGAAAAACACATGGAACTATGTCTTGCTTATTTTCTAGCAGTTGTTTCTCGATTTCCGATTTGTTTGACAAAGAACTCAACTGAACACATCAATTTAGTTCTGACCGGGCCCGGTACATGGGTCAATACAAAATCATCGAGGGGCCCAGATATCGCTTCTATTTCTAGAAGGAACAGATAAACATTGAATCATATACTTGTTCTACTACTTGTTGAATTGTACACAAAGACACGTTTTATAACATCAAGTTACTGATGTGTTTACGTGCAATCAATGCACAACCAACTCATAGGTAACAACTCATATCTCTAGGTTTGAAGACTTATATGATATTACCGCCTCATGATCACTCGAGATAAATTCCATGAAGTGATACAAGTGAGCGTGGGTTTATTCCAATACTCATAACTTATGAGTACTCGTGAACGTTGTAGCAACCATTGCCATGTCTAAACACCATTAGCCATCTACAAACCCAATTCATGACAATCTTGATTCATACCTACTTCCGACGTATGACCGATTGTGGAGGTTTGAATAAATTAATTATTCTGGAAGTCAAAACATGCAAAGCTGAAACGATTGTAAATAATTGACAATGATAGCAACTCCTTACTCATAAATAAATCACAATTTCATTCATCATCAAATGTTGATTACATTTTAAAAGTTTCAGAGAATCTATCTAATCTGTAAAACTAATATCGTCCCTCAGCCCGATGCGCCTCGCATGCTGACAATGCTTAGCCCTCGTTAGTCCCTTTGTAAGGGGATCCGCAGGGTTCTCATCTGGCGATATCCTCTTTGCCACGAGGAGTCCTTCTTTTATCTTGTGTCTTATGAAGTGATATTTTCTGTCAATGTGTAGGGATCTCCCATGATCTCTCGGTTCTTTAGCTAAAGCAACCGCACTATTGTTGTCACAGAAAATTTCCATAGGCTCTTTAATAGCTGGCACAACTCCGAGGTCTCCGATGAAGTTCTTCAGCCATATTGCCTCCTTCGCTGCTTCACTCGCTGCTATATACTCTGATTCACAAGTCGAATCAGCCACTGTCTCCTGCTTGGAACTCTTCCAAAAGATTGCCCCTCCATTTAAGGTAAAGACCCAGCCCGACTGAGAGCAAAAGTTATCCCTATCAGTCTGAAAACTAGCATCACTATACCCTAATACTCTCAAGTCATCACTCCCACCAAGGGTAAGGATCCAATCCTTAGTCCTCCGCAGGTACTTAAGAATGTTCTTTACCGCAGTCCAATGAGCTTTACCAGGGTTCCCCTGATACCTGCTGACCATGCTCAAAGCAAAGGCCACATCAGGGCGGGTACAAGTCATAGCATACATGATCGAGCCAACAGCGGAAATATACGGTAATTGGCTCATCTCATCTATCTCTTCCTCTGTACTCGGACTCTGAGTCTTACTCAGCTTGGTGTTGCTTTGGATCGGTAAATCTCCTTTCTTGGAATTCTGCATGTTGAACCTTTTCAACACCTTATCCAAGTAGGTACTCTGACTAAGTCCAATTAGTCTTTTACTCCTTTCTCTTAATATCCTTATCCCTAGGATATAGGCAGCTTCCCCAAGGTCCTTCATAGCAAAGCACTTCCCAAGCCAGGACTTAACCTCCTGCAAGGTTGGGATGTCATTTCCTATAAGTAGTATGTCATCCACATACAGTACCAAGAAGCTAACTATACTCCCACTAGCTCTGACATACACGCAAGACTCATCTTCACTTCTCGAGAAGCCAAACTCTTTGACCTTCTCATCGAAACAAAGATTCCAGCTCCGAGATGCTTGTTTTAATCCATAAATGAATTTCTCAAGCTTGCATACTCTATTAGGGTACTCTGCACTGACAAAACCCTCTGGCTGATTCATGTATACATCCTCAACCAACTTTCCATTAAGAAAAGCGGTTTTGACATCCATTTGCCATATTTCATAATCATGAAATGCAGCAATGGCTAGCATAGCCCTAATAGACTTAATCTTTGCTACTGGCGAGAAGGTTTCATCATAATCAATACCCTGATTCTGAGTAAAACCCTTCGCAACCAGTCGAGCCTTATAAGTATGCACTTTTCCTTCCATGTCGGTCTTCTTCTTGAAGATCCATTTGCACCTGACTGTTTTACAGCCTGGTACATTGTCAACCAAGTTCCAAACTTGATTGTCATACATGGACTGTATCTCGCTGTCCATAGCCTCCTTCCATTTAGCAGACTCCGGGCCTACCATGGATTCCTTAACACTCTTAGGTTCATCCAAATTTACCAGTGTACTATCACCGATAAATGTATCACCTTCTGTAGTAATATGAAAAACATATTAAAATGCAGGTGTGTTCCTAACCCGTGTGGAACGCCTCGAAGGTACAGACTCGCCAGCTGGCTTAACAGGAGTTTCCTCCTCAGGTTGATTGCTAGTGTATGAGGTTCCTTCACCAATTGATTCTTGAATTTCTTCAAGATCAATTTGCCTCCCACTGTCTCCTTGGCTTATAAATTCTCTCTCACGAAATACCCCTCTTCTTGCTACAAAGACAACATTCTCACTGGGTCTGTAGAAGAGGTAACCGAAGGATTTCTGTGGGTAGCCGATGAAAATACACCTTTCACTTTGGGGTTCAAGCTTATCATGAGTTTCACGCCTCACGAAAGCTTAGCAACCCCAAATGTTGATGTGGTCCAAATTGGGAACCTTCCCAGTCCACATCTCATGAGGTGTTTTGGTAACCTTCTTTGTAGGGACTAGATTGAGGATATGGGCGGCAGTCTCTAAGACATACCCCCAAAAAGAGATTGGTAGCAAAACTCGACTCATCATGGAGCAAACCATGTCTATTAAGGTTCGATTACGCCTCTCAGCTACACCATTTAGCTGTGGTGTCCTGGGAGGAGTCAATTGTGAGACAATCCCACACTCCTTAAGATAGTCTAGGAACTCGGTACTAAGATACTCACCACCTCGATCGGATCGAAGCATCTTAGTGTTCCTGCCCAATTTATTTTCTACTTCCTGTTTGATTTCCTTAAACCTTTGAAAGGTTTCTGACTTATGTTTGATTAAGTAGACATATCCATATCTACTAAAATCATCAATAAAACTCACATAATACCGATTAGCATCCCTTGTGGCGGTTTTGAATGGTCCACATACATCAGTATGTATTAGGTCCAACAAACCCTCACCCCTTTCACAAGTTCCAGCGAAGGGTGATTTTTTCATCTTTCCAAGTAGAAAAGATTCACAGCTATCATCCGATTTAAGGTCGAATTATTCCAAGACTCCACTCTTTTGGAGTTGGCCTATGCGTTTCTTGTTTACATGTCCAAGACGACAATGCCACAATGATGATTTATCTAGGCTAGTAGAAGAACCAATATACAACACATTATTTCCTAAGTTGTCTACAATCGACACAGTTTCATACACACCATCACAAGGTAATGCTTTAAAATAAAACACATTTTTCAAGAAAGCATTAATACCACCACATTCATTATCAAACGAAAAGGTAAAACCTTGTTTGTACAAAGCATGAAAAGAAATAATATTCCTCTCCATTTCAGACGAGTACACACATTTATTCAAATCTAATTTTAACCCATTATTCAGCAACAAAGTATAAACTCCAATCTTGGAAACAGGTGAAGCCTTCCTATTCCCCATGATCAAGTTTATCTTCCCGTGCTCCACATCCTCACTTCTTTTTAGGCCCTGCAAATCAAAACATATGTGAATACCACATCCTGTATCAAGCACCCAAGAGTTAGAATATGGTGAGTTATTAGACAATATTGTGTAAATACCTGCGTGGGTGGGTTTCACTTTCCCATCCTTCAGAATCTGCAAGTATTTAGAGCAGTTTCGCTTCCAGTGCCCCTTGTCCTGGCAATAGTAGCAATCAGCATCCTTGGGAATTGCAGAAGGAGTGGTAGAACCGCTCTTGGTCCTTGATGAGGAGCCTTCAAGAGACTTTCCCTTGGTACCCTTCGAAGGGTGCTTCCTCTTTTTCCCTTTGCCTTGCCCGATAGCCAAAACAAGGGTAGATGTTGGAGTAGGAGTAGTAGAGGTAACAACCGAATTGCCCTTAAGACCGGTTTCAGCGGTCTTCAAGAGTCCTTGAAGCTTGCTAAGGGTAACTTCCTCCTAGTTCATATGATATGTCATACAAAAACAGTCATAACAAGAAGGTAAGGAGTGCAAAATGATGTCAATTACCAACTCCTCAGGGAAGTTCACATTCAGCTTCAGCAAACGGTCCACATACCTTTGCATCTTTTGCATGTGGGTCGTGACGGATTCACCGTCCTTCATGCAGGTTGTTATTATGGAGGAGATTATTTCATACCGCTCTTGACGAGCACTCTGATGGTACCTTTCCATCAGGTCTTGGTGCATCTCAAAAGGGTAGAAGTCCTCATAGGACTTTTGGAGCTCGGATGTCATCGTGGCCATCATGATGCATGCCACCTTACTAGCATCTCTCTCATGTGTCCTGAATTCAGCGATCTCCTCAGCAGTAGCAGTAGACTCATCAAGATCTTTTAACACCTTATCGAGGATATATTCCTTGTCCTCATAACGAGTTACCATCCTGATGTTCCTTATCCAGTCCATGAAGGTGGAACCATCAAAGATGACTCTCCCACAAAGATTCATGAGAGAGAAAGAACTAGTTGGGTTAGAGCCCGAAGCATTAGTGTTGGAAGACATCTGAAAGAAGAAAGTAAGTTTAGATTAGATATATAGAGTCCTTAATATGACACCCAAATGTAATATTAATGCTAGGATCCAATCACAATATATTATACTTAGAAGAGGGATGTCGTAATCTAAGTAATAATATATTTGAAAGGTAGGTGAATGACGATTCACCAATCTCCACCACGAAAACGAAATGATTTATTAGGTTTTAATTGGATTTGAAATTCCTAGATTCTTTTGAGATTCATTGAACTTTTCAATGGCATGTTTCAATCTCGATTGTGCCCTTCAAGTTTTGTGACTGGGATGTCGAGGATCACAAAACAAGGTGTGAATAACCATGCTAATTCACTTGGTACCCTTAATATTATCACCTAATCAATGTGCCGGTTAGCCACACACGCTCCGTTGATCTATGACAAACATTAAGTCACCCTTCGTGATCCTTACTAGTCCAAGTTAGTGTGCCGGTTAACCACACACGCTCCACCAACGACTTGGTAAGGTACAAAGTGTGAATTCCATGGATTAGCACCATGTTCACATTTTTCCTAAAGTAACTAAGATTGGGAATTAAATAAAAGATTTAGTTACTTTATAATATTCATCATACTTAATGAGAATTTATAAGTCTTTATCTTACCCGTTCGGCTAACGACCCTCCACCAGTCAAGCAAGCGGTGGGTAAGAGTATACACCCATTAAGTCGCCATTTTATAGGCAACAACCTTATACCCACCTTATAGACCGGCTTCGTGAATGAGGCCTACTAACGGTAAAACGACTTGTTCTTATACACACATACATATATATATATATATATATATATATATATATATATATATATATATAATTAACCATTAATGTTATAAATAGTATAAGTGTTGAATTTTAACTTTTAAAATTCTAAGTGTTGGAATTAAAGTTTATTAAAGTGTGTGAAACTTTTCCAAATTCCAAAACTTGAGGACAAGTTTTGTAACTCTTCAAAACTTTTCATTTCATAACTTATGAATTAAAGGTTCATAAAATGAAGACTCTACATTTTATGTAACTTATGTGTTTTTAATGTGTGTTAAAGAAAAGTGACCTTTGGATATCCATAACTTGAGGAAAAATTATGGACTCCATTAAAACACATAAATGATCAAGAATTAATCCTAAACAATTCAGCAAATAATTCCTATCATCTTCTAAATTCATAAGAACATGAACATGATTATCAAAGTTTCAAAAATTATATGAACACATACAAAGCATGAAATTTTGATATATGCTATTGTAAATGGATTAGAACAACCATTACACCAACTAAAATAAGTTTTAAAACATCAAAACAGTTTAGGGTAAAGTTTCTAGTCCATTTCCAGCAGCAAAGGTCGAAAATCTGCATTCTAAACCTTCTACTCGCCGAGTGCACGAACCTACTCGGCGAGTAGTATGAATGTTGCCTTGGACTCGGCGAGTCCATCATGCAGACAGCAAAAATTTCGACTTTTTTTACTATTTTTCATCAAGTATCAAACAAGCAAGCATAGGCTCTGATACCACTGTTGGGTTTTGATCAATCTAACACTTCCTAAGTGTGCATGCAACCCTAATAAACCTTGGATCTATGTTTGTCTAAATACATGCAAAATAATAATTTTCCAAGATTCATAACCTATCTAACATGGCATGGGGTACTTTTAAACATAAAGTAATTAGATGAGATTACATACCTTTTTGATGAGTTTGATTCTTAAGGAGTTTGAGGGCCAAGCACTAATAGTGTGAATGCCTCAAATGGAATCACAGATCACCACAAACTCTTGGAAAACTTTGAGAGAGTGTATGCACACTACAATTTTCAGCCACACAAAAACACACACACTAGTGGCTATTTCATGCAACATAAGCATGATTATATAATGTACATGATTAGGGTGAAACCCTAATAACCCATGACCTTTCCTTTTCCAAGGATCCATGGGTTAAAAGCTCCATGGATCATCCATGGACTTCCATACAAGCCTAACCCATTAACAAATGGGTGTTAGCCCACACCATATAAAATCAATAGCCCACAATCGAATTAGTCTTTCTTTTAATCTCTAAATTAATTCATAATTAATTTAAGACTAAGACTAATTAAATAACATGACTTCATATTAATATATTATAACTTATAATATATTAATAATAATATGTGTATAACTCTTATAAAATTATCCATAAATAGTTTGGATGAAATGCAACCCAAATGGACCATGCCGGGTCGGGTCAAGTATATACCAAATAAGTTATGGACTTAGACACCTTATCCAATAGTTTGTTTCCCGGGTTAGGACAGAGTTTGCTCTAGCTATTCCAGTTCAACTGTTGATGATTGAGATGGTGAGGGTGCCAGACCCTTAATGATATGAAACCCTGAGTCCGAGTGCGACAGATAGATTTGGGGTATATTGTGGAGAGAGGATCAGGTTAGGTTCATTAGTGGTGGGTCTCGGGAAGAGACCCAGGACTTCTGAACAGGGTTGGAGAGGCCAGCAAGGTTGGGGTCGGTGTAGCGCGTGCGGGAAAGGAACAATGGAGCTTGCCAATCCAGAAGTATGGGTTGCTACGATTATAGCTAGTTTTTCATGTCAATAGAGATTGTTCTCTGGGGTAGGCCAGGGAAGTCAGTACTCCATCATGTAGTTTGGCGGATGAGTTATCATTTACGATTCTTTCGGTTGCTATCGGTTTCTTGTTGCATGGAATCCTTATTATGTGATCGTTGGGATATATTTTCGGGGAGTGTCTTACACATGCCTTGAATCATTAGTGTGTTATTGAAGGGTCATTTCTCGTATAGCGAGCTCCAAGTGTTCGGTTGCATGTTGGTGGGTAGTCGAGATCGGTTCAGGGGTGTTTTGTGGAGGGTTTATGGTCAGGATTCAATGGGTTAACTCTCCTGTATCGTTAGGATTTAGTAGCCTTTTCAGTCGTGTTGATTGGTGTTTAGGGGAAACTAGGGAGGAGGTCCATTGTTAAGGTTTTTGTTTTTACATCAACTATGAGGGGTTGCAAGTGTGTGGTGTAGTATCTGTTGGATAAGGTGTCTAAGTCCATAACTTATTTGGTATATACTTGACCCGACCCGGCATGGTCCATTTGGGTTGCATCTCATCCAAACTATTTATGGATAATTTTATGAGAGTTATACACATATGTTTATTAATATATTATAAGTTATAATATATTAATATGAGATTATGTTATTTAATTAGTTTTAGTCTTAAATTAATTATGAATTAATTTAGAGATTAAAAGGAAGACTAATTAGATTGTGGGCTATTAGTTTGATATGGTGTGGGCTAACACTCATTTGTTAATGGGTTAGGCTTATATGGAAGTCCATGGATTATCCATGGAGCTTTTAACCCATGGATCCTTGGAAAGGAAAGGTCATGGGTTATTAGGGTTTCACCCTAACCATGCACACTATATAAGCATGCTTATGGAGCACGGAATGGAGCCTAAGTGTAACTAGTGAAGTAGTGTGTGTGAGCTTATGTGTGGCCGAAATATACAAGTGTATACACTCTCTCAAAGTTTTCCAAGAGTTTGTGGTGTTTTGTGATTCCATTTGAGGCATTCACACTATTGGTGCTTGGCCCTCAAACTCCTCAAGAACCAAACTCATCAAAAAGGTATGTAATCTCCTCTAACTCTTTATGTTGAAATGTTCCCCATGCCATGTTAGATAGGTTATAAACCTTGGAAAAATTATTATTTTGCATGTATTTAGACAAACATAGATCCAAGGTTTATTAGGGTTGCATGCACACTTAGGAAGTGTTAGATTGCTCAAAACCCAACAGTGGTATCAGAGCCTAGGCTTGCTTGTTTGAATACTTGATGCAAATTGCTGAAAATTGAAGATTTTATGTTGTCTGCACAGCTGACTCGCCGAGTCCATGAAGGGACTCGACGAGTCCAAGGCAAAACTCATCCAACTCGGCGAGTTGGTTCATGCACTCGACGAGCTGGACCCCCAGACAGCATATCTTCGAGTTTTGGTGCTGGAATTGGTCTAGAATCATTACCTTAAACTGTTTTGGACTCATAAAACCTGTTTTTGATGTGGTAATGATGATGGTGGACCAATTTCAAAGTTATAATCAAAATTTCAATTTTATATGTGTTCATATGATTCTTGAAATTGTTGATGTGGATGTTCATGTTCATATGAGTTTTGTTAGATCATAGGAATTATTTGCAAATTGTTTGTTAGTTAATTCTTGATCTTAATGTGTTTTAATGGAATTCTTAATTTGTCATCAAGTTATGGAATTTCAAAAGGTTTTTCTTTTAAATGTTTTTTTAAGAAGTTGTAGGTTATATTTTCTTGAAGAGTTTTTCCCATAAATGTTTTATGGACTTCATAACTTGTCCTCAAGTTATGGATTTCCAAGAGACTCTTCATTAAAAGTGTTAAACACTTAATTAAAACTCATAAGTTATGAATATCCAAAAGTTTTGAAGAGTTACAAAACTTGCCCTCAAGTTTTGGAATTTGGAAAAGTTTCACACACTTTAATAAACTTTAATTCCAACACTTAGAATTTTAAAAGTTAAAATTCAACACTTATACTATTTATAACATTAACGGTTAATTATATATATATATATATATATATATATATATATATATATATATATATATATATATATATATATATATATATGTATGTATAAGAACAACTCGTTTTACCGTTAGTAGGCCTCATTCACGAAGTCGGTCTATAAGGTGGGTATAAGGTTGTTGCCTATAAAATGGCGACTTAATGGGTGTCCACTCTCACCCACCGCTTGCTTGATCGGTGGAGGGTCGTTAGCCGAACGGGTAGGACAATGACTTTAAATTCTCATTAAAAGTATAATGAATATTATAAAGTAACTAAATATTTTTATTTAATTCCCAATATTAGTTACTTTAGGAAAAATGTGAATTTGGTGCTAGCCCATGGAATTCACACTTTGTACCTTACCAAGTCGTTGGTGGAGCGTGTGTGGGTAACCGGCACACTAACTTGGACTAGTAAAGAACACGAAGGGTGACTTAATGTTTGTCATAGATCAATGGAGTGTGTGTGGGTAACCGACACATTGATTAGGTGATAATATTAAGGGTACCAAGTGAATTGGTATGGTTATTCACACCTTGTTTTGTGATCCTTGGCATCCCAGTCACAAAATTTGAGAGGGCACACTCGAGATTGAAACATGTCATTGAAAAGTTCAATGAATCTCAAAAGATCTAGGAATTTCAAATCCAATTAAAACCTAATAAATTATTTCGTTTTTCATGGTGGAAATTGGTGAATCGTCATTCGCCTACCTTCAAATATTTTATAGCTTGGATTACGGCATCCCTCTTCCAAATTATAAAATATTGTGTTGGGTCCTAGCCTTAATATTTCATATTGGGTGTTACATTAAGGACTTTGAATAAACTAACTTGATTTTCTCCCATTATAGATGTCTAGTTCAGACAACTATGATCTTCCCAAGTCCCTTGAAGATGGTGTCCCTCAACATCATGCTTCACTTCCTCCACCCCCTCCAATTATTCTCCCTCACCCACAAGTTCTTGAAAACTTTAAAGTCACTCAATCCATATTGGCAAGCATAGTCTATGTGTTCTCACATCTTGGAGATAAAGTCACATATTGACAAGCCGGAAGAGTTGGGTGTCAAAGTCTTGTGAATGTTGGATGTTCAATCACTTTCTTAGTAACATAGTGAGTCTCTTTGGGACTACTATGAGACAGACTATGACATGACCCTTAATGGTCTTATCTATTTGCTTGGTGTTGTGGAATCAGCAATGATTTGGAACACCAGTAAAGCAAATTTGATTAAAAGAACAACTTCCCAAGTCTTAAATGGACATTGACAATGGTAGCATTGGATATCTAGAAAAGCATTTCTCTTCCCACTTGAAAGGGATCGGCCATAGTCAACTCGGTTGACCAAATGGTAAAGAGAAAGGCTAAGTCTGAGATAGTCTCATGTGCCATTACCAAAGGGTCCATGTGTTTTGTTGCCAAAGGAAGGGGCATTGGTTGCGAAGCTGCCCTATTCACCTGAAGATCATAAGATTGATCAAGTCAAAAAGTTTGACTCTACTTCGGGTAAAGTCCACTGTCTAACTCTGTTAAGTTCCTATTTGGAGATTCTTATTACATAATGTGAATGGGTCACATGTTGATGTTTTAAGAATCAAAGAAAAGATAGGAAGCTTAAAGTAAGTATATGTTGATTCTGATTGCGAAGGTGGGTTCCGATCGCATGGTTCGGTAATCAGAATTTTGAGTTGTTGCTTAAGAGTTATAATATATTGCTTATGAATAGATAACAACAAGGTTTTCATGAGGATTGTAAGGATAAGTTTTTCCGCAAAGTTTTAAAATAAAAGAAAAAAGGGTTTTAATTTTATTTATTTTAAAAATATCCTTACAATGGCATCTGTGGAAAATTGTTGCTTATGTGTTTCCAGTAATAGCAATATTGGAAAGTGGATCTGATTCTTTCATTTGTGGTAGTGTCTGAATTTACCAAATGAAGAAAGTTTTTCATCACCCAAGTTTCAATTGGACAGAAACTTGGAATCATACAAGTTGTATTGTATGATGAATGAGAATTTTCATCTTTGAAAATTAAGACTAATTCTTTGATCACATGTATATGTGAGTCAATTGAAGGACTAAGGAATTAAGTACACTGGGTGTGCGCTGGTCAAGGTCCACCACAAAGATTGATTTGTCATGATTTACTAAAGATTAGTAAATATGATTATACTTATAAGGTTAAGTCTAATTCTGTAACATTGGAAGGATACAATGTATGACAAAACAAATGAGAAGAACCAAATTAGGCAGAAAGATAAAAGTTTCTCAAATCTAAAAGGATGGGAGAGTACTTTAGTATCATATTTCATGATCATCTTAATGATTATGAAACGATATCAGAAATTCATACTCTAAGGACGTCTTAGTGCATTGTTATGGCTAAGAATAGAGGTCATGAATTGTTGGATTGGTTAAAATTAAGAAGATGAGTCATACTTCGTTCCAAAACAATTCCTAGAGTCATACTCCAAGACTGTAACCTTGAATGACATAAAGTAAGGTTTAAAACACTTATCAAATGTAGTGTAAAATGTTCCTACCCTTGTACATTTGAGATTGGTAAGTTGTGATGTCTTGGATGAGACAAAGACCAACTAAGACCAATTATGTGAAGTGTTAGTCTTGATAAGAATCCGCACTATCCCTTGAATATTTGTTTTGTCAAGGAATGGTTCTTGACTGGGGAAACTTATATGTCCAGGGGACAGTGGGAGCCTTAAAGATCCTGAAAGAGTTTCAAGATTTAATCAAGACTAAAACCTGTAATTTATCACTAGCACACGACTTAAGGTTTGTAACCTATCGTGTTGACATAATTCTTATTTCTGTACCTACTTCAAGTAAGTTGAATTTGCATGTGAGTTATCAGAGTTCAACTTGGAAGCATTGGTGGGCCTTGTGTTACCAAGGTGACAAGAAACTAAGATTGAACAAGTTTAATCCATGTAAGGCTGAATTTGTCACTAACCTTATCTTGTGATTATGGTTTTGACAAATTCACATGGATAGGAACTCATACACTATAAAATCTAAGTGTCATAAGGTTTCTCTCCGATTCATGAAAATGATGGTAAGGAAACGCTTTCACTAAGTAGATTTTACGTAGATATCAATTGTGTTATTTGCATTTTCAAAAGTCGTTAGTGGAGCGCGTGTGGTTAACCGGCACACTAACATGGACTTGTGAGAAATGGCAAATGCCTAAGCAATTGAGACTATGATTACGACATCCCTTTTCATAGTTCTGAAAATTGTTTAGACACACATGTGAGCTATCTAAGAAAGGGTGTATGAATCTAAATTTCAGAAGTCCAGCAGATTTCTGGAAATATGTCAGAGCTAGTAGGAGCATAAGTGTTATGCTAATAATCATCATGTTAGTGGGAGCATGATAATTATGATTAGTATTGCAAGCTAGAAATGTTAATTATAGAAAAACAAAAGTTTCAATTCGTGAAGTTGCAGTGGTTGAAAAATTGTTTTGCTATAATTAAGGGAGAGGAAATTATACTTCATTTAAAGTCTAGAAGCTAAGATTGAGATTTTAATTATCTTTAGTCAAGGACATATATATGAATTTTATGTCTGAATGGTTCGACTTAAGGAAATTCTATATATATTGCGTTCTCAAAATTCAATTATGACTACGGCATCCCTCTTCATAGTTAAATTTTGAGAACGCAATATATATAGAATTTCCTTAAGTCGAACCATATTGTAGCAAAAGAATGGTCTAGTATCATGTCTTTATGTGACACATCATGAATCGTGTCCCATATGCTTCAGATATAGGATCGATTTCATGTGCTATAATATTCATCCTTTCTAAATTTTCCAAATGCTCGGGGCATTTAGAAGGGAAAAGTCTAGAACTGGATATGACTAAAGTGATTAAGCAATTGTCGAGGACAAATCTGAGGTTCGCCAAAGATTGGTTGCTCAGGGAAAGTTGGAAGTATGATGTAAAGGACCGTATTGACATATTCTGAAAAGAAGTAACTCTTGTTCGGAAGTGATAGTCAAAATGGGACTATGGAAATGTCTCCATAGGTGGAAGTTATTCAATCTATGTAAGATTAGAAAACCTTAATGCAAAAAGGATGTTCAGAGCAATGTACTTTGAATATGAGACTTCCGTTCCATAGAAGTTGACCTTCTTTGGAATACTCTGTAATGACTGGTGACAAGGTTTTGGTGACTTTGTGAATAATCATTACAAGAGGAACATTGCATAAAAGTTTAAAATCCAACAGTTTTTTTTGGTAAATGATAGGAATCAGGGATTCTCACATTTACAATAAGGATTTGGGATTGTGAAATGAGCATCATTGGAATCATGTTCAATTGATCTACATCACAATGTAAGGATCATAGACAAACATAGTGTACTTGGAGTATTGCATAACTATTGTTTAGAAAAACAAAGTGTACATGCTAGGAGCATGGGACGACTGTTGTTTTTATTCAAGTCTTAAGTTGATTATTTGAAACATTATACAATGAATAATGTGTAATCAATATGGTGATAAATAAAAGGTGGTTCTATTTATATTCAAAAGGGTTCTGAGACCATATTGGATTCGATTATTATTGTGTTTCACTTTGCATGTTTTGACTTCCAGAATAGCTAGGTTATTCTTTCGAGTGACTAAGTTATTTAAACACTCCACAGTCGTTCATATGTTGGAAGTAGGTATGAATCAAGACTGTCATGAATTGGGTTTGTAGATGGCTAATGGTGTTTAGACATGGCAATGGTTGCTACAACATTCATGAGTGCTCATAAGTTATGAGTATTGGAATAAACCCACGCTCACTTGTATCACTTCATGGAATTTATCTCGAGTGATCGTGAGACAGTAATATCATATAAATCTTCAAACCTAGAGATATGAGTTGTTACCTATGAGTTGGTTGTGCATTGATTGCATGTAAACGCATCAGTAACTTGATGTTATAAAATGTGCCTTTGTGTACAATTCAACAAGTAGTAGAACAAGCATATGAGTCGAAGTTTATCTGTTCCTTCTAGAAATAGAAGCGATATCTGGGCCCCTCGATGATTTTGTTGTGACCTATGTACCGGCCGGTCAGAACTAAATTGATGTGTTCGATTAAGTTCATTGTCAAACAAATCGGAAATCCGGAAACAAACTGCTGGACAATAAGTACGATGTTGTTCCATGTATTTGTCCGGCTAATATCATGAGAACAGAGGATTATATGATCACTTATCTAAAATGGCGCTTCATAGTTCAACAGAGTCTTCATAGTTCAACGGAGTTTTCGAGAGCTACGATTGTTGGTTGGTTCCTGAAGTAACATACGCAAATATAGTTATTAGACTTATCCAAGTGGGAGTCTGTTGGATAAGGTGTCTAAGTCCATAACTTATTTGGTATATACTTGACCCGACCCGGCATGGTCCATTTGGGTTACATCTCATCCAAACTATTTATGGATAATTTTATGAGAGTTATACACATATGTTTATTAATATATTATAAGTTATAATATATTAATATGAGATTATGTTATTTAATTAGTTTTAGTCTTAAATTAATTATGAATTAATTTAGAGATTAAAAGGAAGACTAATTAGATTGTGGGCTATTGGTTTTATATGGTGTGGGCTAACACTCATTTGTTAATGGGTTAGGCTTATATGGAAGTCCATGGATGATCCATGGAGCTCTTAACCCATGGATCCTTGGAAAGGAAAGGTCATGGGTTATTAGGGTTTCACCCTAACCATGCACACTATATAAGCATGCTTATGGAGCATGAAATGGAGCCTAAGTGTAACTAGTGAACTAGTGTGTGTGAGCTTGTGTGTGGCCGAAATATACAAGCGTATACACTCTCTCAAAGTTTTCCAAGAGTTTGTGGTGTTTTTTTATTCCATTTGAGGCATTCACACTATTGGTGCTTGGCCCTTAAACTCCTTAAGAACCAAACTCATCAAAAAGGTATGTAATCTCTTCTAACTCTTTATGTTGAAATGTTCCCCATGCCATGTTAGATAGGTTATAAACCTTGGAAAAATTATTATTTTGCATGTATTTAGACAAACATAGATCCAAGGTTTATTAAGGTTGCATGCACACTTAGGAAGTGTTAGATTGCTCTAAACCCAACAGTATCATCTAAATTATTTGGGATAAATAGTGTTGTTGGGCTTCAGAAAGTGTTCAGGAGATATTCGGGGATTGTGTAGTCTTTTGGGATGGTTAGTGATGGAACAATCGCATTGTTAAGCTTGGGTTGTCAGCATACTGTTAGGGGCTAAGAAGGATTGGGGAAATCCTTCAAGTCTCGTGTGCCATGAGTACTTTTCGAATTGAAGTGGGGGGAAATCATTAAGGTGTTCAAGAGCAGGAGTGGTTATGAAACTAGGATGAGTTTCGCATCGCCTTCAGGGAGGAAGGTGGGCCAAGCGGCTATTTGGTTTGATGGTTGTGTGAGTGGGGAGTTCGGTAAAACTCCCCAGCATTTAAATCGTGTCTTCTTTGTGCTTGATACCAGAATTTGGGGAATCAGGTTGGGGTTCTGGTCATGAATTGTGTTAAATTTGGGTGCTCGGTCGAGTGTGTGCGATTCGAATTGATAAATTAGGGGTATGGCATTGGGTTGCAATTTTTTTAGGGAGAAAGTGTTGTAATATTGTAGGGGAGCCGTAGCATTCATTACTGATACGTTAGGGCGAAAGTGTTGTAAGACCGTGGGGGAGCTGTAACATTCACTAGTGGTTAGTTGGGGTGAAAGTGGTGTAAGACTATAGAGGATCCATAGCATTCACTATTAGTCAGATACTATGGGAAATGTTGTAAGACAGCGAAGTAGCCGTAGTATTCACAAGCAGTCAGATAGTATGGAAAGTGCTATAAGACTACAGGGGTAGTCATAGCATTCACAAGTGGTCAGATAGTGTGGAAGGTGTTGTAAGACTGTGAGGGGAGTTGTAGCATTCACAAGCGTCCAGATAGTATCGAAACTGCCGAAAGACTGCAGAGTAGTCATGGAATTCATGGATTCGTTCGAATGACTTAGGCCACGGTGGGCCATTTTGCAAGGTTGTGAGTAGGTCACAGACATGGAAGGGGGATCAGCTCGTGCTTTGGGCATGCCAACCAAGGTTGTCAGGGAATTATTCTCTATTATACGATGAGTTTCTTTGGGATCCGCGGGCGAGCTGGGGTGATTATGGAAATTCAAGTTGGAACTGGTAGAGATTGTTGAGCCAAGGGTTGGATCTTGAGTTGCAGGACATGCGCGTAACCATTGTGTAACGCAGAGGGGTTCGGGTTGGGTAGCCTGGTTGTTAACTCTCTGGAACATGTTGGTTAGACTAGGTGTGAGATTGGATGTCTCGAAGATAGTTTGGGTATACCAATCAATCGGTTAGGTAAAGGGGTTGGTAATCAGGAGGACATGGGGTAAGAAGCAGGTGCAGATTGGTAGATGTTGGGTTATGAGTGGGTATCGAATCGGTTTTGGGTACGATATTGAGTCGATTATCATGCATGTTTTGTGCATGATTTTTCGTTCCAGTGTGATAAGGAAGGAGATATTTATATGCTAAGGGCATCAATCACAGGGTTAGAGGGTAATGGATGGGTTTAGTTGATGGCAGTTCGAGTTACTGTGATATGTCTTGGGTTGGTTTTATCCATTAAAGAGCCATAATGTGTTTGAAGGAAAAGATGGGTTGTTGGAGACTAGGTAGGAGATGACATTGCAATGGGTCATGTAGCGTTCATTCAGTTTTCTTTTTGGGAGACGCATAGGACTGCTTTGTGTGTGTGTGTCTTTTGGCTCAACAATTAGTTAAGTGTTTGGTGTTTCGAGTGGTGAGCAAACAAGTTGGGACCATGAGGTCTCGGCTACTTCTGAAAAGCAGCAAGTGATAGCAAGAAGAGTCAAACTGGGTTTAGTGATTGTGATTCGTGTGTGGAGTTGCTTGTTATTCGGTGTGTATGCGGAGTTGTTTATAGTTGGATTAAATAATCTGATAGTGGTTGGTTAGACCTTGAGGCACAGCTCTCGTCTGACTCTAACCGGTGCAGAGATGGATCCTTTACTTGAAGGATTATTTGGACTATCTGTTAAGATGTGGATTTGGCATCTAGACATGGTAAGTGAATTGATTCGGTTGGTAACACCAAGATAATCAGGACCGGAAGTGGTTATTCGATCAGTTATCCGTGAAGGAAAATTGTACGGTATGGTTCCAGTGTAGGAGGTCTGTCGAGCAGTTAGACCAATGTGAGGTCTCGGGATCTGGGTAGGCAGCAGTATTTTCCTAGATGAGATGAAGGATTTATCCTTCGTCGGGATTAGAGAGAGTTTGGTTTGGTTGGTTTCGGTTTCCTTGGGAAGCATGTAATTATTCCCGGGTTGTGGAGGTATTGAACAGATTCTTAGATGTGTTGGGGAAGGTAAGGATGGATTTCGAGGTCGAAATCTAATTTAAGTGGGGGAGAGTTGTAATGCATTATTCCAAATCGATTCCTAATTCGAGGTTGTGGCTAGAAGAGCAATCATTATAAGGATTATGCCATTAAAAATTTAATACTTAGGCCCATTTAGATGTGGTTAATGTAGATATGTGACCTAATAGTTCGGTTTGCACTAGGGAGTCAAAGGATAAATCGGAATGTAGTGTTTTTAGACTTTATTGATGAGTTATAGATTTTAGTTCAATGTGTTTTAAGTAAAAAGTAATTAGATAGGGTTGTAGTGCTCCTCAATACCTTTCTGTGGATATAAAGAACATCGAAAACGGAGTTAGAACGAAGAAGTTGTTACTGTTTGAAATTTGGGTGAGTTTGGGCCAAGCTGAGTATGATGGGCATACAAAACGGTGTACGATGGGCTTACTAATGGAATCCTAAGTATGTTGGGTGTGCGTAATCAGTGCCCAAACCCTATTTTCATGGTTTAAGCCTTATTTAAGCTTCTTAACTCTCCCAAACTCACTCCTTTCTCAGCCTCCACCCCTCCAACACCCCTTTGATGAAACCCTAACCTTAAATGTGCCTTTTGAGCTAAAAGAAGGCGATTTTGAGTGCTTTGGAGTATGCATGGTGCACCTTGGAGAAGAAGGAACTTCTTGTAGAAGTGTTGGTTGCATTGGAGCTTGTAGATCTAGACTTTTTTCACCTTGATATATCTTCTAGAGGTATAAAGTTTGAATCTTGATGATTTATTTGTTAGATCTCGCTAGTTTTGGATGTTATGAGCTTTTGGCCATTTTAGTGCATAAATTTTAGATCTTGAAATTGTGGGACCTGGTTATGGATAAAGTTGGAAACTGTATACATCTAAACATCATTTTTATTCAGATCTGAAGGTTGGAGACCTAGACTTAATGGATTAAGTTGAAAAAAGATGCCCTTTTGGTTCCATTTGATGCTTAAATGCTAGATCTTGGTGGTTTGGACTATTCTAATGGATAAAGTGGGAAATTATATCCATTATGGAGCTTTTAGGATCCATAAAAATGTAATCTTGATCCTTCTATACCTTCCATGAGAGTGTCATGATGTCTTAATGGATTGATAAGTAAAGGTTTTAGCTTTTGGACCTTTTCTAGACATGGAAAGTCATAAAGGTGGAAACATTATGACTTGGAATGTTGTTGTGGGACAAGATCTGAGTATTGGATGAAAGAACTTAAGAGATTAAGCACTTAATGGAAAAGTGTCATTTGGTCGGGTACGTCGGGCGTACCTTCGACTACGCTGCGCATACTCATATGGGGTCCCGATTCTAGTTGGTAAGTACGCCATGCGTACGAGCTGAGTACACTTGGCGTACTCAACCTGTAGTTTGACTTGTTGATTTTGACTTCTGTTGACCGTTGACTTTTCACCAAGTTAGAACTTGGGCCAAACTTGAGGGTTTTATCCTATTAACAAAGATTTTATCTGGTTCTGGTATTGATAGCTCGGGAAGCCGGTGGGGTAATAGCTAAGTATTTCTTTCGGGGAGCTTCTGCATTCGAGGTGAGTCTCCTCACCATACCAATGGGTCAAAGGCACCAAGGACGGTCCATTTTGTGATATATGGTACACTAGTTCATTTAGTGATATGTTGTATACTAGTTGGTTATGTGCTATGTGGTATGCTAGTTTTCTATGTGATATTTGCATGAAAGACCATGGGGAGAGCCCATGACACTTGGATATCAAACCATATAGGGGAGCCCATGGCATTCGAAGTAAAGACCATGGGGGAGCCCATGGGATTCCAAATAAAGACCATGGGGGAGTCCATGGCACATAGGTATAAGACCTTGGGGGTGCCCACGACATCCTAGAGTAAGACCCTGGGGGGAGCCCACGACATCCTTATATGTTTATATGCATGGCTTATGTGATTGATAGGTATAATGTGATTATGTGGATCATGTGGGGTATGCTCTGGGAGCTCACTAAGCATCATGCTTACTTTATGGTTTCAGGTATCATCGGTTTGAAAAATAAGGGTCCAGCTTAATCGCAGCGCACACACCTGTGTTTTCCACAATATGTGATTTTCGGATGAACTTTGATAAATGTTTTTAATTAGCAATGATTTGGAATGTTGAATTAAACGATATCTGTGTTTTGACTATAATAAAAATGAAAATTTTATCCTTAATTTTTGGGTCGTTACATAGATTATTTCGGTTAACAATCAAGCGCTTAGAATTTCGATTTCTATTTCTGCACTGTTGCACTGAAACTTTGAAAAATCACAACTTCCTCTTACGGAGTTAGATTTAGACGTTATTTATATACACACTCTTTGTTTTACGATTACTACGATTTTTGTCTAAGCTACCTATCTAAAATTCATTTTTTATAATACGCTGATCCATGTCGGTTTAATCGCGAAACTTCGAAGAAGCATAACTTCTTCATACGAAGTTGAATTGAAGTATTCTATATATCTACGAAAACCGTATCGATGTTTCCTACATGATTATGATGATTGCTTGGGCGAAGAAGTATTATATTTTTATTTTGAATGTTATAAACGACGGTTTATATTGAATTTTATTGAATGGTAAAAATGGGGTGTTACAGGGGGTGACCTGATAACAGTTGTCATTTTCACACCTTTGAAGAGTAGGAATTTAACAAATTGGATGTGCTGATTAATGTGGTCGGAAATGGGATTAAAATCGGAGAACGTGAGGTTATTTCCTAGGTAGATGTTCCATGATTGTTGCTTTGTGATACTTGTAGATTGAGTGAGGTTAATTTTGGGGTATATATTACTAGACAAATATGTTACTTTCCAGGTATATATCTAGTAGCTCGATGGAAATGTGTTTACATAGAATAACTTCTTATATTTAGCAGTGGTATTACCATCGGAGAAGATTGTAGATTTGAAGTAAGGAAATGAAGAAGAATGTTGCGGAGGTGTTGGTTGGGTGAAATTGGAATGGGGTGGTAGGACCTAACTGATTATCAAATAATTTTTTTAATAAATAAATAACCAATAAGCATTAAATTAATTAAAATGAAATGTACTAGGATAATATAGTCTTTTTACATCTAGTAGGGATCTAAATGCGTAACAAAAATATATAATAATAACTAGATGAGGAACCCCGCTTTACGGGGTATGGATTTATTAACAATGTAGAAAATAAAGGATTACTAATCAATTGTTTTGGTTGATTGCGGTACAATCACAGATGCATGTAGATACATATTACAAACACACATATGATAAACACATTGTTTTGACCATTATGAAGTGTTTTATGTTGTTTTGAGCATTTTTCCCGTGCTTGTTATTTTCCTTATGTGTTGCCTTTGATGTTATGAATGGATTGAATCGTATCAGTTGAAACTACATTTTTACCTTTTTGTGGATACCTACAAGTACATAATATACTCAAAAAATGACAAATCTACATTCTTGTGTGTTTGACTTAATGTTGGTGGTTACTTCATAGCCATCACGAAAGTAGTAGATACTATCTCATACCCAATTTATAAAATCGTAATTATCTTATCAATCATCTTTTCTTCGCTCAATTTATATTCGTTTTCCACACCACTCATCAACAAACCAAGCTTGTCTTTATGGGTTTTTTGAGAACATCTTCTTTCATCAATCAAACACCCATATTAAGTGCCTTTTTTAACAATTTCAACCTGCGTCACTGACCATACTCTTCAACCGCCTGTCAAACAAACACCCATATTAAGTGCCTTTTTTAACCAATTAATTCAAAAAAAGAATAAAAAACAAAAGCCTACATTCGATTGAGATGGAGCCAAGAGGACCCTAAGTCTCCTACACTGCATGTATTTCAAAGCAGGAGATGAGGTCATCTACTTGTATTCAACCTTGAAAATCAACATGTGAAAAGTAGCACATGGATCAACACATGTAACAGGTTTTCATTGGATAATTACGAAATCAACATAAGACTCAATATCAGCCTAACTAAAAATGAAATAATATATGACAAATTTTAAAGTCAAAAGTAAAATAAGCAACTGTCACGTTATAAATGAACCCCAAGTGTTTCGCATAATTGTTGTCTTTTGCCTATAGTTGTTCATGATATTATGCAAGCTCCGGTTTTCCTGTACCTTCAACTCTCTACTGATGAAACCGACCAAAACAATAGGTTGGTTCATCAAGTTTAGCCAACATACTGAGAGAAAATATTACTCCTGTAAAGCCAAATATAAAATTGTAATCATAAAGCTATTATAATTTTTTCAGTATAAAATCATTGGTAAATAATACAGTAGATATTTGCCAATGATTTATATGAGAAAACGAAAAGAAGCTTCACAACATTTAACAACTTTTAAATACATCAGACACCATGTAAAACTTTCAAGATGGCTTTGATAAATCGATAAGAGGGGACTTTGATGGTAAATCAATTACATGGGAGTTTAATGATGCCTGAGGTGGCAATGGTTTTTATGAATGAATAATATGGGACTTTTATGATCACCTAGTCTTGTATTCAACAATTAACATACAATTTAATGTTTAATGTTTCAAGAAAGACTAAATAAAATCATTAATAAACTGAAAAGCAATGTAATTACGCCATGTAAAAGGGATTAGTTAAACATGCACTTGCAAAAGCTACCAAGCCTTTTGTAATTATGACGTTCCATGTTCTTGACATCAGGATCATTAAAATCAGAATAATTTTAAAAGAATTTGTAAATCAACAAAAGATGATTGTATAAAAATATGTAAATCAACAAGTAGTTCTCAGAAACCATAAAACAAATGCATAATTTTGATCATTTTATAACCAAGATCGTTTCTTCCAAGTCAACTTGCATATATTATGACCTAAGATTTCAGGTAGCCAATTCTTAAAGAGGAAAAAATGAAACTTAATCATTTGAATTACTAAGAATTTGTAGAATTGCAGAAACGATTGTCCTCATAAGAATCTAGATTGGCTGATTACAAAGAACTCAAAACATAAACAACATATACTATGAAGACATTGAAACACCAAATAGTAAAGAACCTATTCCACAGGCACAATTGAAGTGATAGTAGATATCTATGAGATTCGTTATTCCCCGAGCTTTCTGTAATGGAGTTTTTGCGAAATCAGCCAACTAAGTAATGCTCTTGCAAGTTGTTTATCCTCTTTTAATTGAGAATTATCACCCAAAGAACAATTTTTTTTGAAAAAAAAACACACAATATCCCATCACTTTTGAGAATATTAAAAAAGGGTACACTTGTTTGGGAGTGTAGAAATAGTATTACATCTTCTAAGCTTTCAGCTTTTGGAAAAACCGAAATTAAGCCTTCAATAAACCTTAAAATCAACGAATAGTTGATCTCCTTAACCTTGATTCTCCACTACCTAGTCCTATACTAAGTAGACAATATCAAATTATGTTTGCATCAAAAAAATTGAAAGATTAGATCCCAAAAGATGTGTTTGATGTAAAAAAAAGTCGACTAAAACGAAAAATACGTGCTTCAATCTTCAATTAATTAACTACTTCATGCACACAAGTCGTAATCCGTTACCCTCTTTTTTTCTGAAACACAGATAACGACTTCTGCTTCAGACACTGCAAACAACAGAAATTTAAAAAAAAAAAAAAAAAAAAAAAAAAAAAAAAAAAAAAAAAAAAAAAACAAATCAATAGAAAAAAAAAAGAAACTGATACAAAGTTGAGAGTGAGAATCGAATGATGGAATATAGATATGGGAGTTTAACAAACCCAATCACGCTCCAAGAATAGAAAGGCGAGTGGAAGAATTTGAAGACTTTGTTTCACCTGGAAAAAATAAGATGATGGCAAAAAACTCTGTTAACGTGCTACAAAAATGGACCTGCAGTGGTGAAAGGTGGTCAAGGAGGCTGATGCATCGGTGGTGGGCGGAGCATGCAGAAAGAGGGAGATGTGATGCGGTGGAGGTGGTCGAGGTCTTGTTATATATATATATATATATATATATATATATATATATATATATATATATATATATATATATATATGGAAAAGTGAATATATCCTTAAGGGTATATAAGCTCAGATACCCAAACTTACCATACTATGTTGTTTTGTATCATATGTATACATTGTAATTGTCCAATGTTCTTATAATTCAACTTCTAACTTGATTTACTTCTAGGATTTCTATAAATTTCACATTTATCTTCCTCTTACATAATTTTCATTTTCAACTCTAATATATATAGTCTAATAGGTGTTCGGCAAAAAGAAGTGATATAAGAGGAAAACAATAGTGAAATTTCGAAAATCTTCAAAGTAAATCAAGTTAAGGTTGAAGTTTAATAACATTACAATGAAATATATCAAACAAAACAACTGATTATAGTGGGTTTGGGTACCTAAGCTTATATACCTTTAAGGGTATATTCACTTTTCCCATATATATATATATATATATATATATATATATATATATATATATATATATATATATATATATATATATATATATATATATATATATATATATATATAGGGATGAGCAAATGGACCGGGGAACCGGCCGGAACCGGAGCCCAATGGAACCGGTCGGGCCGGGACCGGGACGTTATATTTGTGGATTTTTGGAACCGGGAACCGGTAGAAACCGGAACCGAGATAACCGGAACCGGTAGAACCGGCGAAAACCGGTAGAACCGGCAAAAACCGGAACCGTATCATGCTATTTTTCAAGGACCGGTTCCAACATTTGAAGACACGACAAGAACCGGTAGGAACCGGGAACCGGTAGAACCGGAACCGATAGAACCGCCGGGCCGGTTCGGTTCTTAATTTTGGCCGAAGCCGGTTCCCGGTTGCGGTCCGGTTCGGGCTGGTTCCGACCGGTTCGGTCCTTTTGCTCATACATATATATATATATATATATATATATATATATATATATATATATATATATATATATATATATATATATATATATATATATATAGACTATCCATGTTTATAAAAAGTTATTAAGGACCAGTAAACTATCTAAAATTATAAGGATCATTTGTGTAATTTACGACTTCTTGTACTTAGTCTAGTTTACTGCTGGGTCTTTACTAATAATAGTGTCGTTTTAAAATAGAAAGAAAAAGAAATTTTTATTATTGCAAATGTCTCTCAAAATAGATGGACAGGTAGAAAATTTAGAATTGCATACTCTTTTTAAATGGAACACATATTGTTATTTTTATGATTTTTTCATCTTTATTTTAATAAATAAATAATTTAATCTTTTTTTACCAAGTGTCACTCTAATATAACTTCTTATTTTAATAAATAAATAGTTTAATCTCTTTTGGTATATCTCTTAATTAATAATTTATTTACAATGACTTATTTAAGATAATTAATTAATAATTATAAATTTTTAATATAAAAGATTAATTAATTTTATAACCATGGTTTTTACGGATTACAAACTAGTAGTTAAATATACAAGATATATAGAATCTATAGATCTTATCAAATCAAGAAATAACTTCTAAGAAATATAAAATATTAAAAAAATCTATAAATTAAATAACAATAGTTACTTAAAAACATAAGTTTGTAGATATCTTAAAACTTTTTACCTCAAAGACATTGTCATCAATATCCTACATCATATTTTTTTTTTTCATTCTTTAAAACCCAATAAATAGCACAACCCAATTCTCTAAATTTATTTTTAAGCTAAATTATAATACTACGATATAATAATAAATCAAATTAATAAAGCACACTTAAAAAACACAAAACTATTAAAATTGAAAATATTTCAAAATTTCAAAATAAAAATTACATAATTAATATTAGAAAGCAAACTAATTCATAATAATACATAAAACCAAGCTATTATATATTTTACTATACGATTAGTGATCTTTTTATTCTTTTCCTTTTACTCGTAAAATCTTTTATGTAATCAAAAGTAATATGATGTGTATTTATCATTGGTGTATTATTGTATTTAGTATATAAATCTACTATAATAAATGATATTTTTTTGTCACATTTGATACTCTCATTAATATGGTTACAGGTTATTTTGTGGTTATTTTCAATTAATTTTTGTTTTCACATGGTATTTTATGGTTTTTTCTATTTTAGAAAATTTTATATAATATTTAAATTTAACAATTGCAATAAATATAATAACAAATGCATATCAATTTCAATATTTGATTTTTCTTCTAATGTCAACATATCTATATTAAAACTTCATTAGTTTCCTTTGTTTATTTATCAAAATTATTTGATTAAAATTAAAAAAGACAAAAACACTTTAATTTTAATAATTCAATATTTTACTAATTTTTCTTATAAACTTTTTCAATTGTTTATAATTTTCATAATTATTTTTTTAAATGAATCCCATATAATACATGGGTGTTACACCTATTATATAATATATGAAGGTCGGAAAAAATTCAAATCAATATAAAAGATAAATTTGGATATAAAAATAAGATGAAGTGCTAATGTTGTAATTTGTTTTAAACGTATTGAAATCACAATGAGCCAAATGTTTCCATGGTAACCCGACCCCTCGAACATCACCACACCCTACTGTGTGGTTTGCCCATACCACCGCACCATGCAGTGGATATACTCTGGCAAGTCGCCCTAACAGAATGCATCATAAATAATTTTTTCACCATTTAATTTAGTTTTTCCCATACCCATTGTTGAACAGACGCAATTAAAGCTCATATTTTTATGGTTTCACCAAAACATAATTAATTTAAATCCTACGTTACTTTACCATCAATGTATATTAGTTGACTGATTCTTTTGCTTAAATGCTATCATCAATCTTTCCTTATATTTATACTCAAAAAAACAACATAAAGATTCATTTATTTGGTTTTTCATTCTTGATCTCTTTTCGGTGGTTGTTAGATTTCTTGAAGGATCGGATGAACATGACTTTTATTCCTGCTATTTTCGTTGCAGTGATGCTTCTTTTGAGTGGTGTGCATGCTCATCATTGTAATCCAAGTAAAGACATAAGTGAGTGTTATCCAGCTCTAATCACACAAGGAGTACCATCTTCACATTGTTGCTACGAATTAGATCACCATATGCATTGCTTCTCTAAATACATTGACAACAATTACTCTCTACATCCACCAAACTATCCATATCTTCGGAATATTAGCGAAATATGTGACATCTACTTCCCCATTAGTCCTTCATAGTAAATTGGTACTTCTATTCATATATTGAATAACACTTACGTGTGATAAAATGATAGAAAGTATTCTAGATGGCTTTGCATTGATGTCTTTTATTTCTTTATTGTTGTTAAAATTAATTTATGATTTGAGAATACTTGTGTCAAACTTAAACATACCCTACATAATCGTGTTGAATGATTGGTATGCATGTCCTTTTAATAAAAACTTGTATCTTGTACCTCTCTTTAGTTGGTCTAGCTTCTAGCTAAGCTTGGTTTCTATTTTTATAATATGTTTTTCTAGATCCTATATATATATATATATATATATATATATATATATATATATATATATATATATATATATATGTATGTATGTATGTATGTATGTATGTATAATGTGTTGAATTTATTTCTTGAAAATCAAATTGGAATAAACAAATCCTCTCTCAATTGTGACTGCTAAACAAATTTGTGTTGTTTACTTCCTCCACTGTATCACGTGTTAATTGAAACTAGTAAAAAGCCTCGGGTTTTGCCCTCAGTTCGGATTTTTTACAATACAAGGCGGCATAAACTAAACTTACCAAACTATGGAAACTATTGTGGCTAAATTTTGAAAATTACAAACTTTTGTAATAAGGGATCAAAAGTGTAAGACTAAAAAAGTTTAGTGACAAATATCTAAAATAAATGAACTTTATTATTCCTCAAGGTTTTAAGAATTAAGGGACTAAATTTGTCAAACTGTAGAAAATATTATGACTACATTTTAAAGACCACAAACTTTTATAATAAATGATCAAAAATATAAAAATAAAAAAGTTTAGTGGCAAGTGTTTAAGACAAAGAAACTTTACTTTTCGTTATTCTTTTAAAATATATAACATTTCTAATAAATAAAGGTGTTTTTTTGTCACTTTTCAAATTGTCAAGAGTTTTCTCACATTTAATTTTGTAAAGTTTTAGAACTATTATTTTCCACTTGTCATTTTTTGGGAACTTCCATTTTTATTAAATAAAATTCTAATTAGTTTTATAAGAAAAGACAATCATTCTATTAATTTGATAATAAAATCACATAAATATTCTAAAGACTATTTGATTTCTTTTATAAATATTCCAAAAGATTACATTATGTTATATAAAAATGTTATTTTATAAAATATTTAATGTTTAATTATGTAAAAATGTTGTTTTATAAAATATTTAATGTTTAATTATTGATATTGATTTTTTATTTTTATTAAATTCGTATAGTACATAGGTCTCACACCTAGTCTTTATTCTAATAAATGAATAGTTTTAATTTCCTTTTGGAAACTATCACTCTAATAAAACTCCTTATTAATATTATTATATCATGTGGCATGTAGATATATATTATGCAACTCATTTCAAAATTTAAATTTAAATTTTCTAATTATATGTTAAATTTAAAGGTATAATTACTTTAAAATTTTGATATATCTTTTAATTAATAATTTATTTCAAATGACTTATTTAAGATAATTGATTAATAATTATAAATTTTTATTGTAAAAGATTAATTAATTTTATAACTGTGGTTCTCATAAGTTACAAACTAGTTATTTAATATATAAGATATATAAAATCTATAGATCTTATCAAAATAGGAAATAATTCCTAAGAAAAGTAAAATCTGAAGAAAAATTTATAAATAAAATCACAATAGTTACTTAAAAACATAATGTAAGTTTGTAGATATCTTAAAACATTTTACCTCAAAAAAAACTCCAAGACGAATTAAGGTTGTAGGTTATATTTATATTTCACCATCTATTTTTACTTTGTCACCTAAATGCTACATCATATGTATTTTCCTTTCATTCTTTAAAACCAAACAAATAGTCACAACGCAATTCTCTAACTCTATTTTTAAGCTAAATTAATATACTAGAATATAATAATAAATGAAATTAATAACGAAAACTTAAAAAACACAAAACTATCAAAATTGAAAATATTTTAAAATTTCAAAATGAAAGTTACATAATTAATATTAGAAATGAAACTAATACATAATAATACATAAAACCAAGTTATTATATATTTTCAGGACAAAATTGCAAAAATGGTCCCTGTGTTTGGCAAAATTATGCGACTTTGGTCCAAAACGATACTTTGATGCACCACTGGTCCAAAATTGGATTTTTCCATTGTTTTTGGTCCCTCCCATTCACTTCCGTCCATATACTCCGTTACATGCAATAAAGACCGGGGTATTTTCGTCTTTCCACATACAGGGACCTTTTTTGCAACCTTATTCAAAATAAAAGCAGAGCTACATCACTCTTCCATCTTCAACTTCACGAGCTTCATACTCTTCCTACTCTGTGTTCACAATTTCTTAGAGATCAAAAATTAAAATGGTGATGTGTTTCTGTGGTAGGGAAGCGGTGGTTCGCACCTCCTGGACATCAGCAAACCCTGGTCAGAGGTTTCTTTCCTGCTCTCAAAAGGTAAGTGTTCAATTTTGCTATTTTACCCTCATTTTGGAAAATCACCCTCATGTTTAGGGTTTAGTTTTTTATGTGAAGGGTTCCAGATGCCGATTCTTAGGATGGATTGATCCTCCCATGTGTGCACGATCTATGTTGATAATACCCGGATTATTGAGGAATATCAACAATGTAAACTATCAAGTGGCAAGATTGAAGATGTGTTTGTTTGCAAGTTGGTTACTATTTGTGGTGGTTTGGGTGCTTTTCATTTAGTAATAAGCAATTAGGGACCCCTGCAGTTGCATGTAATTTTTGGGTGTTTTTTGTCTTATGAAATTGTAACAAGGGTATGTGGTAGTTTTTGGTATTTGATAATGTAATATCAGTTTAGGGTTATTTTGGACAACTTCAGAAATTTGTACCCTTTTCAAGGATATAATGACAATGTATTGCAGTTATCACCGAATGTTAATGTTTATTTGTTGTTTCAGAAAACAGTTCTTATAACCAAAAATGTGTTCCATAAACATGACAACCAACAGTTGGTATAAACCATAAACATCATTCTTCAACAATGACAAAAGGTTGACATTAGTTTCATGACCAAAAGGGCTAAAAGACCAAAATAAAACCATTACAACAAACTAGTTTTAAACCATTACATCCAAATGCACAAAAGTTGTGCTAAACCAAAAGATAAGTTTTTAAACAAAATACACTAATTCCTGCATTGACTGCTATCTCCATTCCCTCCTTGACTGCATCATGCATTCCCTCCTTGACTACTTCCTGCATTCCCTCCTTCATTTCTTCATGCATTCCCACCTTGACCCTTGCACGTCCTTGAGTTATGACCCCTATTGTTGCATTTCCCACACCTAACACTAACAAACTTTCTGGTAAGTTTTTCAGGTTCATCTGCACCATGATTTTGCATCTGTTTATCATATTTTTCATCTGCACTTCTCTTTCTCTTGGTCTTAGGTCTCCCAGGTTGATTGTGATGTGGTGGTGGTGTTAATTGAAATGGACAGGTACTTTTTGGCCACATGGGTCTACCCTTTATAGGGTCCACAGTGTAAGAGTAAGCTTCATTCCATGTTTGAAGCCAATACACTTTGTTGACATAAGTGTAAAGCTCCCCAACTTTGTCTCCACTAACAACCATTTCATGTATTGTAGCAATGGCATGCCTACATGGAATCCCATTCAATTCCCACCTTCTACATGTACATGACATATTTGCCATGGCAACCACATGTTGTTCATGCCAAGGACCATAAACTTCATACTTTTCAGTCCCATTCCATCTAGCTCTATATTGGACTGAAGCTTACCTATTTCTCTCAAGTAACTTTGATGCTGTTGGAGTGAGTGGACCTGGAGCTTTGGACATCACTTTCTTCACATTGCAAATCCTCTTCATAAGGTACTGCCTGATGTACTCAAGACAACTTATGATGGGCTTATTCCTACCATGAATAAGCTTACTTTGAAAACCTCACATAAATTGTTGAGCAATATATCTGATCCTGCTCTTCCTGTATTAAACAAGAAAATTATATGAACTAAACCATATACAATGAGCACTAGTAAAGCTTCACCTAAGTTAGGGAATGTAACCTGAAAAGTGGCTTCTTGCCCAATGGTGAGGGGGGATTTTCTTCAACCACTCAAAAGCATCCTTATCAAACTTGTTAAGTTCATTCATGTAGTGTTCAAATTCTGGTACTATGGTTGCTATTGCACACTGCCATAAGTGATCTTTATACTCTTTTGTTTTCCATTTTTTCCTCATGTTCTCATAAATATATCTTAGACAGAATCGATGCTCAGCCTGTGGGTATAGTTGAGCAATAGCAGGTAAGAGTCCCTGTAAAGGATTATTTCACATAATCATTGCAACAATCATATACAAATAAACTATTAGTAATACAAAAAGAAGAAAATAGTACCTTTTGTCTATCACTCATGAAAGTAAAGTTAGAATTTGAGTACAACTCTAAGTCATCTCCCAAGCATTCTAGAAACCATTTCCAGCTACTCATATTTTCAGTCTCAACAATGGCATATGCAAGTGGGTATATGCCGTTGTTTGAATCCAATCCAACTGCTGTGAGTACTTGGCCTGGAAAGGGTCCTTTCATAAAAGCACCATCTAGTCCCAGAATATCTCTTAAACCTGCTTTAAACCCTTTCTTTAATGCCCCTAAGCAAATATACACCCTTTTAAACTGCCTTGTTTCTCTAGTACTATTAGGCTCATTAACAACCTTCAAGCTTCACAGTTGTACCCACATTAGTTGCTTGTAGTTCCATAAGATAATCTCTTAACACCTCGTATTGCTTTGTGTAGTCACCACTCACTTGCTTTGTAGCTGTTGCTTTTTCTCTCTGTACTTTGTGTATGGACACACCAACTTGAAGCCTCTTCTGAACTTGCTCTTGAATGCTTCGAAGGGGTACTGTAGGGTTAGACTCGACCATGTCTAAGATTTCTGCAGATATATACTTCGCAGTGCAAGCCCTAAGTTTTCTAGTTTGAACATAAGTATGTTTGTCCAGTAAAGTTTTCACATACCAATAATCACTATCTTTTGACCGTGAAGTCTGCATTGACCAAGAACAATTTAATTTATTGCCCTTACCTACCCCACTTGCATTTACATTAGGTACATTACCTTTACACACAACCCTAAGCCTTGTTTTGTCGTTTTTCTTGAAGCCAAGATTCCTTCTAGTCTCAATGGCAAGTTTGTTGACTTTGTCCTTAATTTCCTTTTTACTTTTATACTTTTGACCCACTTGAAAAGTAACTGTATGGACTTCACCAAGAGAGCACTTCTTCTCCTTCACCATCTGTTTTAATATTGCTTTCCTTCTTTCATCATCACTATCTTCACCTAATGAGTCCCATTCATCATTATCAATTACTTCAACATCTTTTGTATCAACAACTTCATTTTCAGTCTCAACACCTTTTCCTTTATCAACATATTCAACATCTAGATCAACATTCATATAGAAATCACTCATGTCCACCTCAATATCACTTACATAGTTTTCTTCATCTTCAAGAAAGTTACTGTCTTCCTCACTCCCTTCACTACCCCGTTCACTACCCCTTCACTACCTCCTTCACCAAGTCCTTCACAAACTCCCTCACTTTCAAATTAAACTTCCATTAGTCCTGTGCCAAGTTTTGCACCAACACCCATACTCTGATCATTACCATCATTAAAAGTATATTGATCAAAGAAAGGATCAAAGTCTTGAAACTGAAATGGTTGGTCATCAAAGGTACAAACTCTCTTGTATTTACTTCTTGGTCACCAACATTTGCACCTTGATCATGAACTTCTGTATCTTGATCACCAATAGGTGCACCTTGATCACTAACATTTTCTCCTTCATTACCAATTTCAACATGTGTATCTTGACCACCAACAGTTGCACCGTGCTCACTAATATTTGCACCTTCATTACCAATTTCAACATGTGCATCTTGATCACCAACAGTTGCAGTGTGTTCCAAGTTGAAACACAATTTCTTACTACATGATTGACTCCCATCAACTAACCTCAATCTCTTATTTGAATTGTATTCGGGTGTCTCATATCTTACTAAACACCATTCAAGATTTGGGACATCTTGATCACCAACAGTTGCAGTGGGCACATCATCTGCTATTTCCTCAATTATGACCCTAGGTTTAACTCTTAGAGACATAAAGTATGTAAGTAACTTAGTTTCATTATGTTCAGTGTATACCTTGATGATCTTATGATGTTCAATGTACTGTGCAAGACTAAGTACATCAATATCATTCCCTAGAGCTCTAAGACCAAACTCCAAATCTCCATTTGGCAATTGATAGTGGTAGTAAATGACTGGTGGTACATCATAACCAAGCTTCAGCATCACCTCGTCCAACTCATGTACAGAGAACTCATCCATGTCTACCAAGTCAATGTGGTCTAATTTTCCTTCAATGTAGCTTATCCCTGGGAATTTTGTGAACCTCCCTCCATGATGGAGCTCAATAGTGAACATTGTGGGATATCCTTCTGTAAAAATCATGAACCAAACCAAAAAAAACATTACTTTATATGGATTGTAAAAGATTTTTTTTTTGTTTCAAAGAAATATGTAAGAAACAGAGTACGTTACCGTAAATTCGGATTGCATCAAAACACTGATTTCTTGGCCTGATTTCCCACATTTGGACCATACTCGTGGATTCAAACTTACGATTGCGGTTGATGATCAAATGCAAGATTTAAATGAACAATTAGGGTTTTCGATCAACAAGTTGGGTTTAGTGCGTAGAGTGAAGGGTCATTAACTGTGTATATCATTCAATATGGCGGTAATCGATGATATGGAGGTGGAAAGACGAAAATACCCCGGTCTTTATTGCATGTAACGGAGTATATGGACGGAAGTGAATAGGAGGGACCAAAAACAATGGAAAATCCAATTTTCGACCAGTGGTGCATCAAAGTATCGTTTTGGACCAAAGTCGCATAATTTTGCCAAACACAGGGACCATTTTTGCAATTTTGTCTATTTTCAGTGATGTTTTAATTCTTCTCCTTTTACTCGTACAATCTTTTATGTAATCAAAATTAATGTGATGTGTATGTATCGTTAGGGTATTACTGTATTTAGTATATAAATCTACTCTAATAAATGATAATCTTTTTGCCACATGAGATACTCTCATTAATATGACCACATGTCATTTTGTGGTTATTTTCAATTAAATTTTACAAGTGGCATTTTGTGGTTTTTTCTATTTTATAAAATTTTACATAATATTTAAATGTAATAATTGCAATAAATGTAATAACAAATGCATATCAATTTCAATAATTGACTTTCCTTCTAATTTCAACATATCTAAATTAAAACTTCATTAGTTTCATTTGTTTATTTATCAAAATTATTTGTTTAAAATTAAAAGAGAAAAAAACATTTTAATTTTAATAATTTAATATTTTTCTAATTTTTCTTATCAAGTCAAACTTTTTCAAATGTTTACAATGTTCATAATTATTTTTTGTAAAATGAACCCATGTAATATATGAGTATTACACCTAATATATAATATAGGAAGGTCGGAAACAATTCAAATCAAAATAAAAGATAAAATTTGGATATACAATTAAGATGAAGGCCTAATCATGTAATTTGCTTCAAACGTATTGAAATCACAATGAGACAAATGTTTCCTTGGTAACCCGACCCCTCGAACATCACCACATCCCACTGTGTGGTTTGCCCGTAACACCGAACCATGCGGTGGATATACTTCGGGAAGTCGCCGTAACAGAATGCATCACAATTAATTTTTTCACCATTTAAATTAGTTTTTTTTCATACCCATTGTTCAAGACGCAATTAAAGCTCATATTTTTATGGTTTCACTGAAACATAATTAATTTAAATCCTACGTTACTATATCATAAATGTATTTTAGTTGACTAATTCTTTTGCTTAAATGCTATCATCAATCTTTCCTTATATTTATACTCAAAAAACAACATAAATATTCATTTATTTGGTTTTTCATTCTTGATCTCTTTTCGGTGGTTGTTAGATTTATTGAAGGATCGGATGAACATGACTTTTATTCCTGTTATTTTCATTGCAGTGATGCTTATTTTGAGTGGTGTGCATGCTCATCATTGTAATCCAAGTAAAGACATAAGTGAGTGTTATCCAACTCTAATCACACAAGGAGTACCATCTTCACATTGTTGTTATGAATTAGATCACCATATGCATTGCTTCTTTAAATACATTGATGCCAATTACTCTCTACATCCACCAAACTATCCATATCTTCGGAATATTAGCGAAATATGTGACATCTACTTCCCCATTAGTCCTTCATAGTAATTTGGTACTTTTATTTGTATATTGAATAACACTTACGTGTGATAAAGTAATAAAAAGTATTCTAGATGGCTTTGCATTGATGTCTTTTATTTCTTTATTATCGTTAAAATTAATTTATGATTTCATAATACTTGTGTTAAAATTAAACACGACCTACATAATCATGTTGAATGATTGGTATGCATGTCCTTTTAATAAAAACTTGTATCTTTTACCTCTCTTTAGTTGGTCTAGCTTCTAGCTAAGCTTGGTTTCTATTTTTATAATATATTTTGTCGGATCCTCTCTCTCTCTCTCTCTCTCTCTCTCTCTGTATATATATATATATATATATATATATATATATATATATATATATACATAATGTGTTGAATCTATGCCTTGAAAATCATATTGGAATAAACAAATCCTCTCCCATTTGTGATTCCTAAACAAATTTGTGTTGTTTACTTCCTCCATCGTATCACGTGTTGATTGAAACTAGAAAAAAGCCTCGGGTGTTGCCCCCGGGTCGGGTTTTTTTACAATACAAGGCAGCATAGAATAAACTTACCAAACTATGGAAAATATTATGGCTAAATTTTGAAAATTACAAACTTCTGTAATAAGGGATCAAAAGTGTAAGAATCGAAAAGTTTAGTGACAAATATCTAAAATAAATGAACTTTATTATACCTCGAGATTAAGGGACTAAATTTGTCAAACTCTAGAAAATATTGTGACTATATTTCTAAGACCACAAACTTTTGTAATAAGTGATCAAAAATATAAGAATAAAAAGGTTTAGTAGCAAGTGTTTAAGATAAAGAATTTTACTTTTCCTTATGCTTTTAATATATATATATATATATATATATATATATATATATATATATATATATATATATCATTTCATTATATACTTATAAAGGAAGTATTTTTTTTTGCACCACATTTATTTGAAACTCCCATGACTTTTCAATTTCTTTCTAATAATAATTATCATTTTGTCAATTAAGTTCAATAAATATCAAACCTAAAATGTAATCATATATAAACCAAAGTTTCAATATCAAGATAATATCTTTACTTCTACTAATAAAGTTATGTTTATTAACTTAAAACATATTATACTTAATTTATTAGTTTTAATATATTGTTGGATGTAAACCATTATCATTTTAAATATACAATTTTGGAACAATTTATATAAAATACTTAAATTATCAATTTAAATATAACATTACAGAGTCAACTTAAATATAAATTTTGGATTAACTTAAACAACCCAATGAATATTTTATAACTAGTTAAAAGTGATAAATTGTAATGTCTTTCTAATAATGATTATAAGTTGGTTAATAATGGTAAATAAATATCAAACCTAAAGTGTAATCATAAATAAATTAAATTTCGATTTTAAAGTAATATATTTACTTCTACTTGTAAAGTTATATCTTTAACTTTTAACATATTATACTTAGTTTATTATATTTAATAAGATGTTAAATGTAAATCATTACCAGTTTAAAATTACAAATTTTAAATAGTTTGGACAAAATACTTAAATTATGAACATAAATATAACATTACAATGACAACTTAAATATAAATTTCAGATCCACTTAAAAAACTAAAAATATTTTTAACCAGTTAAAAATGATAATTTATAGTAATAAATGCAAAAACTAAATTGTAATATCAATTTAACTAAAATATTTCCTAATGATTTTTTTATAATCGTTAAAAGTTTTCAAATAAGTAGCTTAAAATAACATACAATAACAATATTTAAAAATACCTCTATATAAATGATTATATTGTAGCCTTTACAATCAAAAAATAATGTTTGATGTTTTACATAATTATAATGATAGATAATTAAAACAATAACAACAACTATAAATAATATTAGACCATAAATTATATTTAATTTTATTTATGTCTAACTCACTGTTAAAAGTTATTCCAACGATTGAGATTATAAAGTTATAATAGATGTGTATATTATTATATAATTCAAAATAATCAATATATTATATCAATTTAGTATACGAATTATTATGTCAAATTTAACAACAACGTTATTGTTATATTTAAAAAAAATATTTGTAAAGACTTCAACTATATAAGTGTTTCTACACATTAGAATGTCAACTTAAATATAAATTTCAGTTCCACTAAAAAAACCAAAGAAGACTTTGTAAATAGTTAAAAAAGTGATATATTATAGTGATAATGCAAAAAAAAAAATAAATAAATAAATAAAAAATAAAAATTTGTAATCACAATTTAACTAAAATATTTCCTAAATGTATTTTTATAATCATTAAAATTTTCCATTTATGTAGCTTAAAATAACTTACAGTAACAATAGTTAAAAATAACTCTATATAAATGATTATATTGTTACCTTTAAAATTAAAAAATAATGTTTAATGTTAAAATAATTATAATGATAGAAATTAAAACATTAAGCAAATAGATTCTAAAATAATTAACAACAACAACTATAAATAACATTAAACCATATATTATATTTAATTTTATTCATGTGTAACTCGAGGGTAGAAGTCATTCAAACGATTGAGATTATGAAGTTATAATAGATGTATATATTATCATATATATCAAAATAATCAATATATTATATCAATTTAGTATATAAATTATTATATCAGATTTAACAACAATGTTATTGTTATATTTAAAAAGAAAACATATATTTGTAAAGATATCAACTATATAGGTGTTTCTGCGCAACGTGCGGACATTCACATAATTTGTAATAAATGAAGATTTTTTTGTCACTTGTTAAATTCTCAAGAGTTTTGTCACATGTAATTTTGTAGCTATGAGTTTTAAAACTATTATTTTCCACTTGTCATTTTTTGGGAATTTCCATTTTTTAAAAAATAAAATTCCATAAATTCTAATGAGTTTTATAAGAAAGAGAATTATTCTATTAATTTGATAATAAAGTCTCATAAATATTCTAAAGACTATTTGATTTCTTTTATAAATGTTCCAAAAGATTACATTATGTTATGTAAAAATGTTATTTTATAAAATATTTAATGTTTAATTATGTAAAATTGTTATTTTATAAAATATTTAATGTTTAATTATTGATCTTAAATTTTTATTTTTAATAAACTCGTGTAGTACACGAGTCTCACACCTAGTCCTTATTCTAATAAATGAATAGTTTTAATATACTTTTGTCAAGTGTCACTCTAATACAACTCCTTATTAATATTATATCATGTGGCATTTAGATATATTAGACAACTCATTTCATAATTAAAATTTATATTTTCTAATTATATGTTAAATTTAAAGTTATAATTACTTTAAAACTTTGATATATCTCTTAATTAATAATTTATTTAAAATGACATAGTTAAGATAATTGATTAATAATTACAAATTTTTATTATAAAAGATTAATAAATTCTATAACTATGGTTCTCATGAGTTACAAACTAGTCGTTTAATATATAAGATATATAGAATCTAACGATCTTATCAAATCAGGAAATAACTCATAAGGAAAGTAAAATCTTTAGAAAAATCTATAAATAAAATCACAATAGTTACTTAAAAAGATAATGTAAGTTTGTAGATATGTTAAAAAAAAATTTACCTCAAAGAAACTCCAAAGGGAATTAAGGTTGTAGAGTATATTTATATTTCACAATCTATTTTTACTTTGTCACCTAAATGGTACATCATATGTTTTTTTTTTTCATTTTTTAAAACCCAACAAATAGTCACAATGGAATTCTCTGACTTTATTTTTAAGATAAATTAAAATACTAGAATATAACAATAAATTAAATTAATAAAGAAAACTTAAAAACACAAAATTATCAAAATTGAAAATATTTTAAATTTTCAAAATAAAAATTACATGATTAATTTTAGAAACCAAGCTAATACATAATATTACATAAAACCAAGTTATTATATATTTTACAATACGATCAGGGATCTTTTTATTCTTCTCCTTTTAATCATAAAATCTTTTATGTAATCAAAATTAATGTGATGTCTATTGATCATTGCGGTATTATGGTATTTATTATATAAATCTATTCTAATAAATGAAATTTTGTTGTCACATGTCATACTCTTATTGATTTAGTCACATGTCATTTTGTGGTTATTTTCAATTAAATTTTTTTCCACATGATATTTTAAGGTTTTTTCTATTTTATAAAATTTCGTATAATGTATAAATATAATAATAGAAATAAATGTAATAATAAATGCATATTAATTTCAATAATTAACTTTCCTTCAAATTTCAACATATCTAAATTAAAACTTCATTAGTTTCCTTTGTTTGTTTATCAAAATTATTTGTTTAAAATTAAAAGAGAAAGAAACACTTTAATTTTAATAATTCAATATTTTTCTAATTTTTCTTGTAAATTCAAACCTTTTCAAATATTTAGAATTCTCATAATTATTTTTTTTAATGAACTCATGTAATACATGTGTCTTACACCTAGTATATAATATATGAAGGTTGGAAACAATTCAAATCAATATAAAAGATAAAGTTTAGATATAAAAATAAGATGAAGGGCTAATGTTGTAATTTGCTTCAAACATATTGAAATCACAATGACGCAAATGTTTCCATGGCAACCCAACCTCTCTAACATCACCACACCCCACTGTGTGGTTTGCCCGTACCACCGCACTATGCGGTGGATATAATCCGACAAGTCGCCATAACCGAATGCATCACAAATAATTTTTTCACCATTTAAATTAGTTTTTTCCATACCCATTGTTGAACAGATGCAATTAAAGCTCATATTTTTATGGTCTCACCCAAACATAATTAATTTTAATCCTACGTTACTTTATCATAAATGTATTTTAGTTGACTAATTCTTTTGTTTAAATGCTATCATCAATCTTTCCTTATATTTATACTAAAAAAAACAACATAAATATTCATTTATTTGGTTATTCATTCTTGATCACTTTTCGGTGGTTGTTAGATTTATTGATGGACGGGAAGAACACGACTTTTATTCCTATTATTTTCGTTGCAGTGATGCTTCTTTTGAATGGTGTGCATGCTCATCATTGTAATCCAAGTAAACACATAAGTGAGTGTTATCTAGCTTTAATCACATAAAGAGTACCATCTTCACATTGTTGCTATGAATTAGATCACCATTTGCATTGCTTCTCTAAATACATTGACACCAATTACTCTCTACATCCACCAAACTATCCATATATTCGGAATATTAGAAAAATATGTGACATCTACTTCCCTATTAGTCCTTCACAAGTCCTTCACAGTAATTTGGTTACTTTTATTTGTATATTGAATAACACTTACGTGTGATAAAGTAATAAAAAGTATTCTATATGGCTTTTCATTGATGTCTTTTACTTCTTTATTGTTGTTAAAATTAATTTATAATTTGAGAATACTTGTGTTAAAATTAAACATAGCCTACATAAACGTGTTGAATGATTGGTATGCATGCCCTTTTAATAAAAGCTTGTATGTTGTACCTCTCTTTAGTTGGTCTAGCTTCTAGCTAAGCTTGGTTTCTATTTTTATAATATGCTTTGTCGGTTCCTCTCTCTCTCTCTCTCTCTTTCTCTCTCTCTCTCTCTCTCTCTCTCTCTCTATATATATATATATATATATATATATATATATATATATATATATATATATATAATGTGTTGAATGTATGCCGTGAGAATCATATTGGAATAAACAAATCCTCTCTCATTTGTGATTCCTAAAAAAATTTGTGTTGTTTACTTCCTCCACCATATCACGTGTAAATTGAAACTAGTAAAAAGCCTCAGGTTTCGCCCCCGGGTCGGTTTTGTTTTTACAATACAAGGCGGCATAGACTAAACTTACCAAACTATGGAAAATGTTGTGGCTAAATTTTGAAAACTACAAACTTCTGTAATAAGGGATCATAAGTGTAAGAATCGAAAAGTTTAGTGACAAATATCTAAAATAAATGAACTACATTATACCTTGAGTTATTCAGAATTAAGAGACTGAATTTGTTAAACTGTAGAAAATATTTTGACTACATTTTAAACACCACAAACTTTTGAAAATTTGTTATTTTATAAAATTCTTAATGTTTAATTATTGATTTTAAATTTTTATTTTTAATAAACTCGTGTAGTATATGAGTGTCACACCTAGTCCTTATTCTAATAAATGAATAGTTTTAATATTTTTTGTAAAGTGTCATTCTAATACAACTCCTTATTAATATGATGTCATGTGGTCAACTTTAGTTGGTCAAACTTTTGTAAAATTGTTATTTTATAAAATATTTAATGTTTAATTATTGATATTAAATTTTTATTTTTAATAAACTCGTATAGTATAAGGATCTCACACCTAGTACTTTAATAAATGAAAGTTTTTTTGCCACATGTCATAATCTCATTCAATTTGTCAAATGTCATTTTGTGATTATTTTGAATTAATTTTTTTTCCATATATCATTTTATGAGTTTTTATTTTAATAAATTTCACATAATACTTTAATATAATAATTATAATAAATGTAGTAACAAATGAATATCAATTTCATTAATGGACTTATCTTCTTATTTCAAAATTCTAAAATTAAAGTTTGTTAGTTTATTATGAGATATATTTATTTTCCACTTGTCATTTACTTCATTTTTCATTTCCAATATATCATTTATTTAGTTTGTACAAATTAAACCTAGCATAATGACTATTAATTTTAAATTATAAATTTTAGATTTCAATTTCAATTTCAATTAAATTTACTGTTTAAACTTTTGTATTTAATATTTTGTTATAATTAACATGTTTAGTATATGGGTCTCAAAACTAAACACATAATTTTAATTTATTTATTTTTTGCATGTTTTTTCTCATAATATTCATTTGTTTCAAATTTCAAATAGAAATAAACATCTTATTTAATCGTTTCTATTTAACATTTTATTTTAGTCAACCCGTATAATATGTGGGTGTCACGACTAATATATATATATATATATATATATATATATATATATATATATATATATATATATATATCCGGTAAGAATTTTTTTTTTTTGTAGGAAGGTAAGAAGTTTTTTTTTCTACATATTTTTTTGACGAACAAAATAAATGAATTACTAGATGATTCATTTGTAAGATGATTCACAAGAAAAAATTCCCAAAAAAACATTTTAATGTTTCATTTTTAAGTAAATTAAGAAAAAATTCATTTTTATGATAATTTTAGTGAATAACAACAAAATCATTGTATAAATGAATCATCGAGATGATTTTTGAGAATTTTTTCTTGTAAATCATCTTACAAATAAATCATCTAATGATTCATTTTGTTTTTTCGTTAAAAAAATATGTAGAAAAAAAACTTCTTACCTTACTACCAAAAATTTCATTCTTATTTGATCTTGACTCTCTCTCTCTCTCTCTCTCTCTCTCTCTCTCTCTCTCTCTCTATATATATATATATATATATATATATATATATATATATATATATATATATATATATATATATATATATATATATATATATATATATATATATATATATATATATATATGATTGGAAATTTATTGAATAAAGAAAAAATATACAAGGTGAAAACTGAAAATTAAGTTTTTACCACCCTTCAAGAAATTATGTTTTTTACAATCTTATTCGTCATAATTTTCGAGTTTCAATAAATTTTGATTTTTTGTGTTTTTCGTTTTACACTTCCAAACATTTATTTTCTAGGAAACATTTTATCAAATACAAGTAGCAGAGATCACATATTAAAAAAGTGAAATGTGAGTATCTATAACCTATGTGTAACAAAATGAAATACAACAGAAATCCAAATACACATAAAAATTACGAAAATCATAATGAGACAATGTAAGAAATCCAAATATGATAGTTGCTATATAAAAAAAACCTTAAATTCATAATGTAACTGTGTTAGAATAAGAAATCCAAATGCAACAGAAATCAAAATAATCAAAGCCACAACATCATATGAAAACAAAATTGAATTAACAGTCGAAGATTACAACAGAAACCAGAATAATTGAAGTCACAACATCATATTAGACAAAATCGAGTTTGACAGCCAAAGAATGCAACATACGTCAAATTATTATAATCTGAGTCACAACATTAGATTATGAAAAAAAATTGAATTTAACATTGAAACTTGTATGACTATATATGAAAAAAAATCATATATTGCGTCTGATTAAAAAAATTGACGTTAGCAGCCTATATATATATATATATATATATATATATATATATATATATATATATTTGTATTATATGTAAGAATAAAAATTGAATTTTGCATCAGATTAGATAAATCGAATTTAACATAGAAGAAACTTTCAACTTACACTGATTCAGAAACTAATTGTGTGATTTGCGTCTTTGAATTCTATGATTCATCCTTTCATAAAGAAATACAAATCAATAGGGTATTTCAGCATCTGAAATAAGAATTGATAGTGTGAGATATGAATCGTTGGATCAGAAATCATAGAGGAAATCGATCAGGTCTCAACTCTCAGTGGGTGCAAGGGTCAACGTGACAAGATCTCGAAAGCTCTCAATCAAGGGAAATTCCATTAGATGGGGAAGAAATCGTGCGTTCAGAATCGAAAAAGAAGAAGAATAAGAAATTTGCAAAATGCATAAAAAAGAGATATCGAAGTAACCGTTGTTGGTTGCAGTTTGGAGAGGAAGCACGTTGCAGATGCATTTGGAGTTTCAATAGAAATCAATATTCATATCCCTGGAAATCAGAATTCACATCGTACGCTTGACGCTACATATTCTAGCTCCCACTTTCTTAGTTTTCTTTGACACTTGATAATGTTAGGATTGGGCTTTAAACTAGTAGACTAGGCTACAAAATAATGGGCTAACTTAATATACATAGTAAAAAATGGGGGTCCTATGCCATTTGGGGTCCCGAGGCGGTCACCCAACTTGCCCAGACCCATGGGCCGGTCCTAAACAAACAAGAGTACTTAATACGACTTTTGTGTTACCTTATCATAAAATGTACTTTAAATACCTCATTAATTTTCTTTCTGTATGACTACGATAAGATTTTCTTAAAACTTACACTCATGAAATATCATATGTATTACTTACTTATTCGACTTTCCAGCCTTGATCTTCTTCAATTTGGTCTTTGCAAGATTTATAAAATGAAGAACGTGGGTACTATTCTTGCTAGTATTGTTGCACTAATGCTTCTTTTGGCTTACGTTCATGTTGAATATTGTAATCTAAATGAAGATATAAAGGATTCTCATCAGCTTTAATGGAAGCGAACGTATCACCATCTTTATTTATTTTCCGTGAATTTGATCACCATAGAAATTGCATATGTAAATACATAGACATTAATCAGTATTGTAACATCCTGTGTCGAGAAGTTTTTTATTATGAGATTGTGAACAACAAATGGATCAAGTAAAGTCTTTGGGATTCAAGGGAATGGGGTTTAGACCTTATTGGATGATGGTAATGTTTGATAAGTGATTAAAGCCTTGTTTTGTGTCTTTGAGTCAAATGGCAAAATGGGAAAAATGATGTTTCAGAATTCTTTCATAAATTAAGAATTTTAGTTCAGTGTGTTTTAAGTCAAAATTAATTAGATATGGTTGTTGGGCTCGTCAATACCTTTTCGTGCATATAAAGAACGCCGGAAATGGAGTTGAAATTAAGAAGTTATAACTGTTTCAATTTGGAGTGAAATTGGGTGAAAATCCATTCTCACAAAGTGAAAAGTAATTCTCATGGGGCGAGAAGTAATTATCACGATGTGAGAGTCCTCACGAGGTAAGAATATGTTGTTTTACGGTATTTTCTTAGCCTCCATTATATCTAAAACCTATTGGGAGAAACCCTAGCCTCCATTTTCAAGATTTGAGCCTCCCATATCCTTTCTCAACCATTTTTCGAGTTTTTGGTGGTTTTGGAACAATGTTTTCATGCAATATTGATCCTTGAATCTTGACAATTGAAGATATCAACTTTCATATACCCTTTAGACCTTTGTAAGTTATAAAGTTCCAAGCTCTATTGTATATTCATTTTAGATCTAAGTGTATTTGGTGTTTTGGTTCATTTTAATGAGTTTTTTTAGCGAGGGTTGGGAATAAGGTTTGCAACTTTATTACTCTCCAAGGTCCCTAGAACATTGTATGTTTCAGATCTGGACTCCAACACCTTTTGATCAGTTTAGAATGTTTTCTTGGACCTCATGGAATAAGAAAGTTTTGATCTTTGCCTTCCCTTTCAGCCATGAAAGTTATCTTGGTCATTAGTTCATTTTGGGGTATTAAAGTTTAGATCTTGAAATCTTGAGACATTATTATAGATAAAGTTGGAAACTTTATCCATCTATACATCATGTTGATTCACATTCGAAGGTTAAACTTAATGGATTTAGATTAGAAATATGCATTCTTGGTTCCTTTGAGACTTAAAGACTAGATCTTGGTTGTTTGTGTTGGATTAGGTGTCTAAGCTTATAACTATTTTTGGTATGTACTTGATTTGATTATAAGCATGGTCCTGTTGGGTTGCCTTCACTCATGCAACTTGATGGGATGATAGGAGGAGAGAGAGTAGAATTTAACATATGAATAATAAATTAATACTCAAAATGGTTTTGTTAATATATTATAAGATTAATATATTATTTGTAAATCATATTATTTAAATAGTATTGATCAGAGATTAATTTGGAATTAATATGGTGATCAAAAGAGACTGATTAAATAAAGGGGATTGATATTGCAATTATCTAATAGTTGCAAGTTGGGTTATAGATTCCTAATAGAAGGGATTGGACGAAATCTATGGGAAGCCTATAAGGATTTCGTCCAATGAATCCTATAAGGATTTCGTCCAAGGGGCCTTCTAGAAGGGCTCCATGGATTGCTTGAGGCCTAAGCAAGGAAATTAGGGTTTCCCCTTTAAAACCCTAATAGCCTCAACTATAAATAAACCCCTTAGCATGTGGAATTCGGTCCTATGTCTTCTTTAAGTTTCCCTAGCGAATTTTACCTCTCTCCCAAGTCATCCTCCTTGCATTGGGTATTTGTAACTCCATTAGAGGTGCAACTCTTGGGGAACTAGGCTTTTAGAAGTCAATATCAAGAAGGATTAAACTTGTTATTACTAGGTAAAGATCCTAACCCTAATCATATGTGATTTTTGATATATATATATATATATATATATATATGTGTGTGTGTGTGTGTGTGTGTACTAGTCATAGGGTTATTGCTTTGGTATTCATAGTTGTATGTTCAAATTAGAAAAACTTAGATCCAAAGCAATTAGGGTTGCATGTACACCATAGGAATGATGTTATGCTCAAAATCCAACAGTGGTATCAGAGCCTAGGTCCTTTTTCTATTGAATAGATGCAAAAGTGAACTGCTAAAGGTTCTACAAGTCGAAATATTTGTTGTCTGACAGGTCTACTCGACAAGTCCATGTATGGACTCGACGAGTTGCATATGGGTGGGGGGAAAGGACTATCAACACTATCTTGGCACAATAACTTAATGTTATCCAACCTGATCCATTATGTATCATTTTAGATTGTGAAATATGTATTCTTTATATTTCACAACATCTTCTTGAATGTTGATTGATATCATGGTTCTCAATATATAAACAAATTTCCCACCATCTATAATGACACATATTCGATGATTTTTATATGCTAAAAAATATAAGAGTTCTTATAACAAGTGAATATAAGTGTACATTGTGTCTTCGTTCTTCCAAACCAAGATATGATAGCAATTTGCAACAATCATGTAGATGTTAAACTCACTTCTCAATCATCCATTTCGTTCCCTTGATGATTCTAGCATACCAAACAAGGATTGAGATTATATAATATGATAACTAGTACCTTAAACTAGACATTTGTTGACAAAATCGACCAAGATGAAAACAACAAAAAATAAGATGTTGGTAGGATAGGAAGTGTGATTATAGGTATGTTAGGCAGGAACCGAACACAGTAGAAAAACTAAGACGATTAAAAAAACGACCATGTGAGAGATATAAATATGAAGCATAATGAAATTTTAGGATGCAATTAGTAGGGCTCGTTATGTGACAACCCTATTTTCCATGGTCATAAAATCCCTTATGTTTATTTCAAAATAGAGTTTATTTATAATGCATACTTTGTTGAATAAAAAGTATTTCTAAACAAATGTTTTTCGTTGATTATTAAAACTTTGGGATGTAATAACTGATACAAGAAACATAAGCATAAATATAATCATTACTGACCTTACATAATCTAATGGCCTACATTTCCTTTAATCTCTCATCAAGTCCGAACATCATTGTCTTTATACTACTTCATGTGATACAAAGAACTGAGTGGATCATGATGGGAAACCTGGTGAGTACATAGGGTTTTCAACCCACAATAACATAGTTAATATGTTTAATTATCAATCAGTTAACCTAATTACCCATCTACATTTTCTTCTATATTCTTCCCTAAGGATTATCCTAGGGATCTTCCTAATCATCATTGATGACAATATTATTATAAGGATATCTCCATAATACATATTAGTAGGTTTTCTTTTATATCCATTGCTAAGGATCATCATTATCATCATTACCGACAACACTATTTCAAGGATTTGTCTGCAATACATGTCAGTAGGACGTATATTACGATTCCTCATAATCATCATTGTTGACAGTATTATTACATGGATTTCTATGCAATACATATCAGTAGATTCTTTTGTATTCATTCCTAAGGATCTATCCAAAGGATCATCATAATCATTATTGTTGACAGTACTATTTTAGGGATTTCTCCTCAATACATGTCAGTAGGACATATCTTACAGTTAATCATAATCGTCATTGCTGATAGTATTGTTACAATGATTTCTCCGCAATACATGTCAGTAAGGTAGAGTACATCAAATAGACACAAATTTAATCACTTACAGGTTATGAACTTGACTTGCATTCCAAAGGACTTTCATGAATAGTCTGGTGGTCATCACATATACTTTGCTAGGTGACTACATCATTGGTACACTAGTACAGATCCTTCATCGTTATTACATTGGTACCATTTCTACATCATTAGTTCACTAGTACCATTTCTACATCATTAGTACACTAGTACTATTAAAGTTGTGACCTCCTATTACCATTTTCATCTTTCATCGTACTATCACATCTGATCATTTTTACCATTCTTTACTTAATGTCTTATATTCACAAAATTTATATATAAAGTATAAATTACATAAATTTATTTATAATATTTCTAACACATAACATCTTTGCACAAAAGCATGAATATCAATTAGTTATCTAAATACTTTATATCTAAGTGTAAGATGAAAGTAACTATGCACTAACTTGATAAAAGTGGATTCCTCATAATTTAGGCATAACTTTGCCTTAGTACTTTAGCTTTTCTTCTGACGTGACCTATGCTCTTATCACTAAGTCTTATTCTAATGTTCCCGGTAACTAATAATAGCCTAGATTCCTCACTAATTGTAACGAACCAAATTTGCAAATAAATTTTTCATTTTTAATTAATCAAAACATTCCCATAAAATATGAAATATCAATGACAATTGTTTTCAAAATTCATAACATCAACATTTTATGTCTAATATCAGAGTGTCCCATTCAATCAAATGTCGGAGAGTGCATGCCACACCATCAAGCCTTGCCCTTGCCCTTAGGCTCAAAAGTACCTGAAAAAATCAACAAACTATAAGCTAATGCTTAGTGAGTTCCCCAGAGCATACCCCACACGGTCCACATAATCATATATAACATATTAGCTATAAAAGCTACATAAACCACATAAGCCATGCATACAACATATAATGACGTCATGGAAACCCTCCAAGGTCTTATACATAGTGCTACTGGAACCCCTACATGGTCTTAACTACCGGCCATGGGAACCCCACATACTCTTCCTGCCATGGGAACCGCCACATGGTCTTCACTATCTGCCATGGGAACCCCCACATGGTATTCACTACCAAAAACATATTATACAAGCTAAACATGCAAATATACTAGGATGCCACTCCAAGTTCTTACACCAAATTCCATGGAAACGCCCACATGGTCTTAATTTACTGCCACGGGAACCCAAGGTCTTCCATGAAAATGTCATACTAACATAACTCATAATAAATCAACAATCCACATATCATAAAATGGTTCGGCCTTGGAGTCTTAGACCTATTGGTATGGTGAGAAAACTCACCTCTATCTGTTGAATCCGAAAGCTGCTCTCTTAACAGTTTATAACCACCCATGCTGAACAATAATATCATTAACCCAAAGTTAGGGTTAAATATATTCCAATTAAAGGACCCAAGCCACAAGTCCTTTCCTAATGGCCCAAAAGTCTTCCTTTGCTAATGGGCCCAAAGTCCATGTCCAAAATCATTAATGGGCCTCATGGCCCAATAAAGCCTAACCATAACAACCATGACCCAAAATAGATAAATTGGCCTACTAACTTAAAACATGACCAGACCCAATAACTGATTGAGGCCCAAAGAGCTTACAAGCCCAAACCCATCTGAGTGCGTACACCTTCCGTACCACCTTGGTACGCGTAGCATATTGAGCCCCTGAGTGTACACTGAATTACGCCCAGTGTACAAATTGATTAAGCACTTTCTTCCATTAAGTGCTTAATACTTGATGTTCTAACATCCAATCTTTAGATCTAAGTCCATTAATACGTCCTAAGGCATAAAGTTGGCAACTTTATGCCTTTGCATGTTCCATATGCTACCGACAACCCATTAAGACATTTCAAAGAGTCTTAATCCATGCATGAGGTCAAAACACCAATCAGGACACCATTTTATGGTATGAATGAGTCAAAGGACCTTAGATATACTCTTTCTAAGCTTTGGAGTTTCTCCAACTCTCTAAAGATGATCCATGAACACAAATAGGGAGAATATAGAAACCCTAACTAGATCTAATGAACAAGATAGCAAGATGTTGAATTTATACCTCCAAAAGCTCTTCAAGGTGAACTAGATGCAGAGTATTGAAGCCCAATGACACTCCAAGCTTGCTTAGCAATTCCATCTTCTTGAATAAACTCTAAAATGACGACAGATACACTCCTTAAGCTCAAATACACTCTCACAAGGGATCTCTGGTGTAAAAGGGTGAAATGAGGCTATGGAGGCTAAAAAGGGTTTGGTCCAAGAGGCTTAACGGTGCTTAAATAGGTGTCAAGTCTGAGAATTAAGGTTTGGGCTTTTTGTCGCATACACCCCGCGTGCCTATATGTACGCCCTGTGTACACGGCCACCCTCCACATTCATGCATCCTTAGTACGCTAAGCGTACTCATGGAGTACACCCTGCGTACTAAGGGACCTTTTATGTCATCTTTTCCATTTCAAGGGTCTAAAGAGTAATGCCTGATTTGGAGTTTTACACTAATCCTAATGAATACTAGGAGTTCTATCAAATAAGGATCAGCCAGGCAGGAAAGTTAGGAAGCAAGACCATTTCAGCATATAGCCTTTCTGAAATCCAATAACCAAGCCAATGTGACCATTCTAGACACTTCTCCCATAAGTAAAACAATCTATATTTTGACTTGGAATCATTGATAAATCTTATTTATAGGATCATAATAACGATTATGATTATAAATATAAGTTACACTGTAAGGTCACACCTTATGATCTGATGAGTCAAACACATGACATGTTGATCTATCAGCGACATGGTCTACTACATCTACAACACCAGGGTATCAAGCTTATCAGCATCAGCTTATACTTTAGTTATCTAATTGTAATCTTTGTATATTAGTTAATGATATAGATAAATATAGAATAGACCACAGATTCGATATCTTTATGATAAGATTGGTTCTTAGTATAAATTATATACAATCCCGTCAATCATGGGATATACATGTATAGATTAGTATATATATACAACATTAGGGGAAACCCTAATGTTGTGAATCACGGTTTTGTGTCAATCGTGTTTGTGACAAATCCGTCTTCTTGGTGATGACAAAGGCCTCTTTTCTTTGTGAAATGAACAATTTGGAAAACTTACATGTTATTTTCTTTTTGTTGATTAATTTGCTTAGATGAATTTTACGTTTCTTATTCATACTTGAAGTATATCCGATCATCAAAAACCTTCAATTGGTATCAGAGCAAGTTTGTGATACACTCAAGTAATCATGTCGACCTCTTTCGTTCCTAATTCATCTGTCTGAACAAGATCCCTCCATTTGAAAAATACAACTTCTCCGATTGGAAATCAAAAGCCATGAAAGTTCTAGAGTTCATGGATTTTGATATGCTCGACGTTGTCAACAAAGGTCCTATAGCTACTATGCATCAATCATCCAATAATGTTGCATCTGGCAGTAAGCTGAAAGGGAAAGTTGTTCCCTATTATAACAAGGAAGAGAAAAGGATGTCGAATCTCAATGTAAAGGATAGAATTGATATTGGAAACTCACTTCCTTTTTATGTCTATCGTTTGGTTCAAAACTGTTTAACTGCTTAAGAGATGATGACCACTCTATCATCTGCTTTTGAAAAGGAAAACTCTTCAGACAATGACGCTAAGTGTTTCATGGCTCAAGTTGTTGAATCTCACGCTGACAATTCACATGACAGTGTTACGATCCTTAACGTTGATTCTCCTCATACTACTGATGACGTCAAGTCAGAATGGGACGATGCATCAACGTATGAGGTAAAAAGTGATGTTAAACTTTCCTCTATTGATAATATCGAAAAAGATGACATGATTAATCTCTTACGTTTCAAGTTATTGATCTTAAATAAAGAAAATTCGTCTCTCAATCTTGAGCTAAATATTCTCAAAGAAAAACTCCTTTCTCTAGAAAAACCTCTTTTGTTTTAAAAAAGAAAAACACTTTTATCTCGCTTACTAATAATTTTCTACACACTGAAAAAGAAAAAGCTATTGGTCATGCTAATCGCACTCAACTTATTTTGTATTTTTGGACATCCTCTCACTTTAATGTCACAAGAATCATTAATGCTTAGATTCGTACGACATTCGTTCTCGACTGTCTTTATATCGACGAACTTCTATTAACGATATTTTCGAATCTCATTTAGATTATTTCTGTTAAAAATCAACCAATCTAAAATTCAATTTTTGTGCTAATACAACTGTGCTGAAACATCGAAAAATCATGACTTCCTCATATGAAGTCAGATTTAGGCATTCTTTATTTGTACACTCTCATTTTTATGACTACTACAACTTTCATTTAGATTTCTTAGATTAATAAGCAACCTGTCTAAAATTTACTTTTTATGATGTATTATGTTGCGTATGTTTAATCACGAAAATTTGAAGAAGCATAACTTCTTCATACGAAGTCGGATTTTAGCATTCTTTGTATGTATAGAATCCTTGTCACGTATATTATAACTTCAGTTAAGATTATTTATCGTAAATAATGTTCTATCAAAAATTTGTTTTTATCACTTATTATATCTTATTTGTCTAGCCCAAATCTACGGGCGTTATATAGTCCTTCCTTATTTATCTATTTTTTTCTATTTCTCAGAGAGTAAGACATCCCTTTTTCGCATATTTTCTCTATAATTAATAATTGTATGTAATTAATAAATAATTAATTAGATGAAAATGAATTTATTTACCTCTTTCCTATCAACTTTTAATACCAAACAAACAAGAGAATTAAGGTCATTTTTGTTTTCATTCTTTCATTTCCCTATACTAAACAAATCCTTAAGGGCTTCTCTAAGAAACTTTCGCTGCTAGGTTTTTTCCTTCGAATCGATCGTTCATAGCCACAAATTTGAGTTTTGATTTTCAATGATTCTTTATAGTGAGCTTTGATTTTCTGTTTTCCAATGTGGCCAAAACTCTTTACAATTTATGATATCTGATTGTTTTGAAATCGTGTTTTTGTATTTTGAATCTTATAAAACCGTGTTTCTGAAATTTCCAAATTCTTATTTATTTATCGCAAACTAGTCCTTTTAATAACATCTAATCACCATATGATTTCGAGTTTTTTATGACTTTCCACCACCGCAAACACAAGAAGTTGTTGATTTCTCACTAAATATATGAATAGTGGTTTGCATTCCACATTGCTTAGGGAAGAAAGCTTGGGAGGACTCCCAAGATTATAAAATAAGTACAAGACTTTGATTTCAATGTGTCCCAATCAATACACTTGAAGTGTTTGATTCTTTATTTTTATTTTCTCTTCTTTTTATAGTGTAAAAAATGTTAGTCCAAATTTTGTTGAATGTGGATGTAATTTAGGGGAGGCTTGAGAGATTAACTATGTGATTCTAATAATATATTGTATAGATAGTAGATCTGTTTCTCTGGAGGCACACAGTTTTTTTCATGTTCTGGAGATTTTCACTTATGAATTGTGCTCAGTTATTTTCTATATGATTAACTTTAGATGGTTTTTTGGGTATCTTTGAGGATATTTTCCCAACAAGTGATATCAGAGCTCCAAGTTTGGGGAGTTCGCATTTTTATAGGTTTGCAGTGTACTATATGGGTATAGCATTGTTTGATCTTCGTTATCAGAAATGAATATTCTATTGGTCGTATTGGAAGGTATCTCGGTTTTTTGAAGGTTCATAGTATGTTATGTCGTTGCAGTTTTGTCTAATCTTTCACATAAAAAATAAGGATTCAGTTGACTTTTTGGTGCACGGTAGAATTATATATGGGTCTCAAGTACATATGTCCAATGAAGGTTATGGATAGGAAAGACTTGATATTTCAACAGGTTTGTAGTGACCTACCTGTCTTTTCTAAAAATTATTTGTTGAGTGTGTTAGTGTAAGTCTCAATGTGCTTATGTATCAATCAGATCCGTTTGATGGTGCAGAATCCCAATTAAACGGATGACGTCAGATCAAAATAGAAGAGAAAAAGAAAAATAATAATGTGAATATTGTATTATTTGATTAGAATTGAAGTTCCTTACACAAGATTCACACACTTACACACACATATGCTTCCTTCTTTCTCTCTTGGCCGTACACTCTCTTGAATTCATTAATCCCTCCTCAACCACCTAACACCTAGTCTCAATCTGCTTTTGTATCAATCAGATCCGTTTGATGGTGCAGAATCCCCATCAAACGGATGACGTCAGATCAAAATAGAAGAGAAAAAGAAAAATAATAATATGAATCTTGTATGATTTGATTAGAATTGAAGTTCCTTACACAAGATTCACACACTTACACACACATATGCTCCCTTCTTTCTCTCTTGTCCGTACACTCTCTTGTATTCATTAATCCCTCCTCATCCACCTAACACCTATATATATACTTGGGGTATATGGGCCATAAATGGGTTTACGGCCGTAAACACCCATTGGGTCGTAAATACAAATGCAAAAAAAATATTACATGACCAAAAACTATTAATGCCTAGAAAAGTAAAGTATAAACCATATTTTTCACCCAACAATCTCACCCTTGGTTTATAGCTTTCTTTTCTAATTGACCCAACACACTCCCCCTAAAAAAGTAGTTGGCTTTTCTAGTGAATCTTTATTTCGAGCTTGGCCTCAGCTTTAATATTCAATTTCTTCACAGCTTCAAGATGAACTTGATGAATCTTCAATGAATGACTTCATATTGAGCAATTGGGCTTTACTTCAGAATTTGGCTTTGAACACACACTGGGTGGGGAGGTTTCTTGTAGAGATTCTTGAAAAATGGCGCTTTCAGCTTGAGAATCTTCAAAGAGAATAAAAGAGTGAACTAATCTTTTGGATCACTTCAGCAGGTTCATAGATAGCAGCAGACTGATTGATGAGGCTTCAATGCAATCTATCACATAATCTTCAATTGCAGCTTCACCTAGCTTCTGGGGTTGAAAGATCGAATGTTGAAAGAATAATCTGCATTTCTTGCTCCTTCGAATGAGAATTCTTCGATGCTCACGGATGAAGCCTTGACTCAGAAATCTTAATACAGTCTCCATAAGTCTCATCTACATCTGAATTCACTTTTCAAGACAAAACAAAAATAAAAGAAAACTAAGCACAAAATATTTTTGGATTTTTCATATTTTCTGAAAAAAATAAAACAGAAACAAAAATATTTTTTGATTTTAGATTTTTCTGAACAAGAAATGAAACAAAAATAACACTATTTTTTGATTTTTCTAATTTAATATTTTTGTTTGATTTTTGATTTTTCTGATTTTTTTTTAATTTTTTTTTATTTTTTTAATTTTTTTTAATTCTTCCCCTAAATTTGTGCATAGAGGAAAACTATGAACAAATTCAATAAAAACAAAATATATTTGGGATCAAAGTTGTCAGGAAATCCAGTATCATTTATCAGTACACGCCTGCATGTCTGGATCTGGTCTATCACTGGTATTGTGATCCACTTAAGCACAAAAGAATTGGTTTTACTAGACAAAAGGGTTTAGCGGCGCAACTTCTTGCCCCTTTATCTTCTCATTCGTTGTATGATGATAACTAAATTGATTTCAATATACAAATAGTTACATTGACAAATTGGACAGGTTATAAGTGACAAGACAATGAGATCTATATTCTTAAATGGACATTTAGCTGACGACGGCCAAGAATATTGTTGTCCACTTAAATTAAACAACGAGATCTACAGACAACCTCTAAATGGTTCAATTTTAGTTGCACTAGAACGTGTTCCCCACTTCCCAACATACCCCAGTAATCAAGAACTTCCAAAGAACTCCTTACATTAGGTGAGTATTCAATCATTAAGAAAGAAGTCAGATATAGAAGTACATATGTTGTATCCTAGGTCAGATGTCTTCCAATCATATGGAGGGAACAACATATGGCTAACATAGATAGGGGTTTAAAAGTTAGTAAAGTGCATATGTTGTGTCACACCCCCCAAACCAAGGATGGCTGAAACGTCTGAGGGTGGAGGACTTCATGTGTAGTATCATAACAACAAGTATAATAGTGCTCAAAGTAAATACAACCATCATAAATATAATTAAAAAAGTTACATCGTAGTATGTGTTCACATATTTCCAAACCAATTACATTATGATGACAAAATGAAATGTTTGACGTCTGAGTGTCCAACCCTCAAAAGTTGGTATTTATCTGGTTCACTGATTTCCTGAGAATACAAGTAGTTTCGAAAAAGTGTCAACAATTAAGTTGGTGAGTTCATAAGCTTTTGTGTGTGGTGTTTGAAATTCTTTCCTTGTAAAAGTAACGTGTTTTCCAGAAAAATCCAATATTTCCCTTTTAAAATGTATTCTATCCTTAAATGTCAAAGACCAAAATACGCAAGTATTTTCCATACTTAAAATAAATCATACAAGTTTGAGTTGACACAAACTCATTTAGTTGAAAGAAAAACCCAATACTTTGTAATGTACCAACTTTTTATATAAACTCGGTACTTTGCATTTGTACCCCATTTATATGAAGGTCCGGTACTTTGTAATGTACCCCCTTATTATATAAACCCGATACTTTGCATTCGTACCCCATTTATAGAAACTGAAAATCCAGTACTTTGTAATGTACCCCTTTTTATATAAACCCGGTACTTTGTATTCGTACCCCATTTATATGAACTGAAAATCCTTTTGTAATGAGTTAGAAATGTAAATGAAACATAAACTATACCTATTATAGTTTATCATATTTGTTTGTAATGTATTGTAACCTTTTTTGTGAAAGTAGAATATGTAGCAAAACATAATTATGTTTATTATGCCTCATCATGCATTAATTGTAATAATAAAGAGTTCCTCCAATTTAGTGAACATTTTTCAGTAATATAATTATATCCCAACAGAAAACATATGCAAAATATGAAGTCATCAAAGATTTACACTTTGTTCAACATATTACATAGTGTTATGAAAGTTGTAATCTGTAAATTTGTTTTTACCATATCTGCACTGATTTAGAAAACTCACAGAAAAATCATACGAAATCAAAAACTAGATCTGTAAACTCTGATAGTTTAGAAAATATTTCTAGTTTGTACATCAATTTTATTATTATTTTTATAAGTCTCTAACTGGGGTCAAAACGTTCATTTTCACATACTGGTCCGAATTCGTAGCTACAGTGATAGGCAGTTTTGTAAAAATCACCATAAGTTGTAGAAAACTCGTATGGACATGTGTAAGTAGTCTTTTTAAAGGTATAAACCTGAATTATTTGCACCTAATACAGTTTTGAAAACTAAAAAGTTTAATATGTTCAAAACAGTTCGTGAATGGACATTAACTTTTCTATTGAAAGCTGATGTTTGAGTTTAGTTAAGTTGTTGGTGTTTTAACTTGTATTCTCCCCCTAAAACTTAAAGAACACACGGGTATGAACTCACCTTGAGTGATTTCTTAGGATGGATGATGAATAGAAGAATTTTCCAAGTCAATAACACTTGGGAGGTACTTGAAGATTCGAAGATCTAGCAACAATTATGATGATATTAGTGTAAAGAACCCATGATTCGAGTGAAGGGGTGTAAGAAAATCAAGTGTAGGATGAAGTTACTTACCAAAATTAGGAGAGAGTGCTCACGAATAGCCTTCAAATTCAAGTTTAGAGAGAGAAATGGATTTGATTCTTGGTGAAAGTGTGAAGAATATGGGAGGAGAAATAAGGATTTCCATCCTTGATCACCCTCATATGCTGAAAAAAGAGGATGAAAGGACAAATAATTGACTAAGTAGTTATGAATAGTGACTGGATATGGACCTGGAGTGGGTGTGGGGTATTGTTTGTGTCATAACTTAAAGGTAAAATCAACACTCCACCTCAATATCTTACCCACTAGATTTTATTCTTAGGTAAAGATTTCCCTAAAAATGTGTTCAAATTATGGATATTTAGGGTCTTATATGTCAAAATATGATTTTGGGTGAAAATCCCATGTCAAAATCATGAAAAACGGGCTTAAAACGCGAAAATGGTCGAAAGCGGGAAAAGATGCGAAAATATGCAAAGTTCTGGGCTTAGGACCGAAGTTCGGTCCTTAACACTCTTAGGACTGAAGGGTGCTTCAATTGTATGATGAGAACCGAGAGAAGTTGCAGGCGAGGAGGAAAGGAGCAAAGTTGCGAAACTTCTTGGATTGGGCCGAAATTTAGTCCCTTCTGTTGGGTCCAAAGGCAAAATAGGCTGAAAGTAGGTTCGGTCTGAAGGGCTTGGTTCGGTCTTAAGCTAGTTTCGGTTCAGCAGGGTTCGGTTCAGCAGCTTCGGGTTCGGTCCTTCATCAGTTCACTCCTTAGTACTTTTCAGCCTCTATAGAGAGGCTTCGGCCCTAATAGGGACTTCGGTCCTAATAGGCTATTTTTCAAGTAATCTTCCGGTTTCGAGCGGTTTTTGACCCGCTTAAGAGTTGGGATGCCCCAAATGATTTTAAGAAGTTGAGGGAGGTTATGAGAGAGATTTGGGAGAGATTGAGATTGATAAAGAGATATTGAAAGAGACTTTGTTTGTGATCTTTTTGAGTGTTTAGCTTCGCAATGCAAGGTTTGTACACCCCGTTAAGCCTCATTATGGTTGTTATACGACCCACGAGGGGTATGGAATAATGTTTTATCGAGTAGTATCATCTCTTACCCCAATCAAGGTTTATAATTTTTGAACATACGAACTTTCCAAGCGATAACTCCTTATCAAAATATCGAGTGGTACAATAGTAACATCATGTAAACCCTAATACACAAGGGTTAATTGAGTTGACCAGTTTGACGTGTTGACTTTATTTGACTTTGACTTGACCAGAAATTGACAGTTGTCACATGCCGTGTCCCAGGTCGGATCTTCCGATCACGCAGAGGGGACAGCATATGGCTAACAGATAGAAAGAATTTCATACATATGGATATGCATAGAGAGAGAGAGAGTTGCATATGTTGCATTCCAGGTCGGATTTATTCCAATCACGCAAAGGAAGTAACATATGAATGGCAGATAGAAAGAAAGAAAACAATTTCCTACATACCTATTTCATCAAAACCCCCAGTTGCCCTATAAATACCGAAATTAAGGACATGAGTCTATACATCAAGGAAATGTTGAGCCACAGTTCTAGATAATTAACTTTTAGTTTATCTCGCAGGTTCCCATGTTTATCTCACTGCTCAGTCTACCCGAGCATCATATTGTTAGTCCAAATGAAACTATCTAAGTCCATATTGTCTAGTCCTTTCATTTGTCAATCTAAGTCTAGTCCTTTTGAATCCTTTGTGCCTACCAGCACATTAAACAAAAAGTCTATACAATTCGGCTTTAGTGCATTACACGAATTTTATATTGCCCTATAGCACTAGACTTCATATCACTTCCCAAACAATACCTACTAAGGAAAAACTATAAGTAAAAAAATGTCTTCAAAACGAAACAGTGTAAGATAAACTCAGGAGTATAAAGAAGAAAACTCAAACCAGAAGTCACTGATTGAATTTGCATCCAGAAGGTCTGAGAACAACACGCATAATCTCACAACAGATCCAAAAATTATTCACATCGTTAAACACAAAGCCCATGTGTGATACATTCCATTCTTCATTTACCGCAAAGGACACATACTCTCAAACAAAGTTCGGAGTGTTGCACAGCTGAGAGATGTCCCCTATCATGTTCCTGGAACATCCACTACCAACAAATCGAAGTTTGATGATATGCCTCCATAGTTGCTCCGACACAGAGTAGGATCAGTTGGTCTTTGGAACCCAGTCCATTTTGTAATTGGGTTGACCTTTGTCATCTATGCAAGGAACTCTCTCCCACGAAATATCTTGTTTATCACAAACAGAAGATTAAGAAATATTAGAGTCATTAGATGAATTGGGAGATCGAACCTTTGGTACCCATTTGTAGTCGGGTTTAACCCATTTCTTGTTCAATTCGATGGGTGACTCGACACTTGATTTTGAACTTGAAGTTGGTCGTTGAGATGACTTTGACCTAGCTGGTCTTGGTTTCGCTGGAGCATCTCTTGGATTGGATTTCTTGACTGGCATTCCCTTCTTGACCTTGGGATTTGATTCTTGGCCTTCTGCGTGTTCCAGTCGTCATTGTTTGAGTGTGGCCTCGAAGGGTTTCTTTTGGAAAATGTCCCTCTTGGTGCGTTCTGCCAACCTTGTGCGTAGTAGGGAATGTATGTGTGATTAGGACAATTTTTGGCAATGTGTCCAGGTGTTCCACAGTGAAAGCAAGTCTTTTTCTTCACTGGGAAGTTGTTTCTTCCTGCCCCTAGTGGCGTAACCTTGTCATGTTTCTGGTTGTTCCCACATGCATACTTACAACAGGCACTCTGATTTGCTTGTTTTGGTGGCCTGTATTTACCAACAGCATGTTGAGAAGTAACTAATTTAGAAGCAACAGATTCTAAGTTCAAGGAGACATTGGTTTGTTCAATGGTGTTCTCCTTGTTCTTATCTTCCGCTACTTTACCTGCACATGAAGTAGAAACATCGGTATTCTTCACCCCAACACCTTCATTTGGACCTGATTGTTCAGTCTTAACTGAAGTTGAAGCTACTTCAGGGAGTGGGCCAAACTAAGCAAGTGTCTTTTCCTCGTTGGTCTCAAGCGGTGGGTTATAATTGTCATTGAAAGGAGGTGGTACACTGTGATACCCCTAACCCCTTAGTTTGATTATCTTTGAATTTTAATTGTTTTTCAATCATCGATGCAACTACCTCACTTGACACATCAAATTTCTTAAAGTTGAATTCGACATCTTTATATTTTGCTTTTAATGCATCAAGTTCGGCAGTCACATGTAGCACCTGGTTCCCGGTACGTATTTCTTGTAATTAAAATTCATAATTCATGCATTTTTGCCTTGGACTCGGAGAGTTGAAGGACCGACTCGCCGAGTAGGAGCGGGATGCGACACGGGGTCTGAGCCTTGGACTCGGCGAGTCGGTTCCCCGACTCGGCGAGTAGGCCCTATTTGGGCAAAAACCCTAACCCAAGTATTGACACCCTATTTAAGCACACTAACTCGGCCTCCTTTGTCCCTAACACTTCCAGAGAGCTGAAGAGCGAAACCCTAGCCCCCATTTTGTTCTTGAGAGTGATTTTGGCCTTGTGAAGAAGATTTGGAGCATAGAAGAAGAAGAAAGAGGTTGTGGTGTGCAAAGGGGAGAGGTAGATCCGAAATCTACACTGCAAGAGGCTTCCATTCAGGTAGAAAAGCCCCTACCTTGATCACTAGTTCTTTAGATCCCCTTTTGTCCCTAAAATGGTGGTTTTCAAGCCCTAAAATACCATACTCCTTGTGTTTGTCTTTAATGGTCTGAAAGGACTTCATATCTAGACAATATGGATGTATTAGAAGTATAAAGTTCCTGTGGTTGAAGTGATTGAGCTCCCCATTGAGTCTATGACCTCATAAAAAGCTTGGATTTGCCTTTTGGAACTTGTACGGCCATGCATGCACGTAAAGTTTGCAACTTTACGTGATAAGCATGCCCTAGGATCATAGATCTATGGTTTCAAAGCGTTGCATGTCTCAGATTTGGCCTATATGGGACATGGGTCAAGGGACTCGGCGAGTCCCAAAGTGGAACTCGGCGAGTTCCATGAAGATGGCCTTAGACTCGGCGAGTTGGATGAACAACTCGGCGAGTCCTATGAAGATTGCCTGGAGCTCGGCGAGTTGTTCTTCAAACTCGGCGAGTCGGGTCGTGAGTCGTTTCAATCGTCCCAAGTAATGAGTTAAGGGTGATTTAGTGAGAGGGAAAAAGGACTGGTCGAGTAGGACCGGGTTAATAGGAGAAGGACTCGGTGAGTCTATGCTGTGACTCGGCGAGTCCAGTCAAATGGACGTTGACTTTGACCAAGGAGTTGACCTTGGACCAGGGGCGGTTCATTCATCTGACCCAAGGGTGTGTATGAGAGGATAACTTATGTTTATGATTTATAGCCGGAGGATTTGTGATTCAGCAGTCAGGTGCTTAGCAAGTAGACTTCAGTAGCTACTTTCGAGGTGAGTTATCTTCCAGTAGCGGTGGGTCTACGACCACAATGTCGGCCCACCAATAGGAGGTGTATGTTAAATGATTGTCTTTGTGATATCATCTAGGTTTTCTACTACCCGATACGTTATAATATGGCATGATATGTGATAGTAGTAGAGTTCGGCCGTTAGGACCGAATGGTAGGTCAGGCACCCCAGCTATGTCTGACAGTATGTGATGATATGTTTATATGCCAGTATGATCTGTTATATGTGTTAGTAGTAGTAGGAGGGGAATAGTCCCCGAGGTTCGGTTGTTAGGACCGAAGGTACTTAGTACCCCAAAACGACTTGACATGGGTAGTCAGCACCCCAGAATGGCTTGACACGGGTAGGTCGACACCCCAGAATGGCCGTACCGGGTAGGTCGGGCACCCCAAAATTGTCTGGCAGTATGTATGCTATGTGATTATATGGTATGTGGTACAGTGGGGGAACTCACTAAGCTTCGTGCTTACGGTTTTCAGTTGTTGTTTCAGGTACCTCTTCTGTTAAGGGGAAGGAGCTGGCGCGATAGCGGAGCATCACACACGCTCTTTTGATTTCCGCACCAAGAGTTATTCTGGGATTTTGTACTCTGACATTTTCATGTTTTATGTTTTGGTTTATGGCCACGATTCATGTTTTATCAAATATTATGATCGTATGATATTTTGTTACAAACGCTTTTTCAAATCGCTTAATTAAAAACGAAATTTTTGGCCCGTATTTTTGAGATGTTACATCACAACATCAAAATCTTTCATAAGATATCTATAATGAACGCATTTGTCACTGTACTCTGACTGTAATTTCTTATAATCATTTGTTTTGGCCTCTAATTGATCTTTTAATGGTTTCTGGCCTTTCCTAAGTTGGTACCCTTCATATTTTAGTTCCTCGTTCTCTCTATGTAGTAATTTGTAATGTTCACGTAAATTCTCCAAAGAAATTTCATTGACATTGATTTTTGAATAACTCATTTTTATCAAAAATTTCCCTTTGACTAAAAACTCAAAATTCAACATTAAAAGTCAAATTTAAAAAGTCAAACTTAAAAGTCAAACCGAAAAGCTAAATTTGAAAGTTAAACGAGAAAGTCAAAGTTTAAAGTCAAAGCGTCAAACTTGAAAGTCAAAATCAAACTTTAAGTAAAAAGTCAAAATTAAAAATCAAAAATTAAAAACTAAAATTTTTGGTTGAAAAAGTAATTTAAAATTAAAAGGAAATTGATTTTGGGCTGAAATTGACAAAAATGCGAAAGTTGGAACCGAGAGGGACGCTCTATGAATTAAACTCGGACGAAGTATTCCATCTAGTAACCTAGATGAGTTGGAAGAAGTGTTGGTTGATGAAGTAGAAGTCACGAGTTCGAATCCAAGTATGTGCAAAAACTCTTCCTATTTTTTTAAATAAGCGTTGAATGAAGAAGAAGAATGTTGTTGAACGATGCTGCTAAGCCTAATCCACCAAGCTGCAAGCCGTCTGAGCCGTCACGTCCGAACCGAAAGCCGCCTAGGCGTAAACTCCGGAAACCCTAGCCGTACATGCGTTTACAGCTGTAAACCCTTCCCAAAACTCGTTTTTATAAATATGCAAAGAACAACCTCCCCCTCCCCTCCCCCCCCCCCCCCCCCCCTATATTTCAGAGATCTATCCAAAAACACCAAAATATTTTAAAAATAAGATTAAATATGCTTCAAATCTGGCCAAAATGATTGATACAATCATTGCTCTGATACCACTTGTAAGTCTCAATCTACTTGTGTATCAATCAGATTCGTTTGATGGTGCGCAATCTCAATCGTACGGATGATATCATATTAAAATAGAAGAGAAAAAGAATAATAATAATATGAATCTTGTATGATTTGATTAGAATTGAAGTTCCTTACACAAGATTCACACACTTACACACACATATGCTCCCTTCTTTTGTTGGATTAGTGTCTATGTCCATAACTATTTTGGTATGTACTTGACCCGATGGTGCATGGTCCTTTTGGGTTGCCTTCACCAAAGCAACTTGATAGGATGAATTATGGAGAGAAAGAATTAAATATGATTTATTAATATATTATGGGAATAATATATTAAAGGAGAAATCATACTGTTTAATTAATATTAGTCAATAATTAATTGGTAATTAGTTTTGTGACTAAAAGAGATTAATTAAACTTAAGGGACTGGAATTGTAATTATAAGATAATTATAATTTGGGCCATGGATTGCCTTATATTAAGGGGTGGACGAATTCTATGGGGGAAGCCCATATGAAATCATCCAAGGCTTAAGGAAAGGGCTCCATGGGTTGCTTAGGGCTTAAGCATCCAAATTAGGGTTTCCTTGTTAGATAACCCTAATAGCCTTACTATATATAAGACCCTTATGACCCAAAAACGAGGCTAATGATCTTTCTAGGGTTTCACACGTTTTTGGGCAGCCTCCAACCTCTCTCCTCTTCATCCTCTTGTTTATGGTGTTTGTGAGCCATTAGAGGAGTGACACTTGTGACTCTAAGCCTTCCAAAGTCAATACAAGGAGATTTGGGATTGTTATTGCTACAAAACAATCAAGGTAACATTATAAACCTATTCTCATGTTAATATGATTATTTGAATGCTAGAATTAGGGTTTATAGTCTTGGATTCAAAGCATGTACAATAAAGAAACCTAGATCCAAGCATTAGGGTTTGTATGAGCACATACGATGTCTTATGACCAAAAACCCATCAGTGGTATCAGAGCCTAGGATGGTTTCAATTGTATTGATGCATTGTATAACTGAAAAAAATCATTTTTTGGTGTTTTGGAGGCTGGACTCGCCGAGTCCATGCAGACTCGACGAGTCCAAGCCTGACTCGACGAGTCGGCTCGTCAGAAGGAGGGAATCTCGGGTTTTCTTGTTGTTTTTGCATTAGGATAGTTACCTTATCATGTTAGATCAATATTAATCCGATTATATGATATATTTGACTATATTTTTGATCTAAATGAAGATATTTATCAATTAATAAGATAATTGTTTCCTTATAAGATAATTAATTAATTATTTTGAGTAAATTGATAAATTGTTTTGCAACAAATCATTAAATAAATCAAATATGGATAATTATGTGATTAAATGTTAATTTAAAATTATTTGTTATTTAATCCTTGTTGTTATGAAAAGTTTCATATTTTACCCTTTAGGTTTTATAGTTTAAATTTGAACCCAAAAGTTTTGAAGTTTTGAAATTTAAATAGTTAAAACCCTAATGTTTTGAAAAAGGTTTCAAAACTTGCCCTCAAGTTTTGGAATTTAAAAGTTGATTAGGAATGTTAAATTCTAAAACCCTAGTAATGTTTTGAAAAGTTCAAATCACTCCCTTGTGGTTTTATTAATTGATTAAGGTGTATAATTAAAAGAGATTTAATAAATCCATAAAAGTTTAGGTTTACAATTTAATTGAATTAAAAGTATAATTGTTAAATTTAATCACCTAATATTTTAAAAGTGTAAAATGCACCCTATACTATATATAACATTAAAAGTCTAACATTATATATATATATATATATATATATATATATATATATATATATATATATATATATATATATATGTATGAGTAAAAGTCAGTCTTACTGTTAGTAGGCCTCATTCACGAAGTTGGTCTATAAGGGGTGTTTAAGGAAATTGCCTATAAAATGGCGATTGAATGGGTATCCACTCTTACCCACCGCACTTTTGACTAGTGGAGGGTCGTTAGCCGAACGGGTAGGATAGGACGAAACCTTCCATTATAAGTATAATGAAATACAAAAGTAACTAAATGTTTTTACAAAATCCCAATCTTAGTTACTTAGGCAAAGTGAATTGATGCAATTCCATGAAATTACACTTTGTGCCCTTGCGAAGACGTTAGTGGAGCGTGTGTGGTTTACCGGCACACTAAATGGTTCTAAGCAAAGGTAGCAAAGGGTGACTCAATGTTTTTCATAGTTCGGTGGAGCGTGTGTGGTTTACCGGCACATCGAATAGGTGACTGTAACATGTGAGGGCACCATGTAACTTTGCATGGTTATTCACACCCGCTTTGTGATCCTCGACATCCCAGTCACAAACAAGAGGGGAATATCGAGATTTAAACATGCCATTGAAATGTTCAATAAATCTCAAAGGATCTAGGAGTTTTCATAGATTTAAAACTTAAATTTCTTTTTCGTTTTTCATGGTGGAAATTAGTGAATCGTCATTCACTTACCTTCAAATATTCTGCAACTAGATTACGACATCCCTTTTCTAGGTTGTAGCGTATTGTGTTGGGTCCTAGCCTTGGTATCTCATTTCGGTGATTTACTAAGGACTCAATCGATAAACTAACTTGAATTTGTTTTCTCCCGTTTTGTAGATGTCAAAGTTCGACAACTATGGTCTTCCCGAATCCCGTGGAACAAGCATTCCACATGAAGATGATATTCCATGATTCGATCGAGAAACAAGAAACCATGCTTCACTTCCTCCTCCTCCTCCAATTATTCTCCCTAACCCACAAGATTGTAAAATTGAAAGGTTCAATATCACTCAAGCCCTTTTGGCAAGTAAACATAAAGAAGGAGAGTTTGTGTGTGCACACGTCTGTGGGATGAAGTCACACATTGATAAGTTAAGAATGATGGGATCTGTTGTCGGTGAAGAGATGGCTGTTGATTGGGTTCTTCAGTCACTTCCTAACTCGTATAGTGAGTTCGTAAGAGAGGACTATATGATGAACCACGACGTGACCCTTATTGATCTCACCTATATGCTTATTGCTGCTGAATCAGCAATGGTTTGGCGCAATAGAAAAGCAATGTTGATTGGTGAATCTGCCTTCAAGACCTCTATAGATATAGAAAATGGCAATGAAAGACATGCAATGATCGAAAAGTTTGATCATAAGAGAAAGGCAATGTTTGAAGTAGTTCCATGTGTTGTTCCTAAAGAGTCAATTTGCTTTTATTGCCAAGAGAAGGGGCATTAGAGACGAAGTTTCCCTATTTACCTAAGAGATCTAAAAGATGGGAGAGTCAAAAGTATGACTACGCTTCAGGTAAAATCCACTATCTAACTCCGTTAAGTTCCTATTCATTGATTCTTAATACATGATGTGATAAGATTGCATTTGAATGTTTTGCAGGATCGGTGAAAAGAAAGGAAGCTTGATAAGAGAGCAAGATGAATCTAGTCACAAGAGATGGATCTCGATCGAATGGACTTGAAGATTGGATTTTGAGCTTAGATAGTTATGATAGAAAATTTCCTTTTACATAGTTTTCAATAGATTTTTCATTGTAAGGACAAATGTTTTTCCGCTGCTTTTATAAATAAAATAAATTTTGACCTATTTATTTGTTTATTTCCTTGCAATGAAATCGTTATGAAAATTGATGTTTGCATATTTCTACAACGAACGGATATGATTCTTAGTTATGTTATTTATGGAAATGTCGAGAATTTACCAAATAGGGAGAGTTTCTCATCGCCCAAAGTTTCAATTGGACTGAAATTTGGAATCACGCAACTTGGTTGCATGATGAATGAGAAATTTCATATTTGGAAATTAGACAAATTCATTGACAAAGTATCAAGTGAAGGACTAGGAGATCGAGTACACAAAGTTGTGTGTTGATAAAGTCCACCATAAGAGTAACAAGATATTCGTCATGATTTACTAAAGGTTTAGTAAATATGATTATACTTATAAGATTAAGTGTAATTCTGAATAGATTGAAAAGGTTTAAATCAATAGTAGAACGAATAACAAGAATCAAGTAGGCAGAAAGATAAAAGTTTCTCCATTCTAAGAAGAAGGGAGAGTACTTTTTATGCTTTATGATAGGTCTTAATGATTAAGAACCATATTTCAATTGATCCTCTAAGTACAATTGTATGTTTAAGAAGAGGAATCAAGAATTGAAGAAATGGTTAAATCAAAAAGTCAATCATACTTCGTTCCAAAACAAGTCTTAAAGTTAAGATTGTGACAATGAGTGAAAAGTATTTAATAAGGTTTATAACATTCATCAAATATGGAAAGTTGTGACATCTTGGATAAGACAAAGGCCAACTAGGACCAATTTATGAAGTGTATTGATAAAAGCTACACTAACTCTTGAATAACTGTTTGTCAAGAAATGGTTATTGACAAGAGAATCTTATATGTCAAGGAGTCAGTGGGAGTCTTAATGGTCTTGAAAGGTTTCAAGAACAAATCAAATAAACCTTATTGATCATCACTAGCACACGAGTTGAGGTTTTGCAACCTATCGTGTTGACATTATTTTGTTTCTGTGCTATTCCAATTAAGTTAATTATGCATGTGACTTCTTTGAGTTCTCATTTTGAATGCATAAAAGGCAAGGCAGCTTGATCAATGAAAGGTACATTGATAGAAAAAAGGTGAGATGCTTAACTACTTGGAAGACGTGGTGGGCAGCTGTGCTACCATAAGGCAAGAAATCAAGATTAAGAAAGTTCGGTCCATATGAATTTGAATTTGTCGTAAACTTTGGTTTTAACAAATTCACATGGATAGAAACACATACACCGTTTAAAATCTAAGTGTCATAAGATTTCCTCCTTCATGAAAATGATTGTGAGGAAATGCTTTCACTAAGAAAGGTTTTAATAAGATAGTGATTGTAGAATGGCATTCTCGAATTCGATTACCGTCACGGTATCCCTTTCCATGATTTGAATTGTGACGTTTGGCAATTAGTCTTAATTGTTTAAGACACACATATGAACTATCTAAGGCAAAGGTGTATAAGTTCAAGAAGCCTTGATAAAAGATTATCAAAGCATTAAGTATTAGAAACATGGAAATTCAATAGGTATTGTTTTTCTGAAAGTTAAGATGTTTATGAATACATGGCGAAGCTAGTGGGAGGATAAGTGTTATGTTTTATAGTAATCATCATGATAGTGGGAGCATAAAAGTTATGATTGTATGATTATTATGGAAAGTATTGCAAGTTGACAATATTAATTATAGAAAAACAAGAGTTATACCTTGCAAAGTCGTAAGGGTTGTAAAGTTGTTTTGCTATAATTAAGGGAGAGAATATTATGCTTCATTTCAAATCTAAAGGCTTAGGTTGAGAAATGTTAATAAATTTAGTCAAAGGTACATAGTGTGTTCTTAAAATTTCGATTATGACTACGGAATTCCTTTTCACAATTCAAATTTTGAGAACATAGCAAATAAAACATTGTGCATCGTGTCCCATATGCTTCGGGTATAGGATCGATTGAAAATGCTTTAATGATTGACCATTCTAAAATTTTCCAAATGTCTAGCGCATTTAGAGGGAAAAGGGACAAGAATTGGTTTTGACCAAAATAATTAAACAACTATCAAAGGACGATCCAAAGTTCGACGAGGATTGGTTGCTTGTGAGTAGTTGGAAGCATGGTATTGGATGGAACATATTGACATTATTATGAATAGATAAGATTCTATTAAGAATGAGTTGTCATATGGAAAATATGGAAACGTGTCCATATTGGGAATTGAATATTGAAAATCTATGTCTAGATTAGAAACTTTTATGCAAAAGGATGTTCAAAGGAATGTACTTTGAGTGAGAGACATCATATCTAAGGAATTGTCTGGTAACAATTTTCGATAGAGGACTTTGTAATTTCATTGACAATAGTCTTTGTGACTTTGGTGCAGTGACATTACAAAAGGATCATTGCATAAAGTGTTAGAATCTAGCATATTCTATAAGTAGCAAGAATTTGATATTCTTTCACTTATGGAAAAGGATTTGGAGTTGTGAAATGAGAATGATTGGAAATGTGTTCAATTTGATCTATTTCACAAAGTAAGAACCATAGGTAAACATTGTGTGCATGCTATGAGCATGGGATAAGTGTAATAATTCAAGTAAGAAGTTGATTACCCGAAACGACAAATAATGAGTAATCGATATGGTGATAAATAAAAGGTGTTTTATTTATGCTCAAAGGGTTGAGGTCATATGGGATTAGTATTATTCTTGTGTTTCACCTTGCATGTTTTGACTTCCAGAATAATTGAGTTTATTAAGAATAATGGAATTATTCGAACGAGCCACAGTCGTTCATATGTTGGAAGTAGATATGAATGAAGACTGTCGTGAATTGGTGTGTGGATTGTCTAAAAGAGTATTAGACATAAGCAAATGTTTGCTGCAACGTTCATGAGTGCTTATGAATATGAATTTGAGCATTATATTAAACCCACGCTCACTTGGATCACTCCATGAATTGTATCACGAGTGATTGGTGAGACGATAACATCTTATATTCTTGAAACCGAGATGTGTAAGTTGTATCTTGCTAATCGGTTGCATATTGATAATATGTAAATGCACTAGTAACTTGGTGTTATAAAATATATTGTTGTGTGTGATTCGGTGAGTAAGTGCAAGCAAGCATTGTATCAAAGTTTATCCGTTCCTTTTATCCAAGGTAGGATAAAAACGATATCTTTGGGCCCCTCGATGGTTTAGTGATGACAAACGTAAATGCTCGGCCAGGCTAGAGCTAATTTGATTTGTTCAATTAGTCTATCATCATAAATCGGGAATCGAGAAATAGTACAAAGAGAATGATTAGAAATCATATCTCATATGATATCTAGAATGGAGGAATATATGATCCCTTATCTAAGGACACGCGTATCTGATAGGATCAGAGTTGACAGCGGCTTTGGAAAGCTATGATTGCAGATCAAGATCTGAAGTCATACGCAGAATAGTTATTAGACTTATCCAAGTGGGAGACTGTTGGATTAGTGTCTAAGTCCATAACTATTTTGGTATGTACTTGACCCGATGGTGTATGGTCCTTTTGGGTTGCCTTCACCAAAGCAACTTGATAGGATGAATTATGGAGAGAAAGAATTAAATATGATTTATTAATATATTATGGGAATAATATATTAAAGGAGAAATCATACTGTTTAATTAATATTAGTCAATAATTAATTGGTAATTAGTTCTGTGACTAAAAGAGATTAAGTAAACTTAAGGGACTGGAATTGTAATTATAAGATAATTATAATTTGGGCCATGGATTGCCTTATATTAAGGGGTGGACGAATTCTATGGGGGAAGCCCATATGAAATCGTCCAAGGCTTAAGGAAAGGGCTCCATGGGTTGCTTAGGGCTTAAGCATCCAAATTAGGGTTTCCTTGTTAGATAACCCTAATAGCCTTACTATATATAAGACCCTTATGACCCAAAAACGAGGCTAATGATCTTTCTAGGTTTTCACACGTTTTTGGGTAGCCTCCAACCTCTCTCCTCTTCATCCTCTTGCTTATGGTGTTTGTGAGCCATTAGAGGAGTGACACTTGTGATTCTAAGCCTTCCAAAGTCAATACAAGGAGATTTGGGATTGTTATTGCTACATAACAATCAAAGTAACATTATAAACCTATTTTCATGTTAATATGATTATTTGAATGCTAGAATTAGCGTTTATAGTCTTGGATTCAAAGCATGTACAATAGAGAAACCTAGATACAAGCATTAGAGTTTGTATGAGCACATAGGATGTCTTAAGACCAAAAACCCATCATCTTTCTCTCTTGGCCGTACACTCTCTTCTATTCATTAATCCCTCCTCAACCACCTAACACATATATATATATATATATATATATATATATATATATATATATATATATATATATACTTGGGGCATATGGGCCATAAATGGGTTTACGGTCGTAAACACCCATTGGGCCATAAATACAACTGCAAAAATATATTATATGACCAAAAACTATTAATGCCTAGAAAAGTAAAGTATAAACCATATTTTTTGACCTGATAGTTAGGCATAAGTTTCATGCATATTCTTCTAGTATAAAAAATTTCGTTTTTGAGAAATAAATAAAACTTCAGTCCCATGAGGTTCGATGAAGAAAAATATGATGGAAGAATCTTTGGTATGTGGAAAGTTCAAGTCATGGATGAGTTAATTCAATTTGCGTTACATAAGGTATTAAACGAGAATCCAAGCCTTATTTCTAGTAAAGAACCAATCATAAATGCTAATGCTAACGATGAAGAATGGGATGATTTACGTTCAAGGACAACAAGTACCATTCGTTTAAGTCTTTCAAAGAATGTACTTGCCAATGTGCATGGGATATCACCAACGAACTTTTAGGAAAAACTGGAACAAATGTATCAATGAGAAGGTATCTCAAATTGATTGTATCTAAAGGAACAACTTCATACTATTTGTATGAATATGGTAAAAGGATCGTAAATCATCTAAGTGTTCTTAATAATATTGTGTCGAAACTCTAGGTTGTTAGGAGAGAAGTTTGAAAATGAGGATATGGTACTAAGGCCAATATTATCTTTTTCATCTTCTTATGACCATATGAAGAACATTCTAATGTATGGGAAAAGGACCCTAAAGTCCGTATATGTTATGGGAATACTCATGTTCGAAGAGAAAATACTAAGAAGTAGCAAATATACATTGTCAATAGAAGAAACTGTTTTTCGTGAAGGATCATGAAAAAGAAAAACTAAAAGAAGATTCCTTTATATATATATATATATATATATATATATATATATATATATATATATATATATATATATATATATATAGAGAGAGAGAGAGAGAGAGAGAGACAGAGAGGTGGGTTCAATTGAGAAAATAAAAAAGGTTGAGAATGGAGGAATCATTCTCAGCCACTCATTTAATCTAAGCATAAAAGACATGGTGACAAACTTGTAAATATCGTAATAACCTTCAATCTCAAATACGTAACTATAGAAAATTCGATAACAGTTCGTTCATCATCAAAATTTTTCCTCCAACCTTCAATAATCATCCAAATTTCTTCAATTAAACAGGAATTTCTTCGTTGTTCATGAAATTGAAATCGGAGTTCTGGCCACGCAATCACAGTCGACATTGAGGGACTTAGAATCGGTACTCACAGGTTCCCAATCGGATTTTCGGAAATCAAAATCAAATTGAGAAATCGATCAGAGATAGGATGTCGCATCTGAAGTCGAAATCGGAAGTATATGATGATTTGGAATTGATAACTTGATGTTTTTAACATTTTTAAAATAGTTTACTTGTTTGCACTCCAACTGTTTGATGAAATGCATAAACTAAATTACCACGTTATATTCACATATGAATATGTTTTCTCACCTGAATCAGTATATGATTATTAAAAACACAAAACAAATATGCAAGTCTGTATGTTATTCATATGTGAATAACATATAAAAATTATATATATTTGTCAAAATACCTTCAATATTCATAAGTGAATATACCTTGTAATATTTATATGTAAATATACTCTGTAGTATTCATAAGTGAATATATCATCTAATATTCACAAGTGAATATACTCTGTAATATTCACATGTGATATACCATATAATACTATGTAATATTCACATATGAAATATCATTTAATACTCATAAGTGAATATATCATCTAATATTCATAAGTGAATATACTATGTTAATATTCACAAGTGAATTCATCGTCCAATATTAAAATATGAATATACTATGTTTATTATATGTTATATTCATATATGAATGATACTTAAATTGTAAAAAAAAAAATAATAATAAATAAAAAAAATAAAAAATCATAGTTTTTATTCATAAGTGAATAATGAATGTACTGTAATAAAACCTGATGCATTGTTATTCATTTATGAATAACGATAGCTGAAAATATATATAAAAAAATATATATATTTTATCTTAAAACTATATCAATATGGATATCTATTTGTAGAGAATAAAAAATCATGAATTTTGGTATATTTAAAATCATTTTTTGATAAAAATAGCTTATAAAAATTATAAAAAAAAAAGAACGAAAAAAACTATGTTTTTGTATATATTAAGGTAATGATTAGCATAGTTTAAGGAAATATGTTATGTTGGAAAACACATGTGCATTCGTTTCTTATTTCCGCCGGTATGTTGGAGTTTTTTTCGACAAATATAAAAGATTGGCTGAGAATGATTCATCCATTCTCAACCTTTATGTTTTTCTCAATGAACTCTCCCATATATATATACTAGAAAAGTTTGAGGCCCGTGCTAAGCACGAGCCATGAAAAGTAATTTGGATATTTTTTTTTTACAGTTGCCTAAAGTATATTGTGCTAATAAACAAAAAAAAATTAAATGTTCTAGTATCTTGAGTGAATCATCTATACACACCAGCCATCAAAGGAGCAAAGATGAACTATGAGTTTGTTAACAAGAGTCTTCGCGTGTCAAGAACCATAAGAAAAAGATCAAGAAAACAATAAATTAGAAAATGTATTGTTTGATTTAGAATTATACAAGTACAAATTTTATTCATCGTAAACTTGGTATGCATTTTGTTATAGAAAAACAATTACCAACCATTCCTTTCGTTGCATAACACAAATATGCTTTGTGATTGTTTGAATTAACATGACCCTCTTTACTAAACACCTCATGTAAATTAGGTGATATAAATAGTGAAACAATAATAAGTCAATAATCATGTGATTCGACATAACCTGACAACACTACATGATTAAGATACAAAATGAATGGCCAGATTCATATGCCTAAAAAAGTGGAAATTATATAATTTGCAAAAATGAGTCGTTTTGTAGAACTGTGGAAACATAAATACAAATAGTTTCCACAATTGATCATTACTGAAAAGTGAAGGTCACCAAAGTGTAAATAAATTGAAATTCCCCCTTCTAATCACACATAAGGCCTGTTTTTTTAACCTAGAAGGAAAAAAATTATCATTTAAAAAAATAACCAAGAATCATCAGGTTTTGTCCAAGGTGTAAGGGTCATTTTAGAAAATCTATAGGTAAGTAGTTAGATCTACCTGTTTTGCATGATATAAATACCGTACACCAACAAAAATGTTTGGCAAAATAACAGTTATTCTCGGTAATTACGATACTTTAATAAGAGAAAACAAATGAAAGTATAGTGCTAATGGGTAGGTTTTTTCAAAGTACAATACCTTAATGTGATTCATTTTTACTATCGCTTCTTCATTAACAAAGACAATCATTTACACCACCTCCTCGAGATATTATACATAATGTACCTTTTAACTATTTAAAGTTGAAATTTATAGAACAAAAAACTTCTTAAGATGTGAAAAAAGAACATTTTTTGCTACCAACAAAACTATGCATAATCTACCCTCACCATCATCATCTAGTATTCCAAACTTTTTTCTTGTCTTTTCTTTTTGAGTCTTGAAGCATGAGGATTTTAACCATGGAATAGTTTTATCCAGTTATGTATAATGTGTATTTCCCAGAAATGAGTTGGAATTACCGTTACCTTCTAAGTACTACTATCAAGGGGTTGACCAAGTTCAGTCAAAACTGTTCCGACAGTCATATTAAATTGATGTCCATTGGTTAGCTATAAAAACTCCAAAAAAATGTTGCAAACTCCTGCCAGAAGATAGAATATTTGTGTTAATGTGATTGTTTAGAAGTCAAAATTCAAAAAATAAATATGTATTTTTAACTAATTACACCTATAAATGCTTACAGACATTTTAGGCATTGTAGTCAGTTGTTGATGTTTCGAAAACACACACACAAAAAAAAGATAGTCAAAATTGAATGCATTTTAATTAACAAATAACTTGACCTAGTGTTGCATAATGTTTATCATGTTATTTCACCGATACAGAAAATCTGGAACATGAAACCGAAAAATAGCAACGGACTTGACTGTTAATTTGTACACATAGGGTGTTTCAGCTACCTAATGCATGGCTTAAAATAAGGACTAATGAGTAAAACTTTGTTCATATGATACCAATACAGTCTTTATACCTCTTACGTTGTAAGTTAAAGTCCTTTAAAAGAGACAAATTACATTTTTTTTTTAGTTTCTATTTTAATAAACACGCATTCAAAATCAATATTTAAGAGCTTATAGTAGTATAAGCCTATAATCACCGATAAGTCGAGCTACACTTTAGGTAACATGTCTCTTATTTTATTATATACCGGTAACATACTCTTTAACGACTTATTTAAAGAAATGTTTTTTTACTTGGAAACAACCTATAATTAGAATGAAGAAGAAACAATTAAAATAATAATTACAAAAATCCAATCCTCTATTTCTCTTGTGGAAACAAAATAGTGTAAAACATAGCAAAAAAACAAAGGATGCAAAAACGAAAAGAACACCTCCCTGAATAATTTTCCAACATATAAAAATGATGTGAAAACCAAATTTGGTAAGCTATGTAAGAATTACCTCCTAAAAACAATGAACAATGAGTATGCAAGGGTTTGTGTCTATGATTATCTTCTTTAATTTCCCATGGTATTAGAAGAAAATTGGGAGCATGAATCACCCAACTACTAATTAAGCCTAAATTTAATATAAAAAGATTCAACAAAAAAGTACCCCTATATCTAAACTAATACATCTCAAAAAGCACAAGATAGCAAGGACATGTACTTACATATTTGTAGACTTTTGGATCCCTTCACCTGAAGATTTATACACTCATCCTTGCAGCTTTTATAATTTAGTACCCCATTTTAAGACTCTCATTGTGTTTCTTGATAACCACAGCTTTAAATCAGACACCTCTAATGCAACCATCTTGAGATAATTAAGGTTCTTTGACGGTGATTTCCCTGAGTATCTTAACCAAACGCATTTTAAGAATCAAATTAAGTAGTTTCCAAAATTTCTCAATACAATTGCATAATGACCTTTTACGATTTTCTTCAATTACCAAATGATCAGAAAGCTTCATTGTACAAAACTGATACAAATTTTTGAACAAAACTTCTAGATTTTAACACCGCCTCTTACCATTCTTCGTCAAATACTTCATTAGATTAATGCAACATGTTCAGAGTGAACGACATGTGTAGAGAAACATGAAGAGAATTAGAGACGGAGACCAAGAATATAAATTTGTATCTTTATTGTCTTACCGGACCCATTCTGTGATTTGTATCACGTTCAAAATTTTGTTAAAATTAAATATAAAAAGTTCATGAAACTAATGAGAATTAAGCGAAACATGAAAAGGAAAGTGAAAAGTCTGATAAAAATGATGAAGGCAATTATGCCTACTTAAAGATCAAGAAGGTTGAAATTCAAAGTCAACATGGTCAGAAGTTAATTATTCATATAAATTGAGAAGGTTTAACTGTAAAGTCGAATTACCTGGGGGAAAAGAGAGTAAATTCCGTGAACAAGAGTTTTCTCTGCTTTGGTATTCACAATTTTAAGGGTTTCAACAATCACAAATCATGAAATTAAAATTAAATCAAATTAGGGTTCATGTAGATGATGAACGTGTAATTATACACATACCAGGAGCAAACATAGTGCCATCAGAAGGGACGCCATTGGAAGTCTTCACCGCCTAGATTGTTTCAGCGATAATTTCAAAGCGGTTGTTGATCGTCACCAGAAGAAGAACTATCTGTGGTCAATTTCCAAAGATTTTCGAATCAGAATAGACATAAACGGGAAGGGGGGCGACATGACGACGCATAAGAGAAAGAGAAAATGGGAAGTGCATTGGTTCGTCAAGTGCATGAAAATCACCCATGATTGCTGAGAAAAACGCTTGGAAGCAACGTCTCCCAACATGTGTGACGATCCAAAAGAAAAAAATAAAAAAGAAAATCAGAAATTACACGAACCGGACACATGCTCTCTTGAATCGACTTAGATGGTCATGGCATTGTTTTGAAGGTAGATTACGTGGCGGAAAGAAAACCCTATAAATCTGATTTTAGCGGCAAGAGAAAAATAGGGCGTTTATATATATATATATATATATATATATATATATATATATATATATATATATATATATATATATATATATATATATATATATATATATATATATATATATATATATATATATATATATATATATATATATATATATATATATATATATATATATATATATCAGTTTCTTGCATCTTGGAAACTCTATATAAACCATTATCACTTTCATCCTTTCAACCCCATTACTTAAACCTCCAGTTTGGACTAGTTAAATTCTCTACTAATTTCTACTATTTTGCGTAAACATCTCTACCAAACACATATATGCGAAACAATGAATCATGAAAATATGCTTTTTCAAATGACCAACATCTTGCAAGACAACCTGTTGCAAATATACAGCTTTCTTCGAATAATTAAGTTTAACTTCAACGAATATAGCTAGGTATTCTTGTATAGCATAAGCAGAGGCGGACTTAGGCGTGGTCCACGGTGGCACCGGCAACCCCTAATTTTTCCGGCCGTGGAAAACTTTTTGAAAAATTTTGAAATAATTATTTTTTAACTATCATGCAACCCTTAACTCTCCCGTGCAACCCCTATTGTAAAATCATGCGTCCGCTCCTGAGCATGTTTTTGTAAGTTATATATTGTTTCTTAGCAAAATCATTATCGTCGAATGGTTGACATCTAAAGCCTTTAAAGCAACTGCAGATTAGTTAATGGGTGACCTTGACAGACAAAAAAACCTTTGGCCAAAGAGTGTTAGCATTTTTCTATTGTGTTAATCAATTTTCTATGAATATTATATCTTCGTGTTTATTTATTTATTTAGTTTTTAGATTTTAGCAAAATGTTTTAGTATGGATGGTACAACAAGTGTATGAGCGGATTGTCATGTCTTTTTGTAGGGTTTCAAAGTACTTCATGGATTATGACAATGAACCTCTTAATGAAGTGTAGGTTAAAAACCCAAGATTTGTCTTTTCCCTGTAAATAGTATGTATTATTTATTATTAGGGTTAAGAGTAAGGCAAAATGTAACCGCCACGTTGTGAGGTTTCTTATGTAGTGTTAGATTCTTTAATCTATTTTGAAAGTGTAATTTATTCCTCATGTTTTGACTAAATCGAGTGATCATTCGACATGTCTTCTTTATTTGTGTTTGTTCTTATTTTCCACATCTTGTTCATCAAATTTCAATTAGGATTTAATCCTAACAAGTGGTATCAGAGCATGTCCTTGAAGATCTATTGATTTTCGAAGTATCGGTTCTTAATTTGATGATTTTATGCACAAGTTATTCAAGATTTTTAGTGTTTTGACGTATTGGAATCAAAATTTTGTTCAATCAACTGATCATGGAGAATTATTTTACTGTTCATCATTGTTCATCCGAGTATTTTTTTTTTTTTTTCTCAATCTGATTCGTATTTATTTGGGTCCAATTAATTGTTTAGTCCGAAATTAATACATTGCTTTGTGGATCAATTCCTTTCTATTTAGCCCAAAGAGGTATTATTTACTCTTCATCCTATTTCTTTAAAGCCCAAGTTCAGTTTATTATTCTTCGTCTGATCTTAATTCATCACATATGGCATTCTTCATCGATTCGCTGATTATCGATTTTTTAGGCCAAAATCGCTATTTGGGTGATCGATTCAAGCCCCTTATGAGTCACGATCCTTATGTTGTCGATTGTTGACTAGATTTATTCTTTATTCAATTGACTTTATGTTCTTCAATCGAATCGCATTTCTTCAAAATCAATTTGTGATTTTTGGATTTGTTCAGGCTTGTCGTTCCAAGGAGATTGTTGATTTCATCATAATTCATTGATACGAGCAATTGATATTTATCGATTTTCTATTTCAATGTGTGTTATGTTGTTGAACTTAGATTGATGATTGTTCTCTAATAAATTGATGAAATCGTTTGTTGTATTGACTAAATCAAGATTGATCTGTAAATCGATTTGAGAAGATGACTTGGTGTTTGTGATGTACTGGGTTTCGAATGGTTAATTTAACTCACAGGTTGCGTTATATGAGCGAATAAAATCGTGAGAGGAACTCAATGGAATGAAATCGCATTTGTAAGGGTGTTATTGCGAGTCAAACTAAAAAGGTCAAAATTGGAATTGTTGAATCAGATTGAAGTACGGGTATCGGAAGCGCATCTTTCATCTGCCATCAGAAATTGAACAGATGTTCTTACGGGTCAATGCGAAAGTCAAAATTATGTTCCCTGCAAACGTTCGGCTCGTCATTGGCACTGTGTTTGATCGATTTGGACGAACGGGTTCGATGTTGGATACTTGACTAATCTCAAATTCGTAACTTCCATAATTGTTAAATGCGAACCTGTGTTCGGGACCAAGTGCTCGTTGATTGGGTTGTTCAGACTTTGGAATTGATTCGGAGTAAATGATCTAGGAATCGGGATGGAATTCTGGGCTCGCACTCTGTTGTCCTACGAACGTCAAAAGCGAACCTGTGCTTGGATTCGTAGTCGACATAGATTCGCATCGGGTTTATAATCTCTTGATTCGTAGAGAGAGGTTAAAGATTTGGGGTGCCTTGGCTCACAGCGAACCTGTTGTCTAGGTTTCACAGCGAGATTGAAACCATTTGACTCGGATTCGCTTCTTGGTGCTCAGAACGAAAGACTTTGATCCATGATTTGTGGTTTCATATGCAAACAATTGTTTGAAATTGTCGTTCCAGTCGTATTCTCTTAATCAGGCGTCTAAATGGGGAAGATGACTTAGTGTTTCATATTTGGTCCCTACAACTTCAACGATTTGATGATTTTGGTCCATGAATTTTTCGTGTCTTGGCAGTTATGTACCAATTCTAGAAATTGTTACAATTAATAAGGAAATTGATGCAGAGTTACATTTTCAGTCCGAGAATTTCAGAAAAGTGACAGTTTCAGCCCATTTTTTCGAAAAGTTTGCAAATTTAAGGACTGGTGAACAGTTTTAAATTTTTTATCGCACATACTATTTCGCGAACAAAAAATTAAGGATTCCATCAAGTCTTGACGGTTCGGAAAGTCGTTTTCACAATAACGTCAAATTTTCTCGACTTTTTCGGATTTTATGTTTCATCGTTTATATAATTTTGTCGCGGGGGAGCATAGTAATTTTTATCCATTCAAGATCATTTTCATGACCATTTGAAGGCTTTATAATCACGTTTTTTATTATAAATCAGGGGAGAATTTGGTATGACCATTCGAAATTGGATTTGTGACTTTTCAAATTTGAAGATTTTTTATAAAGCTTGTGGTAGAATTATGAAGGTAGATTTTGCAGTAGCAGTTCTTCATCGAGCTTTTCTAAAGCTTTTATAGAGAAGTTCCTTTACAGTAACATATCTTCATCGAGCTCTTCTAAGGACTTGTTATATCTCCGACTTCTAGTAATTTCTCGATCAAGTGGCATTACGAATCTTAAAATTTGAGTTGTTACATGATAATTTTTGGTGGCTTATATCATTAGCTTATTTGAAGATCATTGTGACTTGGAGGGGGGGTCTTCAAAGAAAAGAAGTGATTCGATTTCTTAATTCTGAAATGGGTTTTTATGGCGGGTTTGTCTTTATTGAAGATTTTTGGGATTACATTCGAAAATGAAGTTTAAAGACATTACTTTAGTGCTTGTTATATATATATATATATATATATATATATATATATATATATATATATATATATATATATATATATATCCTAGAACCCATTTTTAAAGACTATTGAAGAATCAAGACTCGTGGATTGCTTCAAATATTCCTCGTTGCGAGATCTTTTCTTATTTGCTAGATGCTTGTTTTGGAAGTTGAAGCATTGTCATCCACTCCATACTTTGAGGGGGAGATTGTAGGGTTTCAAAGTAATCCATGGATTATGGCAATGGGCCCCCTTGATGAAGTGTAGGTTTGAGACTTGTCTTTTCCCTATAAATAGTCATGTATTATTCATTATTAGGGTTAAAAGTGAGGTAAAATGTAGCCGCCACGTTGTGAGGTTTCTTATGTAGAGTTAGATTCTTTAGTCTATTCTGAAAGTGTAATTTATTCCTCATGTTTTTAATATATCGAGTGATCAATCGACATATCTTCTTTATTTGTGTTTGTTCTTATTTTCTGCATCTTGTTCATCGAATCTCAATTTGGGTTTTATTCCCAACATTTTTCAACAGGAAGTAGGATTTGCTAAACAATAATATGAGTCGAGCTTTCATCCTCTAACAAAACAGTAAAATAATCCTTATAGTATTAAAAATACAAGTTATTGGGCTGCAAGCTCATCCTCAAGTCGTACAACAACATTAAGTTGAGATGCAAGCTAATGCTATTGAGAGATATTTCGTTCTTTATAATGTGAATATAAATCAATAGCAAGCTGAGACTTTTGTTGAGAAAAAAAAAACTTTAGATATTCTTCATGAGGATGACAATGACATGAATGCTATTTTTGGTTGCGAGCTAATCCTATTTGAGATACTATGTCCGGACAAGGGAAAATGTTGTTAGACAATGACATGAGGCCTCTCATCATTTTAACACACATCAACTATTTTATCTACCCATGTTATACCCAACATATTTGTAGATAAAAATACATATACAGTTTAAATCATTCGAAACATGTACAAAAGCTTCATTCAACATCCATCTCAAATAAACAAACAATATTTATAGACATAGCACGTATTTTACAGAAAATACTACATATCTATGTGTAAGATGAAAGTGACCACACATTCACTTGACTTAACAATAATCGAGCAACACTTTTTCTTTTAAAATGATCGTTTCTGATAACACCGGAATGTTTACTTAAAAAACAGGCTTCACGCGGGTAGAGTTTCATCTCGAAAAACCCTTTTCTCAGGATCTCCGTTCTTGCTCATGATGCTAGGATAATAATTTAGGGTTATGGGTATTTAGTGTAACAAAACGAAGAGTATAGGGGTGAGAGGAGTAAAAGAGTAAACAAATTTCGGATGGCTTCGGGTGCTATTTGTAGGAACTGAACACTCGAGTTACGTTGGGCGTAACTCTATGATATGCGGGGCCTACTGCCACTTCAACTAGTACGTTGGGCGTACATCATGGTACGTGGGGCGTACTAAAGGATTATCTCAGACGCGTCAAGGCTACGACATGTGTCTCTCATGTGAAGGAGTAGGGGGTGACGGACTCCGGATCACTTACACGAGTACGCTGGGCGTACTCATTCAGACGAGCCTCGAAGTTTATGTGCAAAACTTCAGAAATTCAAAACTTTCGCATGCGAAATCCATTTTTGATGTTCTTTATATCCACGCGTAGGTGAATCTATTCTCTACAACTTTCATTTAGACTCCGTCGACTAACTTTGACTTTATTTTTAAAGTTATAATTTTATCAAGCCGGGACAAGAAAAATCCATTGAAAATTCATAATTTCTTCATTCGACGTTTGTTTTTGTCTGCATTTTTACCGTTGAACTACTATCAACAAGATCTTCGATTCTCGTTTAGGATGTTTTGGCTAAAAATCACTCGATCTAAAATTCGAGTTTCGGGCTGCATACTGTCATGCCCAATCTTATAAAATTCATAATTTCCTCATACAAAGTCAGATTTAGGCGTATTTTTGATACACACTCTCATTTTAACGTATACTACGACTTTCATTTAGATCGCTAATGCTAAAAAGCACTTTATCATAAATTCACTTTTTATCTCATATAGTGTAGTGTCGGTTCTGTCGCGAAACTTCAACATGTCATAACTTCTTCGTTATAACTCGGATTTTGGTATTCTTTATATCTCTTGAATCCTTGTTTCAACCACTACAACTTTCCTCATAGATATCGGGTTTATCTAATATATATTTTCGGCGCTTATTTTTATCCTTAATTTATTAAATGATAATAATTAAGTATAAGCACATAATATTCAAATAATACATCTTTATTATTTCGAAACAAGTTACAAAGGTTGGCCTAGACTATTCCATCATCATTAATGCCTAGCCTAGAAACACGGGCGTTACAATTTTCTCCCCTTTAGGATGATTCTGTCCCCGGAATCATACATCAACAAACAAATGCGGGTAGTGACTTATCATGTAACTCTCCGTTTCCCAGGTGAGATTTGGCTCATTCGTATGTTTCCATCACACAAGCACTAAATCGACCATCTTGCATTGCAACTTCTTAGTCTTACGGTCAATAATTGCCTTAGGTTCTTCAATTAACCTTTTGCTTTCATCCAACCTTAATTCAGAAATTGAAATTATATCGGGAACTTCTCCCGTGAACTTCATCAAATAACACACATGGAAAGTTTTTATGAATACTATCTAGTTCTTCTGGTAGTTATAGCTTGTAAGCTTGATTCCCAATCTTCTGAATAACTAAAAATGGTCCAATAAATCTTGGACTCAAGTTTCCTCTTTTATCAAATCTTATAAGCCCCTTCCACGGCAAGAGTTTAAGAAAAAACGAATCTCCAACTTTGAATGTTATTGGTTGTCTTTTCTTGTCAGCATAACTCTTTTGATGATCCTGAGCTGCTAACATCCTTTCCCTAATCACTTTCAACTTTTCAGCAGTCTGATGAACTATCTCAGGTCCCTTAAACTGCTTTTCTCCAGCTTCAAGCCAACATGACGGCGTTCGACACTTTTGTCCATACAAAGCTTGATAAGGTTCCATCTTGATACTCGAGTGGAAACTATTATTGTAGGAAAGTTCTACCAAAGGTAAGTGTTCATCACAATTACCTTGGAATTCCAGGGTACATGCTCTCAACATATCTTCCAATGTTTTAATCGTTCGTTCGCTCTAACCATTGGTTTGTGGATGGTAAATTGTAGTTAAACATAATTTCGTACCCAATTCCTCTTGTAGACTTCTCCAAAACCTTGACGCGAAACGACTATCACGATCTGATACAATCGTTAAAGGAACACCGTGAAGTCTTACTACCTCCTTCATGTAAGAATTAGCAAGTTTATCCATAGACCATTTTTTCATTGGCTGCTATGAAGTGTGCAGTTTTAGTAAATCGATCAATGACCACCCAAATCATGTCGTGACCGCTCTTTGTTCTGGGCAGTTTAGTCACAAAATCCATGGTGATGTCTTCCCATTTACCCATAGGTACAGGTAAAGGTTCTAAACTCCCATATGGTTTCTCATGTTGTTCCTTAACCCTCGCACATGTCAGACACTCGGCCACATACTTTTCAACATCGAGCTTCATCGTCAGCCACCAATAATAGGGTTTCAGATCCCTATACATTCTTGTGCTATCAGGATTAATCGAGTGCATGGTCTTGTGAGCATCCTCCATCAGAAGATCTCTTATTCCTCCCGTCTTAGGTACCCAAATCCTATCTTGGAATACCTTCAGTCCTTTACCTTTTGTATCGAACACTAACGTTTTGCCCAAACGTTCTTCTTTTTGGTTATTCTTCTCTAAAGCTTCTATTTAAGCTTTCTTAATGCTTTCTACAATCGTTGACAACTTGAATTATTAATTCTATTGGCCTTTTCTTTTCAAGGCTCACTTTTCTTCTTAAAGCATTAGGTACAACATTTGCTTTACCAGGGTGGTAAAGTATTTCACAATCGTAATGCTTAAGAAACTCTAGCTAGCATCGTTGTCTCATGTTCAATTCCTTATGATTAAAGAGATAACGAATACTCTTATGATCAGTGAAAAGTTTGCATTTTGTTCCATAAAGATAATGCCTCCATATCTTTAGGGCGAACACTATCGCTACCAACTCCAGATCATGAGTGGGGTAGTTCTTTTCATGGTCTTTCAATTGTCTCGATGCATATGGTATCACCTTACCCCTTTGGGTCAGAACACAACCTAACCTAACTGAAGATGCATCACTATAAACTGCAAAGTCTTCAACTCCTTCAGGTAAAGAAAGAATCAGTGCTTCACACAACTTCTTCTTTAATTTCTCAAAGGCTTCCTTATGCTTTTCACTCCAAGTATAAGTAGCTCATTTGTAAGTCAAAGATGTCAATGGAGCAGATATCGAAGAAAATCCTTGGATAAACCTTCGGTAATATCTGCCTAATCCCAGAAAGCGTCGGATCTCCATAGGAATCTTTGGTTGTTCCCACTTTATTATAGCTTTAATCTTAGCTGGATCAACCATAATCCCTTCTTGGTTAACCACATGACCCAAAAATTGGACTTCTTGAACCCAAAAATTGGACTCCTTGAATCCAAAAATCACATTTGGAGAACTTTTCATATAGCTTCTCCTTCTTTAATACTTCAAACACTTCTCGCAAGTGTCTGCCATGTTCTTCCTGGCTCATCGAGTAAATCAGAATGTCATCTATGAACACTGTCACAGATTTATTGAGGAATGGTTTACAAACCCTGTTCATCAAATCCATGAAGGATGATGTAGCATTGGTTAGTCCAAATGACATAACCAAAAACTCGTAGTGTCCATATCTTGTTTTGAATGCAGTCTTCTCAATATCTTGCTCTCTCACCTTTAGCTAATGATATCCTGACCTAAGATCGATATTCGAGAAATATCTTGAACCTTGCAATTGATCAAACATGTCATCAATCCTTGGCAACGAGTATTTGTTCTTTATTGTTGCCTTGTTCAGCTCTCTGTAATCTATGCACATTCTCATGCTCCCATCTTTCTTCTTTACGAATAACACCGAAGCTCCCCAGGGTGATGAACTAGGTATAATGAAACCATTGTCCAACAACTTTTGAATTTGTTTCATAAGCTCCTTCATCTCTGTCGGTGCTAATCGATACGGTGCTTTTGCTATTGGTGTTGTTCCTGGTAACAAATCTATTCTAAACTCCACTTTTCTGTCAGGGGGCAATCCATGAAGATTTTTAGGAAAGACTTCCGAATAGTCATACACCACCGGTATGCTTTGCATCTCATTTTTCTCTTTCTTAGCATTGATCACGAATACCAAGTATGAGGTGTATCCTTTAGACAAACATTTTATGGCCTTCATCAGGGACATGATTCCAAAATTCACTTTGTGCTTGTCTCCGTACACCATAAATGGCTCTTTTCTAGGCGGGTTTACCCTTACTATCTTTTTCTTGCACATTATTTCGGTATCATTGGTGGTAAGCCAATCCATCCCCATAACGATGTCGAAACCATTTAACTCGATGGGTAACAACTTCTATTGGAATTCGTTTCCATTTAATTCGATAACAATGTTCTTAATATAATCGCTAACAGGTATGGATTTGCTACTAGCAACTTCTAAAATTAGGGCATCATCTAACTTTTTTATAGGCAATGCTAGTCTTTTACCAAATTTATGTGATATAAAGGAGTAATTCATTCTGGAACCAAACAATAAATTGGTAGGAAATCCATTTACAAGAAAGGTACCTGATGCGACATCTGTTGCCTCCTTTGCGGATTCCAATGTCATCTGGAAAGCTCTGGCTTTTGGTTTTGGTGAGAAATTAGGCCTTGCTGCCTCCTTCTTCTTCGGGCAGTCCTTCAAAATGTGTCCTTCTTCGTTGCACCCATAACATACTTTCTTAACGATGGTTCATTCATTGGCATAATGCCCAGGCTTTCCACATTTATAACATGTGACTTCCCCGTCACATTTCCCAGAGTGCTTCTTCTTGCACTTCTTGCACCGCTTTGCTTTAGCTCTTCCTCCAAATTTTCTCAAACCAGACTTCGAGAACTTCCCTTCTTGTTGGAACCTGAAGTTCCTGCAAACTTTCTCTTCTCACCAACTTCAACCTTGTTGGCGGCTCTTTCCTTGATCATATCTTCAACAGACTTGGCAGCCCAGATAGCTGCCTCTAGAGTAAGTGCCTGACGCACTGGCATTGCATACTCCCATGGAAGTCCCTTTGCGTACCTGTCAATTTTTGTCAGTTCATCTGGGACAACACATAAAGCAAACTACATTTTGTCTGTGAAGTTATTGGTGTATTCATCAATGGACATACTTCCCTTCTTTAATGTCAGAAATTGATTTTTTTAGCTCAAGCAGATTTTGGGCCGAACAGTACTTGCACTTGAAATGCACCAAGAACTCTGCCCAATTCAGTTGAAGTGGCTCATTAGGGTTTAGGGTCTTCCCTAAAGTGTTCCACCAACGAACAATGCCACCTCTAAACTGACAAATTGCAAATATTGTTTGTAGCTTGCCTTTGCAACCACATGTCATAAAGGCTAATTCCATCTCTGAGACTTAATCTGTTACTCCGAAGGGATTTTCTTTTCCAATGAAATTTGATGGCTTGCAAGTCATAAAATCTTTGTACTTGCATGAAATTCTCTCGACTCCTTCCTCTTGATTATTGCTCCTATCCATAAGCGGTTCATTCTGACCAACAAATCTACTGTAATTTCCTTCCTCTTATTGACCGTCATTTAATTTTAGTTGTTCAACAAGCATTGAAGGTTCACTCCTATTTTTTAGCAACAATTTTCACATTTCCTCCCTTTATTCAGCCATCATGGCTTGAATCATAGCTTGCACTCCAGCCATTGTGATTGGTTCTGGTGCAACTTCTGCTATAGGCAACTGCTCCATCACTTGGGGTTGAGGTTGCTGATTTCTGTTTGCATTTTCGGCTCTACTTCGAATTCTTGTCATTTTGATATATACACCAAATTAGGCAAATTTAGATCTTTATTCACGATAGATATTTAAATTCTCCTTATACTCCAAAAAGTTACATGCTAGTTTTAATATCGTAGTCATACGCTTAGAATCCTGAACACATAAGGTTACCAAATCCGGTCAGAAACAAACCATAGATTCGAAAAATTAGTGGCATATATGGCAAACCTATAAAATTTAGCACATAAAATCATTTTAGGCATCTTTCCTAAAATATACTAGTGCTCGTGTCTAAAATATGGTAGACACTCATCTCACGATCATCACTTAGCATTCTAAGTTTAAGTCTATAAATCCTACAAATTCCTAGTCCGCTTAAACTAATGCTCTGATACCAACTGTAACATCCCCCAATACCTCAGCCATAAAAGACCCATTTAGTTTATGCATTTAGAATAAAATTAGAGTAATCTCTCCGATAAAAATATGCGGAATTTGTCCCAAAACAAAATATGATAATAATTTATTAAAGAATTTCTTAAAGAAATGTATTTTTCATTTCATTACAAAACTTGGGATGTCTACATCGATATAGATCAAAAGCATAAATAGTATATTATAGATATTACAACATATATTTACATCTAATGACCTATAATCCAAATATCCCTCTTCATCATCAAATTATGCTCTGGATCCACTACCTGTAATATAAAAAGCTAAGTGGGTCAGACTTAGGAGCCTGGTGAGCATATAGGGTTTTCAACCTACACTAAATAAAACTATTAATTTCATCAAACAACAATAAGTTTATTAATTTCATCAGCCAACAATATCCCTGATTACCCATTCCCGTTATCTTCACTTTACATCCCTAAACATCTAATACAAGGGACCTAGTCTAAGGATCATCATCGGGCAACAACACTGCTTAGGGGATTCCTCAGCAATACATGTCAAATAAGGCAACCATGGGGGAAGGATTACACCTGGTGAACACTAAGTTCAAAATCACCTACAAGTTGCGAGCCTGCTACATTCCACGGGAGTGTCTAGAATAGTCCGTGGTCATCATCTATACTCCGCTAGATGACTGGAACAACAACAACAACAATGAGGCCTCTCATCATTTTAACACACATCAACTATTTTATCTACCCATGTTATACCCAACATATTTGTAGATAAAAATACATATAGAGTTTAAATCATTCTAAATATGTATAAAAGCTTCATTCAACATCCATCTCAAATAAACAAACAATATTTATAGACATAGCACGTATTTTTATAGAAAATACTTCATATCTATGTGTAAGATGAAAGTGACCACACCTTCACTTGATTTAATGATAATCGAGCAACACTTCGTCTTTTAAAATGATCGTTTCTGATAAAACCGGGATGTTTTCTTAAAAAACGGGCTTCACGCGGGTAGAGTTTCATCTCGAAAAACTCTTTTCTCAGGATCTTCGGGCTTGCTTATGATGCTAGGATAGTAATTTAGGGTTAGGGGTGTTTAGTGTAACAAAACGAAGAGTATAGCGGTGAGAGGAGTAAAATAGTAAACAAATTTCGGATGGCTTCGGATGCTATTTGTAGGGACCGAACACTCGAGTTACGCTGGGCATAACTCTATTATATGTGGGGAGTACTGCCACTTCAACTATTACGCTGAGTGTACATCATGGTACGTGGGGCGTACTAAAGGATTGTCTCAGACGCGTCAAGGCTACGATATGTGTCTCTCATGTGAAGGAGTAGGGGGTGACGGACTCCGGATCACTTTCACGAGTATGTTGGGCGTAACTTCGGTAAGCGTACTCATTCGGACGAGCCTCAAAGTTTGTGCGCAAAACTTCAAAATTTTAGACTCCGTTGGCTAATTTTGACTTTATTTTTAAAGTTATATTTTTAACAGGGCGGGACAAGAAAAGTCCGTTAAAAATTCATAACTTCTTCATCCGACTTCCATTTCCGTCAGTCTTTTTACTGTTGAACTACTATAAACTAGATCTTCGATTCTCGAGTAGGTTATTTTGGATAAAAATCACTCAATCTAAAATACGAGTTTCGGGCTGCATATTGTCATGCCAAATCTTAGAAAATTCATAACTTCCTTATACGAAGTTAGATTTGGGCGTTCTTTTTATGCAAGCTCTCGGTTTAACATATACTACAACTTTCATTTAGATCGCTAAGGATAAAAATCACTTTATTGTAAATTCACTTTTTATGTCATACAGCGTCGTTCCGGTTCTGTCGCGAAACTTCGGCAGGTCATAACTTATTCGTTATAACTCGGATTTCAATATTCTTTATATCTCCGGAATCCTTGTTTCAACCATTACAACTTCCTTCATAGATATCGGGTTTATCTAATATTTATTTTCGATGCTTATTTTTATCCTTAATTTATTAAATCATAATAATTAAGTATAAGCACACAATACTCAAATATACATCATCATTATTTCAAAACAAGTTACAAAGGTTGGCCTAGACTATTACATCATCATTAATGTCTAGCCTAGAAACACGGGTGTTACACTAAGACTCAGATCTAACCTCAAATGCTATAAAAAAGGATAAAGTTTTTCCAACTTTATCCTTTGGAGCTACTCCAAGTGCTCAAAAACCGATCCACAAGGCTTGAAGATTCAAGGGCTTAACCAATAAGCACAAAATTCTTGAAATCTGGAACCCAGCCTTTCCAGAAGAGGTTTTATCCTCAAAATCAACCCAAAGGTTGGTGATTTATAGACATACATGTCCAATGCATGTCTTGAACCCAAAACGGGTAAAAAAAAGGTAAATATGACCTAAACTCCATCCATGGCATTAAAACTTGGCTAAAGACCAGATCCAAGCCACTATAAGGTCACCTTGACCTGGAGATTTATAAAGTTGCAAACTCTATGAGATCCATCTATTGCAACATCCAAGAATAATGAGAAAAGGGACAAAACTCAAGATCTAGCTACACAGAGGAATAAAAATCGGATCTTAGACACTTACGAAGGTCCAAGAAATTGCCAAACTGAAGATGAGGTCTTTGCTTGCTGTATCCTTGCTTCCTTCTTCCAACTTTCTTCTTCTTTTTCTCCAAAATACCATACTAGCTCAAAAATGCGAGGGAATGATGATTAGGGTTCATAAGGCTCGAAATGGGGGTTTGGTGGCTGATAAAAGATCAACCCTAGGGACTTAATGGGATTATATAGGGTGTAAAACCCTAAAATTTAGGGTTTCTCATCTAGTCACCAACTCGTCGTGTTGGTCCATGAAAATACGCAACCTAAAAGTCCTTTAACACGTCGTGTTGAGGCTACCAACACACCGAGTTCAAATGGAAAACACATGCTTAAGGAAATAAATCTCATACCTGAAAATCGAGATGTTATAATATTCTTGATTTATCATCATATTTATATCAGATAAAAGTTATATCTACAAAATTGGTATCATCGACATCAATAAAATAACAAATTATGATAATTACCAACTTAGCATGACACCGCTTTATTAAGTGACATGGGGGCGTTGAGGGAGGGGAAAGTGGGCAGCTGTATATGACCCATTTTTTGTATTATATATTATATATAAATTTTTATTTGAAATAATAACAATAAGGTTCCTTTTTTTCTGGCTCTTCCTGGGCCTTTGAGGATATTTAATTCCTCAGGAGTGGCTATGTTGATATCTCATGTTTGAATGATTGTTACTCATTGAATATAACACTAAAAATAACAAAATTATAATATAAAATCATCTATAAATTCTAAATTACACATTGGAAAAAACCGCATATGAATCCGACATAAACGAATGAAATATGTTTGTTTAAAAAATTTCACAGAATACAAAAGTTTAAATTTTTTGTTGAAAAGTTGAATATATCATATTTGAAGGATTGTAACTAAAGGAATATAACACCAAAACAACAAAGTTATAGTCTAAAATCATTTATAAACTCTAAATTATACGTTGGAAAAATCGCATGTCAATCTGACTTAAGACGAATGAAATATGTTTGTTTAAAGAATTTAACAGAATATATATATATATATATATATATATATATATATATATATATATATATATATATATATATATATTTAAATAAGTCGGTTCAAAACTCGTTTTTACCCAAAATCAGTCGGACCGAACCAGTAAAAAAACCAGGGACTGGTTTTGCTCAAATTCTAGAACCGAGAACCGGCTCGGGATCCAAAAAAACGGTTCAATACGGTTCGGTTTACTAGTCCGATCCGGTCTATAGATCCAATGCTCACCCCTAATGTCTATCATTATCTAAGGGTACATCATGTGAGCACCAACCCTACCAAAATGACATACTTTAGTCAAGATAACCTGTTGAAGTTGACATTCACACTCATGGTCACAAAGGTATGCAACTGATACTCCCTCAACTTTTCAAATAATATTTTGAATAGTTGTTGTAAAAGAGGAACCATTTTAGAAGACCGTGTGAACGCAATGCATCACTTTATGTGTAGGTGATTATCTATCAATTATCATAGTGTTCAATTGGTTTTTCTTTATTTTTTCAATTTTAATTTTTCTTTAATGTTCTTTCAATCCAACTCGTTGCAACATGTTTTATCACAAATACATCAAATTTATGCATCATTACCTCAATCCGAATCAATGTACCATGAGTTACAACTAAACCATAGAAAAACATAAACACTTCTCTTCACACAACCACCTCTCTAGAAAAAGCCACCATAACCAACATCAACCTTAGCAAATATTTATCGTCTACATCTATATTATTATTTGCAATAGGTTATAGAAATAGTTAAATTGTTATTTTTTGTTTAGTGCATAAGATTTTCATGTCAATCTGATTAAAGAAACATAGAGATCTTCTGTCAACGTATGAAATGTAAAAGGATCTTTTACGCCATATGGTTCTTCCATTCCTGCGCCACATAATTCAATGTATTCTCCCCTCGATTACATTTCACCTAGGAAATTGTTACCTCTTACTCACCGATTAAATATAATGAAAAGGTGTTAATAAATAGACATCTCATGGACACCCTTTACAAAAGTCAACCTACCATTAACTATTTATAATTAATTTTTTCGGAAAAAACAATACAGTTGCAACCAATAAAAATAAAAATGAGGTGTTCACAGGTCCATGGTAAGCCACAGTTCAAGCATATAAGTTGAAATGTATACCTTACATTCAAATATTAGTTGGTACATTTGTCGAACTAATTTAAGATTATGGGACTTTACACTTGTGAATGTGATCTTGTCGAATCAAATACCCTTGTCCTGGTTAATATTCTTGTCCTCTCATGATACATATAGTCCCATTTATGTGTTTGCTACCGACCTTGTAAGTTTTACAAACTATTTTTAATGATTAAAATGTGATAGGCATTTACAATTACAATGACATCAGTCTAAAAATCACTAGGGCACAAAAAACTCAAATAGCAAACAGAACATATGCAGAGTAGTACTAGCATAAACAGATCAAACACTAAACACCAAGAAAATAAACTGTACATCAACACCATTTCTCAGGTGTATACCCACATGATATCATTCAATCTTTTTTGCGCTCAATTAAAAACCCCAATCTGTTTGATCGTATTTTAAATTTCAAATTTCAAATTTCAATCCGAAACATACGATTCGTCGACTTCTATCAATGCATGTGCATTTAACATGCTCACATCTACATGGTTCAGACCCCATATACGAATGGTTCGATCATCACTAGCCGATGCCAACATATGTGGGTTCACCGGGTTCCAACTAGTACAGTTCACAGCTCCAGAATGACCTTCAAGCCTCTCTATGACATCACCCGTATCTCTATGCCATATAAACACCCGAGAATCTTCACTCCCACTAGCTACAAATCCTTCCCCAAGTCCACCAAAACAAGCCCTAACCACAAATCTTGAACATTTATGACCTTTATACTTGCCCAAAATCCGTATACTTGCTTCGATACTCCATAGATGTATTTCTTGATTCACCAGACTCACCAGTAAGAACTTGTTGTCCTTTGATAAAGAGAAGGAAACTATGTTATGATCTTCTTTTATTAATCGTTCGTCTCCTGATTCTCTATTGAATATGAGTATCATAGTTTCCCGACAAATTGAAATTATAAACTTCCCATCGCCCGTTATTTGTAAATCAGAAATCCTAAGCGTTTTTTGCCCCTTCCAAGATTCCAACTCATTCCCGTTTAAATCCCACATTGTGATACTTTTATCGTTAATTCCCGTGAATACCCTTTGACCATCCGGAGACCACCCACATGAGATCATTCCGAGGTCATTTTTGTCATAAACATATAGTACTTTGCCGGAAAACACGTCCCACCGCATCACCACCTCCTCGACGCCACATGTGAGGAGCTGATTGTCACAGGGACTCCATGAAACACACGAGACTGATTGCTTGTGGCCCAATAATTCGTATTTAATTTTGAGTTTGCCATCAAGATCAACATCCCATATGACTACGGATCTATCTTTGGAAGATGAAGCCAAGAATTTACCGTTGTGAGAAAACTCCAAGAACCAGACTTCATCGCGATGATGGCATAGAATCTGTGATGTGTGCAAGGGAATCTGACCTTTTCCACAGTTATGATCGATGAATAATGATGTGTCCCCGTTTAAAGAATTGTGAAACGAACAAGAGTCACGTTGCAGGTCTACGGCTTGTTCTACTAAATGTAGCAGTCGGAGTTCTGGGATCATAACATTTGGGGGAAATAACTTCTGTAAATCACGGAGAACCTCTGATCTGGGCTTCGGTTTGATCGTTCTTTGATTAGATAACAACAAGAAGGAAGAAAGCTCACAAATACGATTCACGTTTATCGAAAGAGGCGATATTTCATTTCTTAATGCGCTTAGAGCGTTTTCTACCTTGTGCTCATTCAAAAGTTGAAGAAACTTCTGCTCTAAGATAACAAACGACGATGATTTGACAACAGATTCGTCCAGACCGGATATTTTTCTCAATGAATTTAAGCTTTCATCCCAATTACCATCGAGAATCTGTTGGGTGAATTCAGTAACTTCAGATGAAGAAAGAGTAATGCCTGATTCTTTCTCGAGATATTCACTAGTTTTTTTATACCCAAGAGAATGTAATGACTCGGCAACCAATCTCACGAATTCGACTTTCCTAACTCCCTTGTAGCCGATTGTATCATCGGCTAGGGATTCAGCCATTGGAGAGTCAAGATCGGAAGATTCAATAATATCACTAGGCGACGACGACGATCGTTTCACTTTTATGCGTTTTGATGGTGGTTGATTAGCCTCAACGCCTCCCATGAAATGCACACTCAGGTCGTATACAAGAAGGAAATCAGATGGATAAATAGAAGAAAATCAATAAACCCAATTCCGATTATAACTAATTTGAATTCAGAATCAAGAATTGGTCGGGGATTTAAGAAACAATGTAATGGATTGTGTGTTATGAGATGAATAACATACCAAAGTCTGAAGGAGAATTTTAGAAGTAGATATAAAAGAAATGAAAGAAAGAAGTTACGTGAAGTAACGTGGAAATTTGTTTTACCGGCGATGAGGGTGGCGTGTGAAATTGAGAGATACTCAGATGGAGGAAAGAGTTTCGAACCAGAGAATCGGGTAAAATGGTTCGACGTAGCGATGAATTTTGGACGGCGGTCGGCGGCGTTGGGTGGTGGGTTTAGTGATGAAAACCAACTGGATTGGTACTTCCTGAGAGAAGAAAAATCATAGAGAAAGCAAATGGATTAATAAGGGGGAAATACACGTGGGCTCAGAAAGAAACACACAACACAGCAATGCTGGCAAAGTTAAGGGCAAAATGGTATCGTAGACTTACATTTTAGGTGAATGTTATTATAACCTTAATATGGGTTTAAACGAGCCGAGTCGAATCGAATACTACTAAGTTTGAAGCTCGGCTCGACTAAAATACTCGAGCTCGAAACTTGGCTCGAACTCGATTCGAGCCTTGATTTTAAGCTCGAGCTTGGGCTCGTGAAATACTCGACAGTCTCAAGCTCGGTTCGGCTTGGCTCGACTAATATTTAAAAAAAAATCAAAATCACTAAATTGAGTAAGAAATATTAAACATTCCACATGTAAATGTCAAAAATACCAAAAAAAACCACTATTAATCACCGAATATCAATATAACATCAACCATATATATCATAAATGAATAATTATAAAGAAATGACATATATCTTATAAATGAACAATTATAAAGAAACGGCATATATGTAAATTACACTAAGCTCGCGAGCCTTATGAGATGAGTATTTTTTTACTTGAGCTCGGCTCGATAAGGTACTCGAGTAGCTTGAGCTCGAGCTCGGCTCGATTAAGGTCGAGTCGATTTCGAATATTTTCCGAGTCGGTCTCGAGTTTCTCGTGAGTTGGCTTGTCTCACTTACACCCCTAAGCCTTAATATGTTACAAGTTTTAGGTTAAATTGTCTTAAAGGAGTACGAAATGTTATTTGACCATCTAACTAGGTTCGATTACCTGTTTTAAAAAGTTTCCCACACCAGACCCAATCCACGTTCAAAACGAAAATTCATGAAGTTTGCGGACCACCTTTGCAATCCTTTGTAGCAGAAGAGGTGGAACAAACGGATGCAGCCTATAATAAGAAGCATGTTTGTTTTTTAACATCTGCAGACTGCTGCAGTAAACTGGAATTTAAATAAACTAATTTTATAAACTGAAAATAGTTCTCAAAACCGAAATTTTAATAATTCTAGTATTAAAACATTGAAAGAATACTAAAAAACATGTAAAAAACAAAAATATAAAACATTAAAAAAAAACTTAAAAAAATATAAAAGAAGCTAACAACTTTATTCTAGAAAAAAAAACTAATTTCAAAAAACATAAAAAAGAAAATAATCAAAAAACTTAAAATGGTATTGCAAACGTTGTCTACAAAGTTCGTAAAAAATTACACATGTTAAAAAAGATGCAACTGAAACTAAAAATATTATTAACAGAAACGATAGAAAAATTAAAAAAATCAAAGTTAAAAAAAATAATAAAGTTAAAATTTTTTGTGCAAATTATAAAAAGAAATTGTATCAAATCCGCAAATAAAAGTTTTTAAAAAATCAAAATTTAAAAAAAATAAGTTTAAAAAAAATAAGTTATATCAAAATTCTAAAAAAACACTTGGAAAAAGAAAGTTGAAGAAGTTTGAATATGCAAGTCAAGTGTTGCGCCACGCGGCACAGGCGCAGATATTTTGTAGTCTGAAGCCTTTTAAAAAAACAAACTACTGTGAGAGGGAAAGTGTTGCGCGTGTGCTGCGTCGCGCAGCAGGAAGTGGTTTGAAGAGTTTTTTTTTTTTATAAAAACAAACAACACCTAAGTGAACTCTGAGTAAACTCGGTGTACATGTCTCTAAGTTGAGTCCGATTCTTTGCTTAGACCCTAAGGGTTACTATGGACCCTACATTCTTAAAAGGAATGGTATTTTCAAGCAAATTCTGATTGTTTATTCCCATTTTCGGCCAAACCAAATCCGACAAGCACACAACTTTCGTTTTCATGATAATCACGAGATTGATACCCCACCACCACAATCACTTGATTCCATATCAATAAATTCTCGTGATAGGCTCAACTTTGACAACTTGCACACTATCTTTTGCAATTACGGGTGTAGATTGTTGAACATAAGATCGAAGTTGATTGACTGGAGGAGGAAATGAGTCGTGATATGGCCATTACGAGGGTAGATTTGCTCATTATGCAACGTCAATTAGAGCGTACAAAGAAAAAGGTGCAATCTTTGATTGTGTTGGTGGTGGGAATGGCGGTGTTGATGTTTGATTTCATGGTGGACAAAGTTCATTATCTAATGAAGAAGTGATCTTTAAGTGTCGATGTGTTTCTTTTGATTAGGTATGGTCGTGTTTGTGTTCTTTACATAGTGATGTGTTTGTGTTAGGGTTAATGTGTTATGCTGTTTCTTAATGGTGTCTTGCTTATGTTGTGATGGTGGAGGTTGAAGATTTGTATAAGCACATATAATTTTGTATAAACTAACTAAATGTAACCTTGTTCATCGTAATGGAAACGAAGACCTGATTAAAGTCAGATTATGTTTTATGTTATGTTATGGAATGTGTTTGTTTTAGACTGATAGTATTTTAGAATTTAAAATAAGGTTTTCTAAGACACTAAGACTTGTGATGGTGACATAAGACTTCTAATCGAACACATCAATTTTAAAATTGGCTAGGCCTAACAATTATAAGTCAATACCAAATCACATAGTAACCCAAAGATATCATTTTTCCCGTTACGGAAAAAGGAACTAATAAACTTTCACTTATATGCTTGTACTATTTACTCATCAAATCATGCACATCAATACGTTTTACAACATCAAGTTACTAATGTGTTTACATATTATCAATGCACAACTAACTTGTAAACCACAACTCACATATCTTTGTTTCAAGAATATAAGATATTATTGTCTCAAAATTACTCGTGATAAAATCCATGAACTAATTCTCTAAACATGAGTTTATCTCATACTTAAATCCCATTACTAAGTACTCAATAACATTGCTGCAAAACTATTGCTATGTCTAAAATTCTCTAGACAATCTACAATCCAGTTCATGACAACCTTAATTTACTAATTACTTCTAAATAAAGTATGAGCGACTGTGGAATTTTGAATAATCAAATTATTCAGGAAGTAAAACATGTTAAGTGAAACACAATAATAACCTAATTAACTATGGTCTCAAAACTATTAAATATTGTTAGGTGCATTTTGTGCACCTTTTTACACACCTTTTAGTCCATTTTTTGCATCCATTTAGCATAATTGTCTTTCATTTTTCTTGCATTTCATCAAAGTCATGTTAGTCTCCAGAACAACCTTATTTGCACGCTTTTATGGTCTTTTTAGGTAAACCGGAGGTTGAAGCACGTTTTGGGAGGTGCCTGGAAGCACGGGTGAAGATTTCAGGATGATTGGATGCAAAACAGAAAAGTTGGAAAAATCAAGATTGGTCTTGGAAGCAGGAGCGTACACGGGGTATGTTCAATTTGCACTGAAAAACGAACACGGGACGTGTTGGACCAAAAAGGAGCTGTCGACCATGCTGAACACGACTTATATCAGTTTAGCCTATTTTGACATGAGCCGTGTTGACCATACTGAACATGACCCGTGTCAGTTTAGCCTATTTTGACACAGGGTCGTGTTCTACCCAAAAACTACCTTTTGACAGTTTTTCCTATCTTTCATATTACGGGATTAGGGTCCTTTTTACACACACACACACATATCATATCAGAGCATTCTGGGTGAGGATTTTAAAGGTTTTTGCAAGGATTTGATCATTTATCATTAAGAAACATTATTTCTCTTATTTGTAGGTTGTAATTGCACATTATTTCCATCTTTTAACTTGTGATCTTGTTCTAGCCATGTGTGGCTAGAACCCTACTTTCTACAACGTCATGTTTTGACTTCTTGGTTGTGATTTTAATAATATAACTTGATGTTTGCTTTTAATTTCTATCCAGTAAATTTGATTTTTCTTTAATCAAATGTCTGTTTCTAATTGTGATTCTTATTGGCCATTTAGATTAGGGTTAGGTCATTCAAGTTATCTAGCTATTTTCTGATACCCATAATTTATTTGTAAATTGGACTAAGTAACAAGCACTAAACTGATTTCCATTGAATGAATTTAGTGTAAATCTTATTCACACATTCTTACACTCCCGAGCTTGTGAGGAGTATTGGATGTTGTTGGGAACATTCACATAAAGCTTAATGCAATCTTTTAATCTAATTATAAGAGCTTGTTTAGATTAGGTTAGCAAGGTTAGGGTTAATCAAAGAGCTTGTTTTGGTTAATTAATGTAGTGAATGGGAAGTGTTAGAGCTTACTAACACTTTCAATTACCAACTTAGATAGAATTGAGCAAGTATCATGTCATTTTGGAATCACATTGCTAAGTTGTTATACATAGAGTTAGAGTCGTTAGAGTCGTTATAAGTACAATAACACTTAATCGAAACTGTTTTGTGATACCTGACATGACGTCCTACGCCCTCGAATGTTTCCGCCAATTCGTTTTGGGGGTGTGACAGATTAGTATCAGAGCATTGTCTATAGTGAACTCAGTGTATCAAATCATAAAAGATATAGAACTATAAATATATTGGGATAAAAACACTTTGGTCAAGAGTTATACTTTAAAATTTGAAAACATTTTATAAAAGTATAAGCACACCCATAATATATATATATATATATATATATATATATATATATATATATATATATATATATATATATATATATATATATATAGTAGAACAAGTATCACAAGAAGAATAAGATAAAAGGTTTTGGATGTTGGACATTACCGTCAAACCTGGCCAGTTATGTAATCATATCTGGAATAAATATTGTAACGCCCCGATTCTCAAGTATTGTCCAGTTGTAGTTTCCTGATTTGGCCCTACTCGTCGAGTAGCAGCGAGATTTAATTGCAACTTAAGTCACCGACTCGACGAGTCCACGAGTGGGACTCGGCGAGTAGAAGCTGGCAAAAGAAACCCTAAGTCACGGGTTCTACACTCTATTTAAGGAGGCTTAAGACCTATTTGGCCTCCTTACAGTCAGATAGAACTCAAAGGAAAACCCTAACCGAGTATTATGCCATTAGTGCCTTGAAAGCTTGAAAGGAGAGCTTATGGAAGGAAGAACTTGGAGAAGCAAAGGACTAGAAGCAAGGGAGGAGTGGAACTCGAAATCTACCTCAGCTAGCACTCATAGAAGGTACCAAGTCGACACCTTTATCCGTTTTCCCTTCTAGATCTCATATAATGGAAATTTAGGGTTTTTGAGGTGTAAGTAAGGTGATATTGCAAAACATAAGGTAGATCGGAAGTTGTAACTTCAGATCTGGACCATTCTCGAGTTCTAGATCCATAAAGTTCCTGTATTGAACGTGAGTGAGGCCTTCCTTGTGCATGAAACCCATTAAGATCTTAGTTTTGGACATTAAGGACCTTTTTAGCCATGCATACACGTAAAGTTTGCAACTTTACGTGAAAGGCATGCCCTGGAAGCTTGGATCTAAGGTTTGGAGTCGTTGCATGGCTTAAAATGGATCTGTATGGCTTAAGGACTAAAGGAACTCAGTGAGTCGCAACAACGACTCGGCGAGTCGGATGAATATAGTTGTGAACTCGACGAGTTAGTAGAACAACTCGGCGAGCGCGATGAAGGTTTCCTTAGACTCGACAAGTTGCATGAGCAACTCGGTGAGTCGGATGAGTTTCCTACAAGATAGGAATGCGTGTGTATCAATGTATTAATAGAAGAGAAACACGACGAGTGGCTCTAGGGTCTTAATCGAGAATCGTAGGAACTCGGCGAGTCACGCCGGTGACTCGATGAGTAGGTAAAAGTTTCGAGGAACTTGGCGAGCAGCTGGGGGTACTCGACGAGTTAAGGTCAACATGGACTGTTGACCTTGACTAAGGACTTTAATCTTTATCAAGGTTAACTAGTTGGGTTATGGAGTACTCTATGAGGGCAGAGACTTATGAGCATAATCGTATTATAGTAATAGGTGGTGGGGTCTTCGACAAGTGATCGGAGAGCTGTGATTTCTTACCGAACCGACATCTACAAGGTGAGTATCCTCACTATACTACGGGGTCTAAGGCACCAAGGCCGGCCCATTGAGTTTAATATCCTAGTAGTTATTGATATGTTGAGTTGAGTTAATAATGTATGCCACTTGATATGCTAGTCGGGTAGATCTGTACGACTGCCTGTGATACTGATTGATTACATGTATGTGGATTTATCTGTTACATGTCGACATGTTATGTGGGGTGGGTTGAGGTTGTACTGCTCTGTGCGGTAGCCAACAAACCCGAGAGTATTCCAGATATGAGCTGAGGGCCCGGTAGGCATTCCAGACTCATACTGAGGACTCGAGAGCATTCCAGATACGAGTTGAGGGCCCGGTAGGCATTCCAGACTCATACTGAGGGCTCGATGGCATTCCAGATACGAGCTACGGGCCCGGTTGGCATTCCAGACTCATACTGAGGGCCCAGGGGTAGTCCAGCTTGTAAAGTTGTGGACCCAGTGCATGTTGTTCTGTTTTGATTGGTATGATATGCTAATGTTGATATTGTTGTGTAAACTGTATGTGTATCGGTATTTTGGGGTAACTCACTAAGCTTTCGGGCTTACAGTTTCAGTTTATTGTTTCAGGTACATCTGGGGATCGCGGCAAGGCCTAGGCGTGATCGTACATCTCCTCTTATAAGTGTACCAAACTTGTGAAGATTTTTCATTTAGCCACACATCATGATATTGAAAGCAAGCATGTAGAAGCGTTAACTATGAACAGGAACCGTTAACTCTGACAGCTATCCTCCATGTCCTTTATATCAATCTTTCGAACCTTATCCAGGAACTGAATTTCCTTCGATCATTCCTAGAGCTGCCAAAATTCTCACAAATGATTTTTCATCTAAAGGCTTTGTAAAAATATCAGCAAGCTGATCAGTGGTTTTTACAAAGTGAACTTCAATATTTCCATCTTCGACGTGATCTTTGATGAAATGATAACGTAGAGCAATGTGCTTGGTCTTCGGATGTTGCACAACTGTTGTAACAAATGCGTATGGAACTTTTTGAATCACAATACAAAGGAATTTTCTTCATATTGATTGCATAATCACGCAACTGACTTTGGATCCATATGATTTGTGAAGTGCAAGTTGCAGCAGCCACCTATTCTACTTCTACCGTCGAAATCAAAATACATGTTTGTTTCTTCGATTACTAACTCACAAGCTTCCCATCAAGTAATTTACATCCACCAATTGTTCTTTTGCGATCTAAATTGAAACCCCCCAAGTCGGCATCTGAGAATGACTGAATAAAGAATCTTGTTTTCGAAGGATACCATAATCCTAATGAAATGGTTCCTTTTAGATATCTAAAAATATTCTTGACTGCAGTGAGATGTGGTTCTCTTTGATTTGATTGGTACTTGGCATAATTGCACATAGAAAACATGATATCAAGTCGACTAGCCTTAAGGTAAAGTAATGAACCTATCATGCTTCGGTACAAATTGTTGTCCACAACAGGTTTGTCTAATGAAGGACTCAGCTTCATTCCAACCGCCATTGGTACTTTAAGCTTGGTGTTATTCGTCATACCAAATTTATCAAGAAGATTGCGAGTATATTTCTCTTGATTTATGAAAATGCCTCCCCTGCTCTGATGAATGTCTAAACCCAAGAAATTGTTGATTTTTTCCATCATACTCATTTCGGATTTACTTTTCATCAAATTCTCAAATTCACTAGACAAGATAGGGTCAGTTGAGCCAAAAATGATATCATCAACATAAATTTGAACAAACATTAGATGATTTCCAACCATCTTTCGGAAAAGAGTGGGATCAACTGATCCTTGTTTAAATTTCAAACGTTTCAAAAAGTTGGTCAGAGTTGCATACAAGGCTCATGGTGCTTGTTTTAACCCATAAACAGGTTTATCTAGGATATAACAATGATCAGGAAATTCTCTGTTAATAAAACCTGGAGGTTGTTCCACATACACAATCTCTTCGAGTTCACCATTAAGAAATGCACATTTGACATCCATTTGATAAACGTCGAAATCTTTATGTGTTGCATAGCCTACAAATATCCGTACAATCTTGAGTCTTGCGATAGGGGCGAAGGTTTCTTCATAATCTATACCTTCTTGTTGCGAATAAACTTTTACTACAAGCCTAGCTTTGTTTCGAACAATATTACCATCTTTGTCTGTTTTATTTTTGAAAATTCATTTTAACCCAACAATCGAAACATCTTTTGGTTTAGGAATTAATCTCCAAACCTTGTTTTTTTTTAATTCAGCCAATTCAGATTGCATTGCAACAACCCAATCTGAGTGTTCCATTGCAGCCTTAACTGACTTTGGTTTAATTTTTGAAATAAAAACATTAAACGTGCAAAACTCTTGATGAGCATTAAGTACCTCATTCTTTGCACGTAGTTGAGCTCAAGTCAGCACTCCTTCATGTGGATCTCTTATCACTTGTTCTTTAGGATGACTTTTAATCCATTTATCCATTGGAGGATATGCGGGATCAAAATCTAATGGCGCATCTTCGAACATTTCTTCAGTCTCGAAACCTACAACATAAATGTTATCATTTGAATCATGAAAAGTTTCATATTGATTATTATTCGACACATTAAGCTCCCCCTCGATAATTTCATTTTCATGTTGCTCCCCCTCAACATTATCATCCATTCTTCTATTCTCCCCCTCGAAAGAATGCTCCTCCTCGACATGAGAAGTCGAATGCAAGTGCTCCCCCTCAACTTGAAAGTTTGTCATACTTTTGCTATTTCCAGGAGAATGTGATGTCGAATTTTGATCAACAGCATCCTAAGTAAGTGTCAAAAAGTCAGAATGTTTTGTTGATTAAGGTATTCGATTATCTGCAGCAATGACTTCAACATCAGCAACCCTATTTGGAACACCAAAAATTAAATCACAATCAAAATTAAACGAATTAATACTATCAAATTCATCTTTTGATTCATTAATATTTGGTTTTTGTTCAAAACACTTGTCAACTTGTTTGATATAATAATCATCGAAAGTTAAGCTGAATGTCTTTTCTATTTTTCGTGTTCGTCTATTCAATACTCTATATACAATCGAATTATGAGAATAACCCAAGAAAAATCCTTCGTCAGCTTTGGACTGAAACTTCGAAAGGTTATCCTTGAGATTCATGATAAAACACCTACAACCAAAAACATGAAAGAATTTGACATTAGGTTTTCAGTTGTTGATAATCTCATAAGGAGTAATGTTGAATCTACGATGAATGAACGATCTACTTTGTGTAAAACACGCAGTTCAGACAGCTTCGGCCCAAAGATATTGATGAAGATTCACATATATGAGCATCGTTCTTGCTGTTTCGCAAAGAGATCGATTCAGCCTTTCCACAACACCATTCTACTGGGGTGTGTAAGGTGAAGTAAAATAATGTGAAATTCCTTTTTTAGCTAAAAACGAATCAAGAAGGTGGTTCATAAATTCATAGTTGTTATCACTTTTAATCGTTCGAACCTTCTTCTTCAAACTCGTTTCGATTTTCTTGATAAAATCAATCATTACTTGATAAACTTCAGATTTTAACCTGAGAAAATAAACCCAAGTAAATCGAGAAAAATCATCAATAATAACAAAAATTTACCGTTTCTTGTTGAGAGTTTCAACAGTCGATGGTCCACATAATTTAATATGAAGAAGTTCCAATGGTTCGACAATCTTCGAATCAATGATAACTAGATGACCTTGTCTATGCTGCTTTCCTTGTTCGCAAGATGTACACAAAGTATCATTATCAAAATTTAAAACATGTAAGCCTTTTGCCAGATCTTGTACCACTAATTTGTTAAGATTTCAAAAGTTCACATGAGAAAGCCTTCGATGCCAAAGCCAGCTAACATCCGAGGAAGTTTATGAGAGTAAGCAAACTGAGGGTTTCCCAACAATGGGATTGATATCGAGAGTGAACAGGTCGCCTTTTAGTTTTTATTTAAGCAAGACTTCCTTGGTTTGAATGTTCGAGATCACACTACCTTCTTCGTTAAACACCACTTGATTACCCGTGCCCACAATAAGTTGCGAAACACTTATCAAGTTATGTTGAAGACCTTCGACATATGCTACTCTGTTGACTTTGAAATTCCCATTAGTAATTTTCCCATAGCCGCGAACATGAAATTTGTGGTTGTTTCCAAACTTCACGACCCCAACGTTCTCTAAAGTCTGATAATCACAAAGATTCTCCTTTTAACCAGTCATGTGACGAGAGCAACCACGATCGATATACCATTGCTCATCATATTGCTCGTCAAACAAAACCTACAATTAATGAAAGAATTTAGGCCCACAAGGATGTTTGGGTCCTTGGTTATTAGTTTAAAAAATATTTTGAAACGAAGTTCCTTTAATCCAACTATGAACTTTAGACTTCATACTATCAACTAAGTCTACTTCATTAGTCAAAGGCACATAAAAGTAAGTATTCTTTGATTTAAAATCAACATTGACTTTTTCCTTTTCCTTCGCAACTTGTTTCACAACAATCAATGCCTTTGGCGGAGCTTTCCATTGTTTAACAAAAATATTCGACTCTTGTGAAGATGAACTTGATTTCGATGAATCATTCAAATATTTCTCATACTCTTCCTTAATCACTTCTTGTAAGAATTTTGAAGACTGCTATTTCTTCCCTTTTCCTTCCAACCAGCGATTGATGATCTTCACATTTGTTTTCCCTGTAACAAATGAAGAATTGACAGGTTGTTTCGAAGGTGGATTTGGAAAAGAAGTAGGAGCAGGCTTGAAAGATTTGAACTTTCGTACTTGTACTTTCAACTTCTCAAAGTGTCTTTTTGGTTTTCATGTGGATACATGTGGAGTATAACGATTTTGATAACCAACATTATTTCTTTGTAAAACTGATTGAGGTTTTATGAATTGCTTTGGATGTGAAACTTGATTAAAATTCGTTTGGGCATTCGAATGATAAATATTTTATTGAAAATGATTTGAAGAAAACCTTTGATTTTATTGATTTTTATTAATAGCCTTGGTTTTCACATAATTCTCATGAAAAGATGTTTGAGCTTTAGAATTTGAGGTGGAATTTTGATTTAGCTTATTTACTTGTTTCGTTTCAAAAGATGTCTGAACAGATTTAGACTTTTGTTGTTCAGAAGATTTGTTATGTATAACACTTGATTTCTTTCGAGACCTAATGTTATTCTAAAACACTTTCGTTCAAGCTTGTCTTTTTGAAATGTTGTTATCTTTTAAAACTTTGTCAACTTGATCTTTAAAACCTTATGAATTGATTTTAACATTTTGAGAAACAACTTCATCTTTCTTAGAAACATCTTTTTCTTTTTGAGATTTTTCAACGCAAACATGATATGATTTGTCATGTTTTTCAGTCACTTTGACACTTGTTGAGTTTTCAGACCAGTTTCGACTTGGTTTTTGTCATTGAAAGGTGTAAGAATTTTTGGTAAGATTATTTTCAACCGTACTTTGATTCGAAAAGAACCCTTCATTTGATATGTTCTTGTTATCTTCTTCAACTAACTTGTTAAATTCGTGTTCGATGTTATCAACATTCCCAGAAGTAACAAATACCCGATTTGGTAAGATAACATCATCTGTGCATTTAAAATTTGGATACACAACCGTATTTGTTTCAAGATAATAAGCACCTTTTTCTTTCATCACTTTGTCAAATTTGTCTGTTTCTCCATATACTTGATCTTCAACTATTCAAGGTATCACTTTTTCTTTGTCAAACTGCTCGTCACAAATAACCTGCAAAATATCAAGCAGATTTAGGAACCCAAAGTTTCTTGGGTCCTTTTGAGCCTTTTATAGGACATGGAATAGTAAGAGAAACATCAACCAGATAAGTTCTTTTTATTAGAGTTGTTTCGTCTTTTCTTTTTATTGTAAAAACTTTGATTTTGTTTGACTTAGACTCATTTGATTTAGTCATAGGATTTGTGGTTTTGACGTCTGCCTTCTTTTGGGTCTCTTTTGGGCATCCATCGTTATCTAGAAAGAGCTTTCCTTTCCCTTTTGAATCTTTATATAAGTGAGAATTAGAATAAGAATGAGAAGAATGAGGTTTAGAAGCTTGATTAGATTGTTGATTATTGCTCTTCTTTGGTTGAGTATGAAGACTTTCTTTCTTTCTGTTCTTCTGACAATTGGATCTGGGACTGAACCCATCCTTTCGGCTGCTATTATGTTGAGGACCGAAACCTTCCTTTCGGTTGCTTACATGTTGAGGACCAAAACCTTCCTTTCGATTCCTTACATGTTAAGGACTGAAACCTTCATTTTGGTTTCTATTCCCATGATGACCAAAGTTACGATTTCGGTGGCTTACATTCTGATGCCCGAAACTCTCCTTTCGGTTGGCTCTTGGTTCTCCTCGTGACTTATTTGTCTTTTCATACCTAATGTAATGAGGATTCTGGGATCGCCAAAACTCTTTTCGTTCTGAAAGATTTTTCTTGTATCTCAGATTACGTTGGTGTTTTCGTTCTGCCGCCTATTTTGGATTTTTATGAATATTGGTCTTTTTCTTCGGTACTTGAGCATGACTTTCGCTCTTTGACGAACACGTCTCACTGGAAGCTATCACTGGTTCACCTGAAGATGTTTTGGTGCCACTTGTGCTTGGTACATCATATTGTGTTGGTTCATTAAGTGATTCTGCCACATACCTACCCTTCACTCTCCATGAGGTTTTCTGAGATAGGCCTTTTGTTTCATCAATGTTATCGATCGGTGCTGACCAAAAAAAATTCTGACATCCATTAGCATTATCTTCTTTTACCAATGTTGTCAGTTCTGCTGTTTGGTCAGGTGTGACTCCCTGAACTATGTAAACTTGATTTGGAGTTGTTTGAACCTTTTGATATACAACAACTTTTTCCTTGAAGACTTTGGTCTTGTATATTGATGAGCGATCAAACTCAACAGAGTTTTCATAAATAATATTTTTACTAGTTTCGGGTTCGCACTTGACAAATTCTAAACAGTCTACCACGTCCTCTACAGAGATTTCACTCATGTCATCATCCTCATTAAGTTTAGATGCATCTTCAACATCAAATTTATTTTCTGAACTTAATTTGGCATTCAACGAGTCAAATTTTTGTACAGTTTCGGTTCTCAATTTCAATTTATCATTTTCATCTAACAGATTTTTGAGCATGTCCTTATGGTCTTTTGACTTTATGTAGGACTCTATTTTGTCAAGACCAATTTTGTAGGCAGGAGATATTTCATCAGAAGATACAACATTTTCACAGTTGTAAGCTTCGGTATCGATTTCATCCTCCTTCAACTCAAGTAAGGGTAAAATCATGCGATGTATCTTCTTTCCTAATTCACAATCGAGATGTAACTGAGTGATATTAAAATATAATCTTTTCGCAATCAAACAAAAAACGTTTCGTTGTTTTAAAAGCTTAAGATTGTCTCGTTTCAAATAGATTGACTCATCCCTAGACCTAATTAATTCCTTCTCCTCTTGCTCAATCCAGATTCTCCTCTCCTCACTCTTCGATGATATCCTGCTTATTTGATAAGTCAGGTTAGAGTTTGTGACACGAGTTTGGGCAAGACTACTACTTAAACTAGAAATTTTAGATTTTAAGCTATTCAGTCCCTTCTCGTAGTTAGTAATAGGAATCTTCAGAGAAGTAAGAATATTTTGTACCTTCTTGATCAACTCATCACATTCGTTGATCTGTGCACTGACAGGTTTCGCAGCGAAACACCTGTCCTCTCACTCCTTCTCATCATCCAGCCCACCATCTGTTGTGTATCCTCGCATCTATGATACACCTTCCGTCACCATCAAACATCTTCCCTCAACCTTTTCTTCTTTCATCAGCAGAGCCTTGCCATGAGTGGGCTTTCTTACTTCTTCGTCCTCTGAATCTGTGGACCACACATGCACTCCACCAAATTCATCATTATCACATGTATCATGTGCAATCAAAGCATTCATGGTGTTATTGTTAGCTGCTAATTTATTTTTTCATGATCTCCTCCAATCGTCTCAGGAGGTTTGCTTCCTCATCGTATTCACCAACTCTTTCATACTTTTTCTTCAGCATGCAGTCTTTGGCAAAGTGGTTCCTGCCTCCACAATAATGACAGTCAAAACCTGAGTCACCACCAATCTTTGTTTCCTTCTTAGATTTTTCAGAAGTTGAACCCATCTTTGGTTCCTCCTTCACCTTTTCGGAACTATAACTTCCATGCCAGTTTCGGTTCTAGTTGGCGGGGAACTTCCTTTTGATAATATTTCTTGGATTGGAAACCATCAGGGCATACTCTTCATTGGTTAGATCATAGTCAGCTAGATCCAATTCTTCTTCTTCTTCTTCAACATCACTCTTTCCTTTGGAGATAAGACCCAAAGAACCCAAGTTGGAAACCACATTCGTTTCCTTTGATACCGCACTTTCATGGGACTTCAGAATTCCCAGCAGTTTTGCCAGAGAGTATGATTTGAATTGTCCGTGTGCCTTCACTGTGGACACAACTTCCATCCATTCGGATCTAGGACCGTTCATGAAGGTAACCTTCTGCTCAATAACCTTCTTTTCGATCCCGTGCTTTATCATCTTACTGAGGAGATGATTAAACCGATCAAAGGCATGAATGAGTTTCTCTTCGGGCTTCTGTTTGAAATCACCAAATTCAGAAAGCATCAAGGTTTGGATCGAATGTTCCAGATCTTCATCGGTAGAGTACAATTCCTTTAACCTATCCCATATTTCTTTTGTTGTAGCACATGAACTCACCAATTGAAACGTATCCGATTGTAAAGCCAACCTAATCATTCTTAATGCTTTAATGTTACACCGAAACTTTTCTTTCTCTTCTTGAGGAATGTCTTTCACATCATTCACGAGCTGATTGTACTCCTTTTGAGTATTGACAATCTTTGAAGTGCTTAAGTGAGCAAACGAACCAAATGTAATTGCTTCCCAGATCAAATACTCATTATCCTCTGAGCCGATTACATAATCTTCGAAGTGGTGCATCCAGACTTCATAATCCCGAGTGTATAGGATTGGAATTCTTGTTGTTGATCCAATACTATTGGAGATGTTGATTGGATTGGATTGCGAATCGTCCATAGACGTTGTGATGATGTTTGATCAATAACCTGTTTAAGATCATACTTGTAATTTATCGTTAGGGAAAGATCGACAATTAATGAGATACGCCAATTTGGAATGATGGCTCAATTAATATCAATCAATGCGGAAACAACCTTAATAACTTCTTCAACAGAAGAGATGTGTATGAATTACACAACCTCCTGCTCTGATACCAATTGTTGAGAATAAATCTCTAGATCGCTTAGATCTTTTACAGTTATATTAATAAATAACAAACTATTCAATCAAACAGAACAAAGAACACGATATAGAATCAATATGAAGCTTATAATTCAAACGTAGTCACGCCTCAACAGAACTAGATAAAGAACTTCCACTGTAGAGGCGATCTAGGGTTTACAATATTATGATGAGAATAATAAAAGTGTTACCAACTAAGGATGCATGCGTGCACCTTAAATACTAAAACCCTAGAATAAAATAATGCACGGTTGGACAGGCCCAAACCGGCTACAATACTGGGCTAAAAGGAACGAGCCCAAGACGCAACATCATAATCCTAATAGTTGGCATTAGCGGCGATGCAGGGCAATAGCGGCAACATGTAACACATCAATTGCATGTTGCCGCTATTGTCCTGTGTCGCCGCTAATGCCAACATTTCTTGTAGTGATATGTAACAGATTACCAATGATAATTTATTTTGTTGCTAATCCGCCTCTAGAATGTCATACTTAGATTTTTCTAAATCTGTCAAAAATTTGTTGGTATTTCGTCTCTATTACCAACGAATTTTTCCATCACTAATATTGTTTCAATAATACCTTGTTTTCTAGTAATATGCGTAAAAGCTGTGGCCGAACTAACCAAAAAATTTTTTTATGACTTTTTCCAATTACACTAGACTTTTATTGAGCTATGGTGGAGAAAAGGCCCCTGTACCTGATGGATTTACATTCAAACTCTTAAAAGATAAATGGGACTTTATAAAAGATGATGTCATTGAATTTGTCAAACACTTTGAAACATCTGGAACTCTTGCTCCAGGTTGCAATTCATCGTTCATTACTCTCATCCTGAAAACACCTGATCCGTTGTCACTTAGCGACTATCGTCCCATTTGTCTCATTGGCTGCATGTACAAAGTGGTGGCCAAACTACTTGCAACTAGATTAAAGCATATGATTGGATCAGTCGTTGATGAGGTCCAATCTGCCTATATACATGACAGAAATATTCTTGACGGGCCATTGGTAACGAATGAGATCATATAGTGGGCTAAGCAATGCAAGAAAAAGATCTTTTTATTTAAAGTTGATTTTGAAAAATCCTTTGACTCGGTTAATTGGGGTTACTTGGACTCTATTATGGAATAAATGCAATTCGGGGGTAAGTGGAGACGTTGGATCATGGGTTGTCTTTCCTCTTCGAGATCATCGGTACTTGTAAACGGCTCACCGATGGTGGAATTCCCTATTTCAAAAGGGGTGAAACAAGGTGATCCGCTATCACCGTTTTTATTCATACTTGCCATAGAGGGTTTAAACATTGCAATCAAGAGTGCTTGTGATAGGTCCTTGATCCGATGAGTCAAATTACCAAGAGAAGGCCACTCTATATCTCACATATTTTATGTCGACGATGCAATCTTCACTGGGGAATAGGATTATTCAAGCATTAGAAACTTGTCTCGCATTCTTAAATGCTTTCACGTGTCGTCAGGATTAAAAGTGAACTTCCTCAAATCTTGTATTTTTGGTGTTGGAGTCTCAAATGCAGAACTACATGAAACAGCTAGGGTTCTTGGGTGTTTGAAAGGCAACTTTCCGTTCAAATATTTAGGGGTTCCGGTGGGTGCAAACATGGCACTAAAAAAAAAAAACTGGAAGCCGGTCCTTGACAAACTCACTTCCAAACTATCAATGTGGAAAGCAAATCGCTATCATTTGGCGGTCGTCTCACCCTCATCAAATTTGTTCTCGGATCCTTACCAAACTACTATATGTCCCTTTTTAAATCCCCACAAGGTATCATTGAAAAGATCAGAAGAGATTTCTTATGGGGCGGTGATGGTGATTTTAAAAAGAAAAATCATTGGGTAGATTGGTTAAGAGTTATCGCACTAAAATCAGTCGATGGCTTAGGGGTTGGTACTTTGATAGCCCATAACACATCCCTATTAATAAAGTGATGGTGGAGATTGATAAACGACAAATGAAGTTTATGGAAAGAAGTCATCGGAAGTATTTATAATTTACATAACAAATCGGCATCCTACATGGCAAAGAAATCTTCTAATGGAGTATGGTGCAACATATCCAAGGCAGTGAACTCCATTTCTAAGCTAAAGATAGATATTAAGGAGATGTTTTACCTTATTCCAGGATTTAGTGTCAAAATATTGTTTTGGAAAGATGCTTGGTGCGGTAACGAGCCATTTCAAACAAAATTCCCTCATTTGTACTCACTTGAAACAGTAAAATGTTGTCTTCTGGAGGATTGTCTCTCAAGCAATGGCTTTTCTTGGATGTGGAGATATGAATCAACGGACGCAGCAGAACTTAATGAACTTCTTCAAATTTATAAAGAGATCGGTTTAATGAATACAGAGTGCACCTCCAAAATATGATTTTAGCTTTTGCTTGAACTCTAAAGAGGATTACACTGTTAACGCTATGACGAGGTTAATAGAATCAAAACTCATTCTATACAAGGAGCAATCTATCTGTTGGTCCGCTATAATTCCTCTGAAAATTAGATGCTTTGTCTGGAGAGCTTCAATGGGTAGGATCCGAGTGGCGGATGCTTTGGCTAGAAGGGGAGTTAATGTAACAAATACCACATGTTTACTATGCAATAAAGAGATTGAAATCGTTGATCATATTCTCATTACATGCGAATATTCTCAGATGGTACATGATTGGATTTTCAAATGGTGTGGGATTACTAATATAAGATTTACATCCGTATGAGAACTCATTGACTTTGCGGCTACTTGGGGGAATTGCCCTAAAAGAAATCTATCCTAGTTATGCTGATATATTGCCTCGTTTGGAATATATGGTTGGCTAGGAATAAAAAGACGTTCATGAAGATCAGTGCACCTCCAACAAAAACTGTTGATATCATCACCTCGTTGTCATATATATATGGCTTAAATACAAAAGTAATTTCGGTTGCGGTGCATGGGCAGACCGGTATATTTCGCCTTTTAATCACTTTTCCTCTTAGTTTTATGTTTTCTTCCCTATTTTTAACTTTCTTATGTTTTTTTTTTTTCTTTCTGCCTTGTACTTTTACTCTGCCTCGTATAGCTTCTTGCTTTTGGTGCATTTTTTTTTTTAATGCTATTTGCCGTTTCCAAAAAAAATAATACTATCTTTAAATAAACTAACTTTTTATACCATCATCAATACCTTACCGTTACAAATACCTATAATTAATATTAGTTTAGAGTATTTATGTTGCATCATTCAATGAATATTTCGGATATTTATAAATTGACAATCGTTTATATATATATATATATATATATATATATATATATATATATATATATATATATATATATATATATATATATATATATATATATATATATATATATATATATATATATATATATATGTTTACTATGCTGATATATTAATTAATTAGTTTATATTTTATTTCTTCCAAGTTCTCATGGTGTCTGATAGATTGCACAGAAAGAATCCAATGATGAAGAAGAAAAAGAGTGAACTTGTTGGTGTTCTCAAGTACGAAAATCAAACATGATCTACATATACATTCACACACGCCAGAAGAGAGAGAAAAATCAACAAGCAACTATTGTCGATTGTTTTTATAGATTCTCAAAGTCTTGTCTAGTTACATGCAATTAATGTTTAAAATTCCATTCAATCTGATTGATGAAGCATGTAAATCTTTTATGTGTGTTCTCCTAATCTCCCATAAACTAGTTTTTATGCTTATAACGATGTTGTCAGTTATAAATTTTCTTTTCTCTTCATTTATATATGAACGTTAAATTATGAAACAAAATGATCCAAATTTCAGAAAACTATACATTCATAGATGAAGATGCAAATAGAACCTAGAACCTGGACACTTCGACAATTTTCATCTAAAGTCAGTTATCAAGTATGATATATATATATATATATATATATATATATATATATATATATATATATATATATATATATATATATATATATATATATATATATATAATTTTTTATTCTTTTATTTTTTAAATCAAAGGATACAGTAAAAAATAATTTGATTTCTAGAGAGCATGATATATTTGACCAAGTGATCGGTATGGACTTTGGAAAAGACAAAATCGTACGATGAAATGAGAATCGAGGAGGGGACGTTTCGTAAATTGGTCGACGGACATGGCCTACTATCGGCATGCGGCTGCCGGATTTTATCTAAAAGGTATCGCCCACATGCATGACATTCTCTTTACTTTCTCCACCATATATTACGATGTCTTGTAGAATCTTCCTTTGATAAAATCCACAAAGAGAAGAACCAGACCTCGTTAATGTGTTAGTGCACTGCGTAAAGATTGAAGATAAAGATTCGATCAGAAATGTTCTAAAATTAATAGTTTTGATTTAAGTCATGAATCAAATGACTATGAGTTTTGTTTGATAGAGTTGACGTGCATGTTAGTTGGCAAAAAGAATTTCTAGCTTCTTCTTTAACTTTTTTTCTACTTTATTGCCATAGAATTGTACCACAAAATTATTAGAAAGTAGTATGTAACTTGTTGGATTTATTAATTTACATAAAATCAATACATTTTGTTTAAAATGGATCCACATACGTACATCATCATCGATCCTTACATATATAAGTTTAAGCACAAAATTTTCCTTATATATAACAAGTAGGCCAAGAATAAAGCGTACGTAGATGTCTAAAAGTTCTCAAATAGTACGACGTACGCCATAAATTTATAAATTGAATGAACCATGTGTATCAGTCCCGTTCAAGGAAAAAACTTTTTGTACCTCTGTCAAGACAGTAATGTACACCTACTGTGAGTGTGTGAGTGTACCCAGTACAACTCAATCTTATATTTTCTATATGATTGAATGGAGTTCAAAATTATAATAATTAGCCAAATGTATAATTGATGTTTATGTACAATCCTTTTTACATTTTTACTATATCCTAGCTATATATAATGGATACAACGATTTTAGCACATGTAATTATGAATGAAATGTTTGAGTTCAAATCAAACATCTAACAAAGTAACAATCCGTCTATAACATGTATGAACCTTTATTGGACTCAACGAGTGGTTCAACACAATGCCATTGCAAGAAACCTGTATATCTATTCCCAGGCGAAAACAACGTAGTAACAGAAGGAACTATGTATGCAACTATATACTTGCTCCTTAAACAGAAAGAATAAAAAAACAGTATCCAATTAATCAGCGTTCATATATAATCCCATTTCTATAGGTTAATAAGGTAGTTTTCTATGATCTCTCTAATTGCCTCAACTACTTTAGAATTGTTATATAACTAGCTAAGTTATGATAACAAAAATTAAACTCTATAGATTTCAATATTATAGCATATTTAAAAATTTATTTAAGAATTATAAACATTTCTTTCTTCTCATTAAAAATTGCAATGACCATTGAATTTCAAATCCATTAAATGTCAAGATAACATCTCACAATAATAGAGTATCATCTATTAAATGATAACTAGACTTACCATTTCATTAAGTTGTAGCATTAAACTTACCATTAGAGATGTTGCTACTATTCACACTATAGTTAGACTAAATATTTTGCGATATAGTATTGATTAACTTTTCTTTGCTATCTACTAGGGTCATACTTAGGGAAAAGGACTTAAGAGACCATCGAAGTTTTAAATTCGTTCGAAAAAATCATTTAAGTATTACATGTTCAAAAAACACCATCAAACTAAGACATATGTTCAAAAAACACCAACGAAGTACATGTTCTGTTCAAAAACCACCATCTCTATGGTTTGGGGTAACTTACATATTTAGTCTCTTAGCTTTTTTTTCTTAACTTGGACGCTCCCTTTAGTTGAAATTTGCTTCGACTTCGGACCATGATCGAGTTAAAAGACTAATATACCCTTATTACTTTCATTTAACATTGTTTTTATAAATTGTTAATCATTTATACATTTTATGTTATTATTTATTATAAATATATCAATTGTATAAATAATTAACAAGTAATAAAAATAAATGTTAAATGAAACTAATAAGGGTATATTAGTCTTTTAACTCGATCATGGTCCAAAGTAATAATAAATATAAAGGCTAGGGATTGTCTGAGTTAAGAAAAAAAAGTTAGGGGTTAAACATATAAGTTACCCCAAACCATAAAGATGGTGTTTTTTAAATAGAATATGTACTTTGTTTGTGTTTTTTGAACATATGTTATAGTTTGATAGTGTTTTTTGAACATGCAATACTTGAATGGTGTTTTTTGAACAAATTTGAAACTTCTTAGGTCTTCTAAATCATTATCCCATCATAGTTATCTCACAAGTCACAAGGAGGCAGCTAATTAAGTATCACTACAAGAAACTGCCCTCAATAATGACGTGTTGGATGGATTTGGTGTGTTGGACAGATATTAAAATAGATGCTCTTGATAGTAGTTATCTATGATACAGATGTATGCATCTAATGATAAGATGTTATGGATACATGACCTTAATGACTAAGCTCATGTATGCATAACACCTTGTCTTTTAGCTAGTTAATTTGGGTTCAAGACTCCATCTTATATGCATCTTATATCATTTACCTATAAGCTATATCTTTGTCTATTTTATAACTTCTCTAACAATTTTCTTGTACGGGAAGTGCAATATATATCTGCTTGCTTCTATGGCGTGAGTTAAAAGCTGTCTGGTCTTTTTGAGTTCCTATAGGCCTATACTTTAAAGATGCATGTTGGGGATACCCTACTAGTTATTCCTTGAGGTGTGATGTTGGGGATATCTAAGGAGAAGCCTTCAAGATATATATATGCATGTCTCCCAAAAAACAACTTCCCAAGAGGTCTTAATTATGGTCTGATGTTTTGTGTGTGAGAAGGTCTACTCATTATCATTGTATCCATCATGTCAAATACAACAGATTATGAATTTATGATTATCTTATTTACATCCCTATAACAAACAATTGTGATTAATTAACAAAACGTTTCAGATCAATTTTCATCTATTGATAATAATTAGGGAACAAAGTGCCCCACTATATATATATATATATATATATATATATATATATATATATATATATATATATATATATATATATATATATATATATATATATATATATATATATATATATATATATATATATATATATATATATATATATATAGAGAGAGAGAGAGAGAGAGAGAGAGAGAACAAAACTAGCTAGCATTAGTTAGAGATTAATTAATGGATATTTTCTTCTTCATCCGGATTTCAAACATTAATAAGCTACATAGCTAAGTAGAACACAAGGACGTAAGAGATTATGAACAAAAAGAGAGAGAAGAAATGGATTAATGATAACACAAGGTTAATTATTCGTCAATGATACAGTTCAGCCCTAGAATTCATTTGTTAATTATTGTAAATAAGAATCAAAACTAGGACATATAAACGTTACATTCAGAGAACTTCGATGAGAGCACTGCCCATGGTCTAATATTATTATAATACAGTTGGCACCATGAGTGAGAAGATCAAATCAATATGAAACAAGTAGCACTGACCTAACTGCTGTTGCCTTCCCATGATTTATCAATTACTTGAAAGTCATTAAAATGATGCTGCAAAACCAATTATATCCATGAATGTTCTTCGATTAGTTTATATATATCTGGTATGAATCGAGGGAGTATATATATATATATATATATATATATATATATATATATATATATATATATATATATATATATATATATATATATATATATATATATATATATATATATATATAAAACTGGTGGCATTTCCAGTGACCTATATTAATGGAGTATATTTGTTAACTGAAAATAATTAATTAATTAATTAAGTATTACCTCATGTGCTAGACCGGCAATATTATGGTGATAATTGAGCATGCAGGACGGGCTCCAATTGCCTGTCATCATCAGAGAAGAATTATCACCAACAAATCCTTGCTTAAACTGGAAGTGAGAGCTCATTTGATCGGTTTGACCAGTGCTTTGACATTGGTTTTCTTCGAAGATGCTCCAAGAACCTAATTGGTTTACATCTTGATCCATTGATGCCTGATCTTGACATGGTCTACATTTGGAATCTTGAGCAACACCGATCTTATTGATACTTTTCTTTTGGATTGTCCTCTCCCTTGCCCTTACTCTTGCCCTTTCCCTTGTTGCTTTAGCAAGAGGGTGATGAAGACCTGCACTTCTTCTAACTCCTCTAGCAATCTTTTCCTTATGTTTTTTGCTGCTGCTTCCAGAAGTAGACTTTTCCTTATTATTTGTAGTAGGTGCTTGATCATCTCCAGTCTTTAGCATAGACTGATCAGCTGCTGTTCCAGATAGAACCTCACATTCTGATGTAGAAGATGCACTGTAATTAGATACACCCATAAAGCTGCAGCTCCGATCAGGAAGGAGTTCGAGAATGGCAGCTCTTGATTTTGTGAGCAGCCAATCGACTGTTTTGCTGGCCTTATCAAATCCAAGCAAGTCTTGCAACCCAAACAGCTTTTTAGCAACATCAAGGGACAACCTCATCCTTCGATCTCTGGGGCCTCGAGCCGTGTCAATCTTGCTGTGCCGATCTCCTTTGGAATGCCTCTTCCTTGGACTGCTACTGTCAGGCTCCGCGTGAGTAATAAAGTCGTAGGGTTCATCATCTCCATCATTCCTAGCAACATGTCCATTGTTGCTACCACACTCTCCCATGATCGATTCAACATTAGTAGTCATCGCATGAGCTAGATTACTGATTGTATCGTGGTGGTTATGATCGTTGGAGAAATACTGTTGTTGTTGGAAGGACTCGCAGAAGACGGCTTCATTTTCTAAAGGAATGTAATTAGGGGTTGGAAGGAGGAAAGATGGAAAAGAAGATGGAGCATAATAATATTCTTGAGGGGTTCTTGAATAGTTGGCATCATTGTAGTAATTACCAAAAAAAGAAGTCTTTGGTGGTTTACACCCATTGTTGTTGGAAGAGGGATGCATCTCTTATCTTTAGCCTCCAGAAAGCTACGTATAGTTATGTGAATGTAGACCGAATAGTAGATCACTAGATCTAAAGGGGAGCTTGATAATAAAAGAGCTTGCTCTTTACAAGAAGCAATATTGTTAGAAATTAAGACAGCTCAACATAAATTTAACTTTGAGGACTACAAAATTAAGCATAAGAAAGCATGAAGAAGAAGGTACATAGAGAGAGAGAGAGAGAGAGAGAGAGAGAGATGAAGATTTATTGAAACATCAAGGATCGGGACTTCGAGAAAGACTGGCAAGCATGCTATAATAGTCATCATAGAGCTGTAGACATATATACTGATGGTGAGTGAAAGGGAGCTAGGCCCAATTTTCCTATAATGTCTTAGTTATCTCATTGGTCAAGAAAGATCAAGAGGCCATTTATTAATAATGGAGACAAGGAGCTATCTTCGTCTTTCTCTCTCTACTTTTTGGGTAAAGTTGAGCAATATTTGGTGAAGATGAAGAGAAGAGAAAAGAGTTGGTAGTTTCTTGTTAAGCTAGTGGATAGGAACCACTTCTTGTTGTGCCACTTCACGTGGTTGATAGCAGCAGGTGCCTATTGCGGTGTGTGTGTGTGTTTTTGTGTGTGTGTAGAGAGAGAGAGAGAGAGAGAGAGAGAGAGAGAGAGAGAGAGAGAGAGAGAGAGAGAGAGAGAGAGAGAGTAAAATCCAAAAGACCTTTTACTCGGAAAGCAACCCTAGGTGCCTTGACCAAAACTTGCATGCTTTCCAGGACAGTCTTCTTTCACCATGAGTATTGTTTGTAAGGAAGGGGAAGGGGGGGTCCGGACGAAGCGAGATAGACTACAGGGCTGGTGGTGGTCCGGTGGTTAGGGGGTGGAGATGGAAGGAAGCTTAGGGAGTTAGGGTTGCTTTTCTTTGTCGATCTCAGCTGTTTTGTAGAAACTAGCCTGAGTGCGTGACACAAAGAAGACAAAACAAAAAATACTATTCCAAAAAGCTTAACTTTATTAAAAATTAACTACTTACATACATTTTTTGAGATATGCGTTTCTTACCATAATTTCGTTAGCATATATATATATATATATATATATATATATATATATATATATATATATATATATATATATATATATATATATATTTGAACAGCAACAATTAAGCAATTAAAAACAACTACCTCGCAAGAAGCTAAGGGTAGACAAAACCAAAAATGGATTACATAATGTGTGTGTGGATGTTTCAATCATTATAAATGTTGATGCAATTGTTTTTGTGTTTTTTATTAGTCAAAATGATGAGTTAGAAATATATACTATAATTTTCCAAATACAATTTTATTTTGTGTGTTTGATAAGCAGAGTGTATTAATTTTGGTCATCATGACTGTTGATTATTTGAATTTAAAAAGCATATAGCAAAATTTTTACCATTGGTGTATGAATTTCCATTATTCTTGAAAAAAAGGTAAAATTCTAGTTAGAGGCCATGTTCTATTCATCTGTAGCTCTCCTATGCAAGAAAACTCTTCTTTTGACTTGTCTGACCTCATGTCACTTTCACCAAAAAGATCCAGTATCAATCTCTCTCCCCCACAGGACACACAAAGACCTATATACACTACAGGGAAGTTATTTTGGTCACTGTAACTATCACATGATTAAGCATCATCCGTTTAAATTCTTAATGCATCCTAAAGTTGATGTATCTTCAAGTTGAGCTCGTGATTTTTATTTCTGCTGGGAAATGATGATTTGAGCATTTAAGTTAAGCTTTTTCTTGTCTACATCATGGTTGTATAGCTAATTTCATCCTCGGAATCATCTAGTATACCAAGACCGGTGTATGGTTTGATTAATGAATTTCAAAAGATATAAAAATTTTATACAAATTAGAAAAATATATTTACCATCCTAAAATAAATTCGCAATTTTATTACAACATCCATCTTCTTAATACAAATTAAAAATATGAGTCATAGCTAATATATATATATATATATATATATATATATATATATATATATATATATATATATATATATATATATATATATTAATTTAGATTAAAATATTAAGACTGCAATCAACTAACTAAGATTTTATCTTTCATTATAGATGTCTGAAAATTATGATCTTCATCTTCCACCCACTCAAAACTGAAATTTCACTCTTTTATCGATTCTGTCAAAAGAAAGGTTTACTAGTACAAACAATATGTACTAGATGTGTAACCATGGCTCTTGGTATGCAAAAGTCATATCAGAACTATTGACCCCATGAAATGAACTTGGCTCTTACTCAAATGTTCCACAAGAAAGCAAGACAAGAGCGTTACGAAGTCGTTAAGGTCCTAATGGCGTGAAAGCTGAAAGAAGATGAATTTGTGTATGCTAATGTGCAAAAGATGAAGAGCCACATGGAAAGACTAGAAAAGCTCAATGTGAATTTCAACAAAAAGTTGGCTATTGAATTTGTGTATGCTAATGTGCAAAAGATGAAAAGCCACACGGAAAGACTAGAAAAGCTCAATGTGAATTTCAACAAAGAGTTGGCTATTGATAAGGTCATCAACTCATTTTTAGGTAGTTATGATCAGTTTATCCTAACTTATCACTTTAACAACACGGAAATGACATTGATTGAGCTACATTGTCTGTTGCAAACTGTTGAAGCTGGAATGAAGAAGTCTCATCCCAACAATATTGCAATTGTCCCTGCCCTGGACATTCATCAAGTCAAAGGAAAGAATGGGAAGGTTGTTTACCAACCTAAATGGAAAGGGAAAGCTCACACTGGAGAGTCTATTGGTGGATCAAAGGGAAAAGTCAACTTTAATGCACCTCCATTTTTGTGATCCGAAAGAGTCAGTGTGCTTTCACTCTGGTCAGAAAGAACATTGGAAGAGAAACTACCCCAAGTACTTACAAGAAGTGAGAGAAGCAAAGGGCAAGGCGTTTGGCTCTACATCTGGTATTTGCTCTATAGAAATCAATAACACTCAAATTTCAAATCGTTGGATCCTTGATACACGATATGGTTTCTATATTTGTGTTGATATGCATGGACTAAGGGAAAGTGAAAGGCTGCATGGAAAGTTGAACCTGATCATGGGAAATAGACGTACTTCGACTATTACCAGGATTGGGATTTATGAGTTTATGTTTGATAGTAGTGTTATGTTAACTTACATAATTATGGTTATTCATAAGAAATGACAAGAAACATAATCTGTATTCATGATTTATTTAGACAAGGTTGTCATTATGTGTTTGACAATAATGATGGTGAAATTTTGGTTTATAAAAATGATTTTTTTTATTATTTTCAAAGTTTATCCTTGTAATTGCATATATGAATTATTGTGTATGTGAATGATCTTGGCAATAGTCTATTTAGTATTGATTCTTTTAGTGGTTTAGACAAGGCATGTTTATCGTATGGTCGTCTTGGTATATAAACAAGAAACACATCGCCTAACTTCATGGGATGGAGTTTTTGAATCATTTGACTAAAAGTCAGATAATGAATGCATGTATTGTCTATTAGGCAAGATTAGTAAGTCACCTTTCACATGAACTTGTGAAAGAGGTGAAGGGCTGTTAGACCTCATTCATACTTATGTATGTGGTCCTTTCAGATCTGTCACGGGGGATGATAATCGGTACTACGTGACATTTACTGATGATCATAGTAGATATAGTTATATCTATTTAATCAAGCATAAATTGGAAAGATTGAAAAGTTTGAAGAGTTAAAGCATGAAGTAGAAAATCAACTCGGAAGAAGATAAAGATGCTCTGATCTTATAGATGTGGAGAATATCTTAGTATCTAGTTTAATGACTATCTTAAGGAATGTGGAATAGTTTCCTAACAGACCCCTTCTAGGATACCACAAATTAATGGTGTGGATAAGAGGCGAAATCGAACCTTGGTTGACATGGTCCATTCTAGGATGATTCGAGCTTCACTCCCTAAATCTTTCTGGGGGTATGATTTGGAGATTGTCACCCACATCCTCAATCTTGTTTGTACCAAGAAGCTTGTCAAAACACCTCATGAAATATGGAGTGGGAAACATCCCTCACTTATATATATCAAGGTTTGGGGTTGTGAGACTCTTGTTAGACGCGAGACCCAAAACAAATTGGATCCTAGAGCCGAGAGGTGTATTTTCAGTGGCTACCTACAAAAGTCATTTGGATACTTGTTTTACAGACCTGTTAATAACGTGGTCTTTGTGCTCAAAGAGGAGTCTTTCATGGGAAGTAGCTCATATCGAAACAAGAAAGTGGGAGTACGATTGATCTTGAAGAAATTCAAGAGTCATCCAATAAGGAAACCTTAGGCGACACTATCACTCAACCCGAGGATGAAATACACATTGACCCATTGAAAATTTACTACCTCTTCATTAATACGGTAGAGTTAGTATGCCACCCATATTTTATGGTTTACATATACTACGGATGGGGACATGTTTATTAGTGATAATACACTCCTAAATCTAGAAGATTCATCTAACTACAAGGAAATGATGGTAGGCCATAAGATTGTTAAATGGAAAGATGCAATAGATAATGATATCCAATCTATGTATGATAACCAAGTGTGGAATTTGGTTGATCATACAATCTGCTAGAAGAAAGTAGGTTGTAAATGGATTTTTAAGAAGAAGATCGGCATGGATAATAATGTACATAAGTGCATAGACAAATTGGTTGTGAAGGGATTTACTCAAACCCAATGGTTTGACTATGATGAGACATTTTCACTAGTTGTCAAGATCAAGTCAATTCGGGTAATGCTTTCTATATCTGCCTTCCGTGATTATGAAGTATGGAAAATAGATGTTAAAATCTACTCCCTTAACTGGAGGCAAACTGAGGATGTTTATATGGCTTATACAAAAGGTTATGAATGTGCCAAATACCCTAATAAGGTGGGAAAGCTTGAAAAGTCTACGTATGGATTTAAACAAGAATCTCGTAGCTAGAATATTTGCTTTCATGAAAAGGTCAGGGATTTTGGATTTTGTAGAAGTGAGGATAAGTCTTCTGTGTATGTCAAAGCTAGTGGGAGAGTAGTGGCCTTTCTAGTTTTGTATGTTCATGACATACTCCTTATAGTAAACAATGTTCCAACTTTGCAAGAAGTGAGGCCTTGCATTGGAAAATGTTTCGCTATGAAGGATCTAGGTGAGGCAATGTACATTCTTCAAATAAGGATTTATAGGGATACACATAGATGTTTATTAGTGCGTAGCCGGACTACTTACTTGGATAAAATATTTAACTGGTTCAATATGGAAAATTCATAGAAAAGGGATTTTCCCATACATCATATTGTCAAGTTGAGCAAGGAAAAATGTCCCAGTAGTGATAAAGAAATATATGAAATGAGTCGAGTCTCATATGTTTCAGCTATAGGATTGATCATGTATACTATGACTTGTAAAAACATGGATCTACCTTATGCTTTAAGCATGGTTAGCCAATATCATGGAAATCTTGGCGCAACTCATTTGACGACAATGAAAAATATACTTAAGTATTTGTGGAAAACCACATATATGATCTTAGTTTTCGGTGGAAAAGATAAACTTAAAGTGAATGGTTATAGTGATTCCAACTTTCAAATGGATCAGGATATAGTTATTAGTAACCAAGAAATGTATTACTTTGAATGGTAGAACGGTAACTTGGAAAAGTTCCAAGCAGCAAACGGTGGCTGATTCATCTTGTGACTTAGAGTACATTGCAACTAGTGATGCGGCAAAGAAAGCAGCTTGGTTAAAGAATTTCATTGGAGCCTTGGAGTTGTTCCATCAATCAAAGAGTACATGGAGATTTTCTACGACATTGAAGGTTTGGTTTTTTTGACAAAGTAACCAAAGGATCATGGGAGATCAAGGCACACTGAAATAAAATATAAACCATTAGATCTGACATCAAGTTTAAGAGGGAAATCTCGTGGTAAAGTATTTACCATCAGAGGATAATTGTGTTGATCCTTTCACAAAGGGGTCAAGCAAGATCAAGCACTTCGAACATGTTAGGAGTATTAGATTAATATATGATATTAAGTTTAATAATTAGTTGATAGTTTTGAAACAATGTAACAAAGTAAATTGGTTTTGGTTTTGGTGATTAAATAATAGAGAATTATGTATGGATTTTCACTACCGTCTTTAATTATTTTATTCTTGTGTTTCACTTTGCATGTTTACTTCCTAAATATTAATTTATTCAAAATGTCATAGTCAATAATACTTATGGGAGTAGTTATTGATTTCAGGCTGTCATGAAATATTTTTAAATTATCCAGGGTGATTGGACATTGCATAGGGATTGAAGCAATATGCATAAGTACCAAATATAGGAATTTTGATTATTAGAAAACCAATTCTTAGAAATTACTTCAAGGCTTCTATCATGAGTAATTGTAAGATGATAATATCCTCTATTATTGAAATAGAGATATAGAAGTTATAGTTTTCAAGTCTGTTGTGCATTGCTTTTGAATCAACGAATTCGTAACTGCATGTTATAAAATGTAATTCCATGTATGACATAATGAGTAAAGTTTATGATTATACAATAAAAGTTTATTTGCTCCTTTTTCTTAGACTTTAAATGTTTTAAAATTAAACTTTTACTCAGAAATTTAAATTCCAAAACTTGAGGGCAAGTTTTGAAACTTTTCAAAGCATTAGATCAAATTTGAAAAATAACTAACTAATCATAAAATTAATATTTATCACATAATTTAACGTAATTTATTTTCCTTACAAGATAATTCAAATAAAAAATAAAAATAATTAAATTTATCTTATAAAATAAGTAATTATCTTATTTATAACAGTTATCTTCTATTTGGGTTAGGATAATCATACCCTTATAATAAAATTTATATTATATCAATAAAAACGTTTTTGACAATTATCCCAATCCAAAAAGAGTCAAAATCCCGAAAAATCAGCCACCAGACGAGCCGACTCGCCAAGTAGCCCTAACTCACCAAGTTCATCTGGTGACTCGACGAGTCAAGAAGTCAGAGGCTTTATTTTTCGAGTTTTGAGCTTGCAAAACTGATCGATGCATCAAATTCAAAAGAGAAACAATCTAGGCTCTGATAAAACTGATGGGTTATGAGCAAAACTGTGACATCCCCAATTTCACAGCCAGAAAAGACCGATTTGTTTATGCTTTGTTCTTATAAAATCAAACTAATCTTTTGATTAAAAGAGTTGTGGAATTTGTTCCCAAAATAAAATATGATAAAATTTATCAAAACCTTTCTCAAAGAGAATGTATTTTCATTAAATAATAAAACATCGGGATGTCATGTTCGATATAGACCAAAAGCATAAACAATATAAAATAAACCTTACGACAGTTATTTATAACTACCGATCTATAATCCAAAATCTCTCGTCAAGTCCATCAACTTATACTCTTGTGCCATCACCTGCAATGTAAAGAAAACTGAGTGGGTCAGGCTTGGGAGCCTGGTGAGCATATAAGGTTTTCAACCCACAATAATACATTTATTATATTTAATTATCAAACAATCAACCCAAATACCCATCCCCATATCTCCTTTATTTTCTCAAGGGTTTACCCTAAGAATCCACTATCCTTCATTCATTCATTCCTAAGGATTTATCTAAGGAATTGGCACAAGGTCCATTTGCTACCACAGTTTATACAACAGGCACTACGTCACATAATCACCAGGGTTTATACAATAGGCACTACGTCTAATAGTCACCAAGGTTTACACAACAGGTACGAAGTTACATCGTCACCAAGGTTTATCAAACATGCACGAAGTCGCATCATCACCAAATCTTACTCAATAGGCACGAAGTCGCATCGTCACAAAGCTTTACTTAATAGGCACGAAGTCGCATCGTCACCAACTATTCCATCTACCCATGTTCTACCCAACATTTTTGTAGATATAAATACAAGCACAATTTAAATCATTTAACACCCGTATAAAAACATCAATTCCAAGCCCATCTCAAATAGACAAAGAATATATAACACATAGCATGTATTTCATAGCTAATATTTTATATTTATGTGTTAGAAGAAAGTAATTATACACTCACTTGATCAGAAGATGATCGGACAGCACTACGGTTTGTTAAAGTAGTATTTTTCAGTAGATCTGGAAGATCTTCACAAAAACCGGGCTCCTCGCGGGCAGAGCTTCGGCTCGGGAACTTCACTTCTCGGGATCTTTGGGGCCTCAGGACTTGCTTCGGGGCTCGGAAATGATACCGGGGCTTCGGGATAATTCTTGCACGAAAAACGATGCAAAAACGTGAGAGAAAGAAGAGAAATGAGCAAATGAATCAGCTGCACTCGACTCCCTTTTATAGGGTCTGGATTTGCGATTTACGTTGGGCGTAATGTGGATCAGCTCGCTGACTCCCCCCTTGGATAATATTGAAAATTTATATTTAAATTTAATATCGAAAATATTTAATAAACTTCAAAAATTCATATCTTCTTCGTACGAACTCCGTTTTCGACGTTCTTTATATTCTCGCGTAGATGCGACTACGCTCTACAACTTTCGTTTAGACTCCGTCGGCTAATTTTCATTTTATTTTTATTATTTATTTTTAGTAAGCTGGGATAGGAAAACTCCGTTATAAATTCATAACTTCTTCATCCGACGTCCGTTTTCGCCTATCTTTTTATCATTTCATTACAATTAACGAGATCTTCGATTCTCGTTTAGATTGTTTCGGCTAAAAACCGCTCGGTCTCAAATCGAGTATTCGGGCTGCATACTGCTAAGTCGAAACTTAGAAAAATCATAATTTCCTCATACGAAGTCAGATTTGGACGTTCCTTTTATGCATGCTCATGGTTTAATGTATTATACAACTTTCATTTAGATTGCTAAGGCTAAATATCGCTCTAACGTAAATTCACTTTTTACGTCGCGCTGAGTCGTACCGGTTCTGTCGCGAAACTTCGACAGGTCATAACTTCTTCGTTATAACTCGGATTTCGGCATTCTTTATATGTACGAAATCCTTGTAACATATACTACAAATTAGTTAAGATTATTCATTCTAAATAATCTTTTATCAAAAAGTCATTTTTTTACGCTTATCGTCTCTAAATTGACTAGCCCTGATCTACGGGCGTTACAATTATCTCCCCTTTAGGATGATTACGTCCCGGAATCATCAACAAAATAGTCCTTACATTAAATTTCCATTCTTATTAATAACCATGATGCTCAATCTTTCATCTGCTTTTCATACTATGTTGGACTTTCAATCGTAACCTTCAAGTTACAAAATAAATCCTTATTGTGGACTCCTTCTTCTTCTTAGGATAAATACATTCATTTATCTATTGTAACTAACCAAAAGGGTCGTGTCCCGATGACCTCTCATCATAGTCGGACTCAATTGATATGGCCAGTAGGGTCGAAATAACAATTATCTTACTAGTCATTACCGAAACAATGATAATGACATACTTGAATAAAACGGAATCAATTACTAGCTTCTTGGTAACTTTGCGACTTCCCATGGTCCAAGCATGAGTCCTGTGCTTCCGGTAGTATAGATCTCTACTACCATTCACACATACTCATACTCGTCCCAAGTATTGTCTCGCAGTTAACCAAGTCACCATACATAAATCATATAATCATTCAACACATAAACAAAACCAGGGTTTATATTAATTCATAAAACTATTACACAAAAGTTCAAGTTCACCCTATACTATGCCTCTAGCAGGCTATGCTTCCTGATACAGACTTTATATATTAATATGAAGTCTTCATCTTTTAATCCTCCCATCGTTTTCTGCTTCGTCGAGGAACATGTGGAATTCCCTTGGCTGTGGCGGTGCGTTTTTCTTTGGGCAGTCTCTAGAAACATGCCCTTCTTCGTTACATCCATAGCACACCTTTTTGCTCGTTGCGCATTTGTTGGCAAAATGCCCTGTCTTCCCACATTTATAGCAGGTCGTCTCCTCGTTACACTTCCTGAAGTGTTTCTTTTTACACTTCTCACACCACTTAGCTTCATCTCTTCCTCCAGATTTCAAGAATTTTGTTTCTTTGTTGATCATTGAAGATCCTTCATGTTTCCTTTTCTCTCCAACTTCAGCTCTCTCCAGACCCTTTTCTTTTATTTGGGTCTCAACATTTTTGGCTGCCAAGATGGCGGCTTTCAGAGTGGTTGCTTGTTTGACTATCGGACCAAAGTTCACTGGTAATCTATTGGCAAACTTGTTGACCTTGGAAAGTTCCATTGGAATTAGGTATGGAATAAGCTTCATCTTCTCCGTAAAGCTTGTAGCGTACTCAGTGACGCTCAATTTTCACTTCTTCAGATTCTGGAACTCATTGTTGATTTCCAAAAGATCCTGCTCAGAGCAGTATTGCATTTCCAGTTGCACCACGAACTCTTCCGATGACATCTTGCTAGCATCCCCCTTAGGCATCGTACCAGCCAGTAACTTCCACCAGCTCAGTACTCCAGATTTTAACAGAGGAATTGCAAGAGCGGTCTTCTGTCTGTTGCTACACTCGCAACTTTCGAACATTGTCTCCATCTCGGAGATCCAGTCCATTACTTGTACTGGTGTCGGGCTCCCAGAAAGACACGGTGGTTTGGATGCCATGAAATCCTTGTACTTGCATCCACATCCATCATTTCCTCCATCCTGGTTGTTTTGGCGAACTATTGGTGGGTTGGCTTGACCAACGGTCCCACTGTAGTTTCCTCCTTCAGAATGCCCTCCATTTACTTCGGGTTCTTCAACTTGAATTGACAATTCTTTGCGATTCTGCCTAATCAGACGTATGGTTTTTCCATCTGATGATCCAACATTGCTTGGATCATCACTTGAACTCCGGCCATTGTCATTGGTTCAGGCGCTGCCGCTACAACAGGTATTTGTTCAATCACTGGTATTTGATTCCTGTTTTCATCAGCATTTCCAACTCCACTCCTCGTTCTCACCATTTTTGATTTGTACACCGAATAAGGTGAAATTAGATCCTTATTCACGATAGATATTCAAATCATCCTTATCACTCCGAAACGTTTACATGCTATTTCTAATATCGTAGACTCACGCTTAGAATCCTAAACACATAAGGTTTCTAGATCCGTTCGGCAACAAACCATAGATCCGAACAAATAATATCATATATGGCAAACATATAACAATTAGCACATAATAGCATTTTAGGCAATTTTCCTAAAATATACTAGTGCTCGTGTCTTAAAATATGGTAGACACTCATCTCACAATCATCTCTTAGCATTCTAAGTTTAAGTCTAGAAATCCAACAAATTCCTATTTCACTTAAACTAATGCTCTGATACCAACTGTGACATCCCAAATTTCACGGCCAGAAAAGACCGATTTGTTTATGCTTCGTTCTTATAAAATCAGAGTAATTTTTGATTAAAAGAGTTGCAGAATTTGTTCCCAAAATAAAATATGATAAAATTTATCAAAACGTTTCTCAAAGAGAATGTATTTTCATTAAATAACAAAACCTCGGGATGTCATGTTCGATACAGACCAAAAGCATAAACAATATAAAATAAACCTTACAACAGTTATTTATAACTACTAATCTATAATCCAAAATCTCTCGTCAAGTCCACCAACTTATACTCTTGTGCCATCACCTGTAATGTAAAGAAAACTGTGTGGGTCGGGCTTGGGATCCTGATGAGCATATAAGGTTTTCAACCCACAATAATATATTTATTATATTCAATTATCAAACAATCAACCCAAATACCGATCCCCATATCTCTTTTATTTTCTCAGGGGTTTACCCTAAGAATCCATTATCCTTCATCCATTCATTCCTAAGGATTTACCTAAGGAATTGGCACAAAGACCATTTGCTACCACGGTTTATACAACAGACACTACGTCACATAGTCACCAGGGTTTATACAATAGGCACTACGTCTCATAGTCACCAAGGTTTACACAACAGGCACGAAGTCATATCGTCACCAAGGTTTATCAAACAGGCACGAAGTCGCATCGTCACCAAAGCTTACTCAATAGGCACGAAGTCGCATCGTCACCAAAGCTTTACTTAATAGGCATGAAGTCGCATCGTCACCAACTATTCCATCTACCCATGCTCTACCCAACATTTTTGTAGATATAAATACAAGCACAATTTAAATCATTTAACACCCGTATAAAAACATCAATTCCAAGCCCATCTCAAATAGACAAAGAATATATAACACATAGCACGTATTTCATAGCTAATATTTTATATTTATGTGTTAGAAGAAAGTAATTATACACTCACTTGATCAGAAGATGATCGGACAACACTACGTCTTGTAAAAGTAATATTCTTCGGTAGATCTGGAAGATCTTCAAAAAAACCGGGCTCCTCGCGGGCAGAGCTTCGGCTCGGGAACTTCACTTCTCGGGATCTTTGGGGCCTCGGGACTTACTTCGGGGCTCGGAAATGATACCGGGGCTTCGGGATAATTCTTGCACGAAAAACGATGCAAAAACGCGAGAGAAAGAAGAGAAATGAGCAAATTAATCGACTGCACTCGACTCCCTTTTATAGGGTCTGGATTTGCGATTTACGCTGGGCGTAATGTGGATCAGCTCGCTGACTCCCCCCTTGGATAATATCGAAAATTTATATTTAAATTTAATATCGAAAATATTTAATAAACTTCAAAAAGTCATATCTTCTTCATACGAACTCCGTTTTCGACGTTCTTTATATCCCCGCGTAGATGAGACTACGCTCTACAACTTTCGTTTAGACTCCGTTGGCTAATTTTGATTATATTTTTATTATTTATTTTTAGTAAGCTGGGATAGGAAAACTCCGTTATAAATTCATAACTTCTTCATCCGACGTCCGTTTTCGCCTATCTTTTTATCGTTTCATTACAATTAACGAGATCTTCGATTCTCGTTTAGATTGTTTCGGCTAAAAACCGCTCGGTCTCAAATCGAGTATTCGGGCTGCATACTGCTAAGTCGAAACTTAGAAAAATCATAACTTCCTCATACGAAGTCAGATTTGGACGTTCTTTTTATGTACGCTCATGGTTTAACGTATTCTACAACTTTCATTTAGATTGCTAAGGCTAAATATTGCTCTAACGTAAATTCACTTTTTACGTCGTGCTGTGTCGTGTTGGTTCTGTCGTGAAACTTCGACAGGTCATAACTTCTTCGTTATAACTTGGATTTCGGCGTTCTTTATATGTAAGGAATCCTTGTAACATATACTACAACTTAGTTATGATTATTCATTCAAATTAATCTTTTATCAAAAAGTCAGTTTTTGACGCTTATCGTCTCTAAATTGACTAGCCCTGATCTACGGGCGTTACAAAAACAACATTCCTATTGTGTTCATTTAAACCCTAATTGCTCGGATCTAGTTTTTCAATTTGTACGTGCATAATTTTCCAAGACTTGCAAACCCTAATCTAGCATATAACAAAACTTTGAATCAACATAAATAACCTAGTAAGAATGTGACCTTTGATTGTTGCTTGAAGATCTTTAGCTTATGAAAACCTAGCACCTAAAATGTGATGTCTCTAATGAATCGAAAACACCAAAGCAAGTTGGAAGATCTTGGAGAGATGGGAAAGGCTTAAAATCGGCTCTTAGATCTCTAGGGTTCAAGTGGTAGCTGAAATATGAAGCATAAGGGTCCTTTTTATAGATGTGAGATTAGGGTTTCGGTCAGAGTCCTTATCCGGTTAGTTAGCCACCAAGCAGCCCATAAGACTCTTCTGGATCCTTACCTTGGATGAAATCTTATGGGCTATCCATAAGGATTTTGTCCACCCTATCCCTAGGGTTTCTCAACTTACTTTGAAACCATCCAATAATTACAATTCAGTCCCTAAAGTTTAATTAATCTCTTTTGTTCACAAAATTAATTCTTGACCAATATTAATTAAACAAATAATATTTCTCCGTTAATATATTATTCATATAATATATTAATAAACCATAACAACGTCTTTCTCCATTAATCATCCAATCAAGTTGCTCCAGTGAAGGCAACCCAGAAGGACCATGCTACAACCAGATCAAGTAAATACCAAATATAGTTATGAACTTATACAATAATCCAACATATATTTCAGAGAAAGGAAACTTATTTATCGTCCTTTAATTCAAAAGATCTACTAAATCAGATCTTTATTTCATTTATGTAAAAGCTGCACAAGTTTCCCTTTTAGAAATCTTCCTTTTTTGACTAACTATTTTTTTATTCTCTTATTGCTTTATTCATTCTATTATGTATTATTTTATTGTGTTTTAGCATATTAAATAAATTTATGGTGAATTTTTAATTCTAGATTACAACTTAACTATATGATACCGAAGACAAAACCACTTCATTTTGATAAGCTTACATTGTTTATGACTCATGCTGATTTAACCTTAGAGTGATTGAAACACACCATTCTCTCCTTTTCACTTCTTCTCAATAAAACTTAACAATTCAAAATGATATACCACACATTGATGAGAGTTTGAAATTCAATGTCGATGGTTAGTCTATGTACCATAGGCTATTACACGCACCAATATTTTCTTGCCCTTAAAACCTTCTTAAAAATTTTATGATTCTGCGTAACATACCATATTTTGATGAGAATTTGAAAAATTTATGCCAATGTTTAAGCTATGGACCATAGCTTATCACACACACCAATCCATTCTCACCATACACGCACCTATGCATTCTTTCCCAATAATTATTCTTTTTTAAAAAGTTGATGATTCAATGTATCTACCATACATTGATGAAACTTCTACGTTCTTTGTTGACAAGTACATTCCGTACTAGAATGTATTACACACATCATTCCACTCTCGGCCTTTATTATTATAATAAAATAAGTTAATGATTCAGCGTATAAAACCATACACTTCTGAGAATTCGCAATACTATGTCAATGAATGATAATGAAAACCCATACTATTAGGAGACATCTCTATCTCACTTGTTCTTCAACTGCCACTTTGATCCACTGATAATGCAACTCTGATATGCTAACCGCTTCCACCGATGGTTCATGTCATTGATGCTATGTCTCATTGATATACTTATCTCAATAGTAACTTTTGGATGACAATTAATAATTTGCAATAACATCTTGAAATACGAGATTTTTATGTCGCTGCTCTCTCCAATCATGATTGCATAAAAGGGAAGAAAATTCACAGATAACACAGGAGAAGTTTCTCCCCTACATCACTTTTAAAACTCATTCAAGTAGTCGAAATTCTCTATCAAAGACTCTCTTAATCATCATCTTCTCCGGCTCAAGTTCTTCAAGATTTCATCATGTCAAAGGTTTGTTATGTGTTTATTCCTGATGGTAATGTGGTCAAAGGCCCCATGCTTCTGATACTCACATCGTTGTCAAAGAAAACAACATTGCCTTCTCAGATATCATCCCAAATGAATACAAGGATTCAGGTATTGAAGACTTCGTCAAGTACGTCAAAAGCTTCCCTCTTTGCTATGCATTTTGTGATTTCTCAGAGCCATTCTACCCTAAGCAAGTATGTGAGTTCTATTATTCTTGCACTGTCGACTCTAATGCTCAAACCAATACTAGAACCATTGAATATGGGTATTGTAGGGTTTTTATTGATGCAACATCTTTTTGAATTTCCTTATGTCTTCCCCAATCAGAAATCAACCATGAAACTCCTACTGAGGAAAAATGTAGGTCTATTCGATCCAATAGGGAACAATTTCTCTATTCAGGGTACTACTCGTGGCCCAATACGCCCTCATCAATGCTATTGGGTTGGGCGGAAATATTGTTGGATTAGTGTCTAAGTCCATAACTATTTTGGTATGTACTTGACCCGATGGTGCATGGTCCTTTTGGGTTGCCTTCACTAAAGCAACTTGATAGGACGAATTATGGAGAGAAAGGATTAAATATGAATTATTAATATATTATGAGAATAATATATTAAAGGAGAAATTATATTGTTTAATTAGTATTAGTCAATAATTAATTGGTAATTAGTTTTGTGACTAAAAGAGATTAATTAAACTTAAGGGACTTGAATTGTAATTATAAAATAATTGCAATTTGGGCTATGGATTGCCTTATATTAAGGGGTGGACGAATTCTATGGGGAAACCCATGGGGAAATCGTCCAAGGCCTTAAGGAAAGGAGTCCATGGGTTGCTTAGGGCTTAAGCATCTAATTTAGGGTTTCCTTGTTAGATAATCCTAATAGCCTCACTATATAAAGACCCCTTAAGGACCAAAAACGTGGCTAAGCTTTGTTCTAGGGTTTCACACGTTTTTGGGCAGCCTCCATCCTCTTGCTCTTGGTGTTTGTGAACCATTAGAGGAGTGACATTTGTGACTCTAAGCTTTCTAAAGTCAATACAAGGAGGAATTGGGATTTTTATTGCTACATAACAATCAAGGTAATATCTTAAACCTATTCTCATGTTAATATGATTACTTGAATGCTAGAATTAGGGTTTGTAGTCTTGGATAACTTGCATGTACAATAGAGAAACCTAGATCCAAGCATTAGGGTTTGTATGAGCACATAGGATGTTCTTATGACCAAAATCCATCAAATATATAATAGGATATTTGGAAATTATATTAGACATAAGATGGTAAGTGTAGACCAATTGAATCTTTTTGAGCAAATAATTATGTATTCCATGTCCTGCAAATAAATATTAGATTTTGCATAACTCTTTTTTAGTCGACAAATTGATTGTGTCACTAGAAAAAAGAAGATAACATATGTACCATATCCTTGTTGGCTTGTACTAATTCTAGCTTGCACTGGAGAGGGTTATAATGGAAATCATGGAGTCTCCATGCGACTTCCAGTTCTTTCATCAAAGATTATCAATGCCGGTCCCTATAATGGGGATATGTATCTTAACCTAAGTATGGAGAATTGGGTTGCAAATCCTTATGTTGATGAAACCTCTTAATCTGCAGAAGAGGATGATGAAGGTAATAATGAAGATGAACAGGATTATGCTCTTGATGAAGAAGATGATGTTGATGATGAAGATGATGTTGATATAGGAGAAGCCTGCACTCAGGGAATGACTAATTCCCCCTCAAGATTGAACCAACACATTCTCTTTTCTTCAACCTCTTTTTCATTAACTCCTTGTTCAGAAGATATAGCACAACACACATCATCCCCACCTCAAGTAGAAACCATTGATCCATTAATTTACATTGTGAAATCTCCAAGACCAGCATCTCCTTCTCCTCAAACTAAAATGTTCATTACAATGTCAACTCCTATACAGCCTATTGCTACTTTTCAGGAGGAGTCTAGCTTAAACTTTGAAAAAAAATGTACTCTACCAGCTATCATTATTGGCTTAGATGACTCAGTCTTTTGGAGAAAGAATGACCAAAGTTGATAGTGATCTACCAGAAATCAAATGCATAATGGCTTTGGTTTATGATGAGGCAATGATGATTGAAGACACTCCTCCTAGCTCTCCAGGTGATGATCAACCACCTCCACCACCACCATCAAGAAATAATCCACCCCCACCACCACCAATATATAATCCACCTCCACCATCACCTAGAAATATCCTCGTCCACCACCAACAAATCCCCACCCTGCATTCCCTCTCCATGTCATGACTCTCCTCCCCAAACTGATGATGACAAAAGGGTGAGAATAATCAAGAACTATTGATGATGACGACTGCAACTTGATTACAGCCAGATCAGCTGAATCGGGAAGGGAGGATATCCGAGGAAAAATGATTGTCTTTTAGTCTGAAGAAATGGGTGATGAGCAACTTATACCAGAAGTTGATGATTAGTTTGAGACTGACTATGATGAGTATGAAGGGTTTATTTATTTGGAATGTATGCCACATACTGGTCTTCCTTTAAGTGTCGTTTATCCTGATGCATATTCTGAGGAGGAGATTCCTCAAGGAACTTATAGTGATATTGATTCTGATGAGGATAAGCTCAATCCTAGAAAAAGAAATGTTACCTTCTCACAAGGAGCAAATGACGTTGAAGTTGGTAGTTCCTCAATCGCTGGTAGTTCTTTAGCCCCTCCTCTTTTCAAGAAATACAAGTTAACACTTGATTTGGAAGATTTAGCTGAAGACTAGAAAATAACCATTGAGGAGGTTAGAGAAATCATGCTGGAACATAATGCTTTAGTTAAAAAAAATAAAATATGAATATCGATCTATCAAACTTTCTTAGATCCATGCATTAGCTGATGTTCAAGAGACAAATATTTAGCATCTCAATATTAACGTGGCCAAACAAAACAGGGTATCTGAGCAGAATGATCGAATCAACCGGAAGAAATTTGGATATGTTCTAGCTTGAAGATATCAACTTGATACCATTGTCAAGGCCAGGTTCTTAAAACCCAAGAATGAATCACTCAAGATTCATCTGGTCAAGAAGAAGGCAGAGTATGAATACAGTAGAATTGTCTTTGCTCATGAGTTTTTTAGATACAGCTATAGCGAGTGGATATATATCTAGGAGACAATTTATATACATTAAGGTGTTTTTGCTGAGGAAGTAGAATTGGCAATTCAACATTTGATCAACAAAGCCAACAAGCTGAATATATTGAGTTTCTTATTCTGTATGGCACTACCTACATTAACAACAAGCCTCGAGTTGGTGTTGATCCAATTCAAAACATGTTCATTTAGGAACCAAAACATGGCATTTTCTACATTAATAGTCAGAACGAAATATGCTTTCATCGCACTGAATATCTTCCTGTTGCTACCACTAAGCATTTGTTCAATCTTTGTTTGGAGGGTATGCAACATCAAGAACTAGAATAAGGCTACAATATGTTGATCTCCATTTAAATCAGTAATCATCTGTATGATCTTCATCTTGATGACTTTAAGTGGTTAAAACCTGATGTCTTGAATGAAGATGAAAAGTTCTTCACTAATGCTTTGATAAAGCTTGTTGTTAGAATAATTAACTAAAGATCAATAGATTTTAAACAAAAGATTGAATCAAATAGTAAGAAAAATGATTAAATAAGTGTCAAATGCTTATTATAATCAAAGCTTTAGAAGAGTTCAATGAGAACTTATCTGTAAAATCTTATTGGGTAATACCATTGATCATCCCTAGAACGATACATGGATGCACTATATATAGTATAACATGGCACCATAATGATGGATGGACAGGACCAATCCGTTAACAAAGACTAAATATGTACATAATAAATTTTACACAATACAACTAATAACCCAACAATCTCCCCCTTTGTGTTAGATAAAGACATGAGATTCTTCATTGTTGTACTTTTTGAACCTGGAACAACTTCGTCATCATATTCAAACGAGTATTTCAGAACATGAGATACCAGTTGATCATTTCTGTGAAGTACTTCCGATCATCATCATTATTTGACTTAGTGGCAACAACCTAACCTAAAATGTTGTTTAAAGAAGTTGTATAGTATAAATGCTTGTCAAGCAAGAAAAACATGTTTTTCACAACTTTTTTTTTTGCCTTCTCTTTGTTGATTCACAATGTTCCATATTTCTTTATTAATCCTCCCTAGTTTCATCTTTTGGAAGTCTTTGGTTCTAGTTTTGGATTCACAACATACTTCCTTTTCAAAACAGTAGCAATTTCTGCATCCATCCTTGTTACTTCATGTATGTAGCATATCAAAATTCTTTTAATGTGAGCAATCATTGGTTCATATTTCTATTCATCCTTAGATAAAATCAGAAATAGAGAGATCCAGTTATTCGGATTCATACATGGAAAATCTGCAAGAGTGAACTCGACTTCGATACGACTTGATCCTCTGAAACCATTAAACATGACATTTGTGAAGTTCTCAACCGGAAAAGTTGCATAAAACTTGACTGCAGCCAAATTTTGCAAGCTCCAAATCTGAATTTGATGTAGAACGAGAAGAGCATGTTATTGACTTCATAATATGAGAGTGGTGCTCTATCAATATGCTCAAAGCATCTGAATAAGAATGCTCTCGGAGTGACTGGAAAGTCAAACTGAGACTCTGCTAGATTCACCAGATCAAAAGAAACTAAAAGCTCCAACCAATGCAAACTTAGATTGTCGATAGCCTCATTATGAATCCTTTCCATGGTCCATGGAGGAAAAACGGAATGTGTTCTCAAATTAAATTTCGCAACCATGACCTCCCTTTCTTGAGGTCCAAGTTCTTTACGAACGCGCTCAATTTCATTAAGCACTTTATCCCTCTTTTTCCTGATAAACTTCTCTCCTTCAAATAACACCTCTTATTCCTCATCATCATCGATCATTTTCCCTTTTTCTTTTCACCCAGAAGCTTCATTACCCTTCTGTTCAATTTATGGTTTTTCTTGATGATGCTCATCGGATTTTGGCTTAGACTAGGTTGGGTTTCTTCTTTGCGAGTTTCTTTGGTAACCTGATCTCCCGTGTATTTCGAAAGAGAACTACTTCTCGAAACACCCTCTAATTGATTAAGCAATGTGAAGATCAGCTTGAGTTTATCCAAGAGGTGCTGACGAAAAGAGATAGGGAGCATTGAATCACGAGTTTCAACAAGACCCTACAAGTATTGATTGATGTCGGAAATACAGCTTTGGTATAATATCTTCTCGGATTCGATGCGATCCAGCCGTGTTGTGGTGTACTTCAGCTTAACAGAGAGAACTCTGACTTTTTTAGTCTTTTAAGCTAATTTTTCCATGATCATATTTTTAGTTGCTAGATGCTCCTAAAGCTTCTCAATCTTGGATACAATCGAAGTGCTCATCTCGACATTATCAACCTTGAGTGCAGAACGAACCTTAGATAGATCATCTTTTTCAAGTTGAAGAGAGGTTCCAAGACATGCGATAACTTTGTTTGTAGCTTCAGTATTTTGATCCATGGTGGTTGTCGCTTGCTGCCATCTCTTGCCGCCACCAGCCACCGTTGGAGGTGGCTATGTGTGTTTTGGTGTACAATTGCATGTGTATTATGGCATGATGTTGTAGGAGAAAAATCTTTGGCTAGAAAATCAAGGAAAATCCCCCACCACCACCGTGAGGTGGTGGCTACCGCCGTGAACCACCGTCGAACACCATCGTCCAAGGTGGCAGTGGGTGGTGCCCGACTTGGTGAAACTCTAGTCGGCCTAAAAAATTAACCATTAGACCTAATTGGCATGTGTTTGGGTTAGAAACCCGAGTTAGGGTTTAGAAGAACCTAATCTTGGAGACTTTTGTTTGGGACCTGCCGGGACCCGCGTTTTGGACCGTTGGATTGGAATTATGAATTATGCTTGGCCATATTGTATGATTGTCCTATTGGAGTAATAGGCTTAATAAATTAAGCCCTTAATGGGTTAAGTGTTCTTCCTTAACCCTAATCGTCATTTTATGTGAAAGCTTAATCATATTTGGGCTTTAAGTTGGACTTTTCTTTTCGGTGTAGGTGTTTGGGTTCTTGTTGGGCCATCATAGAGCAACCGAATGAACTAATATATTTGGATGGATGTTAGGATAAGGCCCGTGTAAGGGGTTTGGGCCGAATTTGGAAAATTAGGACATAATTGGGCCTTTGTTGATCATTTGGCTTTTAGGCCTTCATAGTGTGAGTTTGGGCCTTGGTCTTGGACCATGCTAGGTTAGGTTTAATATGGTCTGTTAACCCCAAGTATGGATTTATGGTTATGCATTGGAACCCAATTGTTAATTGGGTGTTGTTGTGATGTTGACAGTTTGGGGGTCTATCATCCAGGAGCCAAAGATGCATCCGCAGGACTTCAGAAGTGTGAGGTGAGTCCCCTCATTGTGTTTAGTGGGTCGAAGGCACCAAGGTTGGCCCTTTATTTATTGCATAATATGATGGCGTCCTATGTGATAATTATCATCGTTCATGCATTGCTTGATGATCATATGATTTATGTATGTTATTATGTGGTACTGATAGGGGTGAAATAGACCCCGTAACTGGTTGAAATATACCCAAGGGTAGGTAGGGCACCCATATATGTCGAACAATATGTTTGTGTTGTTATTATTTGGCAGTGTTAGAGTTGAAATAGACCCCGTAACCGGTTGAAATAGACCGTAGGGTAGGTCAGGCATCTAAATATGTCTAACAATATGTTTGTGTTGTTATTATGTGGTAGTGGTAGGGGTGAAATAAATCTCATAACCGGTTGAAATAGGCCGAAGGGTAGGTCGGGCACCCAAATATGCCTAGTAGGGTAGGTTGGGCACCCATATATGCCTAACCGTATGTTTTTGTGTATGTATTATGTTGGGGGGAGGGGGAACTCACTAAGGTTTGTGCTTATAGTTTTTAGTTTGTGTTTCAGGTACTATAGTTTTCAAGTAAGGGAGCTTTGGATGATTGTCGGGCACGCACCACATGTTTCCGCATTTTACAATTTACTCTAATTTGAAAATGTACCTGTACACTTACTTTGTAAAACTTGTATGGATAATGTTTGTAACACTGTTTTTATTTGATTAAAAATGAAAATTTATGGTCTTATTTTTGGGACATTACAATTTGGTATCAGATCCTTAGTTTGAGGGAATCAAACATACTCTCGGGTATGTCTGAACTCAAACTGAGGATTTGGTATGTTTTTCAAAAGGAATACAATTTTGAGAAAAGAGTTTTCTAAGAAAAGAAAGAGTGTGGTGCATGCAATCAACCAAGCTAAAGTAAGTTTTTCCAAATTACCCATACATGTTATCTGTTATGCTTTGATTTATGAATCTGTGGAAATGCATGCTAGTTAGGGCTAAGGATCTGCTCAGCTTTTGCATGTGAGAATGCTAGGAGAGATGCCTCTGTATAACTATTGTATAAGCTTAGACTTACATACTAGTTCTAATTAGCCAATGATAGGTTGGCTTGATATGTGATTCCTGGTAGTCTAGGAAACATGGGATGTTGGGTTGGGTTGGTTTGTATGTGTAAAGCATTCGGTAGAGGGAGTGGGAGCTCCTACTATGTGTTGTAGTAGATTGGATTGGAGTGATGGGAGTCAGATGCTAAGGTTCCATTTATATTTTCTAAGTGAAAACGTCTGAAGTCTGCGGACCACCTCTACAACCCTCTGTAGCAGAAGAGGGGGGACCAAACGGCTGAAGCATGTAATAAAAAGTTTGTTTATTATTTAACATCTGCAGACATCTGCTATAAGTTAAAGTAAGGTGTGAAGATGTGTGGAGCAGAGGGTCAAGTGTTGCGCCACACTGAACACACACAACAGTTTTTAAGTCAGAAGTCCTATGAAAAACAAACAGTTGCTAACGATCGAGCGTTGTGTGTATGCTGCATGGCGCAACAACAAGTAGTTGGAAGAGGTTTAAAAAAACAAACAACACCTAACTGAATATTTCAAGTCACATGTAACAAAGGTTGGATAATCTTGTAGTAATGGATTTGACCCTATTGCGTAGCTCTTGTTTGAGTCCAACCGTTGTAGGGATGGGTCTGTTACTTAAAGGATTATGTATGCTTGGTTGCGTGTGATTGTGTTCATGAGGTAGGTGACTAGCATTATGGGGAGTTCTTCAGCAGCTGATGATAATATGAGATCTGGAACATGGGAACGCTTAGGGATTTCTTCGGTGGGTTTTGTTGTGCTAGGACGTGAGTGTTTAGTGTATGGATTTAGATGGTGACTTAGAGGATTCAGGAGGATTCTTGAGGACAATATGGATAGGTGTGGAAGGTAGTATTGTGTCCATACTACTTAGAGCACAAGATCCATACTCGAATTAGGGAGAATCTTGGAGAATCTAAGAAGTCTTTAGGATGAGGATTCTTGGGTATGTACGGATTATGTACATTATGTTTGGTATGGTGATGAGCACATAGGAATGGGATTCAGATTATGGTTCCGACTCAAGAGCAGGTACTTAGTCGATCATGTGCGGTTGCGGGAGTTCTTACTTACGGTGTTTTGGATTAGACCCTGGTGGTATTTGGTCCTCCCAACTAAAGGAATTTGGAATTCTTGGATGGTCATCTCGGGTATTTTTGAGTCGGGATTATGGTAGGGCAGTTGGGGAGTTATCAATAGCCCAAAGCTTGTAGATCCCTAAAATCTTTCAGGAAGGAGGATCCTATTGTTAGTTCTTGACATTTGGGATCGGGAGTGAGTTTTGTGCCATGTTCTCATAATGGTCGAGGTAGGAGGTTAGGATTATTTCTGTTACTTTTAGGTATGTCCTCTTCTGTATTGTTCTGGATTGTCATCGGTAATTTGTATTGTGTTGGAATTTTTCTTGGTTTGGTTAAGCAATATCTCGGGTTAATTTTTTGCTAATGCCTCATATATATTATCAAGGATTGTGATATGCCATTCTACATACCAAGAGTCTTCGATGAATCTTCAGATGGTCGTATCTTATCGAGTGGGATCAGCGTGTTCCATTGTTGTTGTGGGTCTTTGTCGGGATCAGTCCAGGATTATTGCTTGGAGGATCTTTGGTTAGGGATAGCAGGGTAGTTCACTAGTGAAGTTAGGGTTTAGTGGCTCTATCGTCTGTTCGGGTATGATCAGGAGTTACTTATGTAATAACTTTGGAGTTCAAGGCACTACCGTTAGTAGGAAGGGAATGGTGGCAGAAAGATGGTGATGTTAGTTAAGTGAGTTGTTTGATCATTAGATTTATCAAAGGAATTGTATTTTCGCATGGAATGAAGTCGGTTAGAGTTCAATGATTCATTGAGGATGGAAATTAGAGTGGAGGTTCGTCAGTGCATGGCGAGGGTTATAGTTCTTAGTCATTGGCATAAGAACTCAAGGAATTGGTATGGTGTCATGGGAGGCGATTTGGATCATTTGATTGGTTAAGGCCTCAAGAGTATTCTTTCAAACTCTAGGAGTTGGGAAATCATTGAGATTGGCTAGTAATGGAATGTTAATTTTGGTAAGTGCATGTCATAGGCAGTTCATGCTATATAACATTCGAGTTATTGAGAATCCATCAGACTTATGGGATGAGAGAGCTTCGTTGAATCCAAGTGGGAGAATATCGATCAGAATTTCCAGGGGTTGGATCGGGTGTGGAAATAGGGAATGCTTTTCATCCTGATCGGGAATAGAGACAATCCAAGAGTCCGTTTAGACTGAGGTTATGTAAGTGGGAGTTCAGGGAACTCCCAGCAACTGGTTAGCATCGTCTGGTTATGCTTAATAGGTTTGTGGATGGATCCAGATCGAGGGACGTGTTAGAGCCTCGACGCCTGTTCTTGTCTGATGAGGGTTTCAGAATTCAAGTATGACCTAAACACCTGGTTGGATGTGGGTTTTAACTCAATTGCATGGGGTTGCGATGGTTAAGGTGTGGTAAGGCCATGGGTGGTAACCATGGTCGACTTAAAGTTTCGTAAGACTGCGATGGGATTGTAGCATTCACTAGACTGAAGTAGACGAATGTTGCCTATTATCATGAGTGTAAAAAGGAAATCAGTTGTACCTTTGGCATTCCGGCCAGGACTACAAAGGGAATTTCTCTGTTTTTTATTGAGGACCAACAGGCTCCGAGGTGGAGTTGGGCCTGTGTAGCCCTAGTTTGGGTGGAACCTATGGGCGAGGCCCGTGTGATTTTGGAAAATATAGGTGGGACCTGGTCAAGACCATTGGGTCAAGGATTTGGACCTTGAATCACAGAATCCGGTGGGATGTCAGTGTGTCACACAGAGAGTTATATAGGCTGGGTAGCCTTGTTATTTATATTATTGGGAACCTGGTGGTTGGGCCAGGTGTGAGACTGGTAGTCTCAACATTGGTTTAGGAACTATTATATCTCATTCTAGTGAGGGATTATCATGAATCAGAAAGTGTTGGGAGAAATGCAAGTGCAGATCCATGGATCTCGGGTTATGAGTTGAGTATCAGGTTGGTTTTTGGGGTAAGATCTCAAGTCGGCTACATAGAGTGTTTTGTACAGGTTTTTTTATGTGGGATAAGGATCGGGGTATCTATATGCCGAGGGCATCGATCAAAGGGTTCAAGGGTATTGAATGGAATCAGTCTTGAATGGTAGATAAGCTTTTGTGATTGTGTCTTAGATTGGTTATATTTGTTGAGGGCATTAAGATAAGTCAATGCACTATTATTCATCTGGAACTTATGTGTGGGATAGCTTGTTATTCAGAGGAGATGTTAGGTCAGTTGCAGATGGGTTTGGATAATCTCAGAGTAAATGACTTGATCCTGTTGTGCAGCTCTCGTCTGCGTCTAACCGTTGCAGGGATGAGTCTCTTACTCAAAGGATTATCTGAGCCTTCTGTCAATTATAAGTGTTCTGCAGGGATACTTGGTCTGTGATTTTTCTTTCTAGTGGGAACCTCAAGTTATCATAAGATAAGTAGATAGTTGGGAGATAAGTGGTCAGGATTCAACAATAATAATTCAATATGGACGGGCTGCCAGGCAATCAGACCATCTCGAGACTTTAGACTTCAAAATGAGTAAATTTGTTTATGAATCAAGGAATTCATTCATATTCGGGTTGTAGAACCCTGCAAGGGTTGATTTCTTTGTTGTGGGTAGGCGGGGGTACGCTCGGGGTTGTGGTCGTGCTGCTCAAGTTGTTTGGCGGGATGAGAATGGTAAGGAATGATTTCAAGGACGAACTCTAATTTAAGTGATGGAGAATTGTAACATTCCGTTTAAAATTAAATAAATAAAATTGAATAAAATAAGTAAATAATTAATAAACGCTAAAACCCTAAGATGTGAATTATATTTTTATATTAAGTTATTGTAGCCCTAATGATTTATCAATGTTAGCCATGAGAGTTAAATATCACAATTTTGGGAATTTTGAGTCTAAATTGTATCAGGTGGAGTTGTATTGAATATATATTTGGAAGCGGGGGATAAATAGTAAAAATATGGACTTAGATTGTAATGATTAAAGAAGGAGGGGCCGGATGTGACAAATGGATGACGTTATGTTGTAGATGTTGGATAAGGTGTCTAAGTCCATAACTATTTCTGGTATGTACTTGACCCGACCCGGCATGGTCCATTTGGGTTGCATGGCATCATGCAATTGGATAGACTAAATGAGAGAAATAACACTTGGAGATTATTAATATATTATAAGTTCTAATATATTAATAATATTATTTGATTAGTTTGATCAAGAATTAATTTAGAATTAATTATGTGATCAAAAGATAACTAATTAAATATATGGGTTGATTATGTAAATCATCCATATCTTGTATAGTGGGCTAAAAGGCTCCATGGACTATCAAGTTGGGTTCCACCCATAGGATGCTCCATGGGAGTTACAAACCCATGGGTCATGGAAATGAAGAGTCATGACACATTAGGGTGTAACCCTAGATGTGTCAACACTATATAAGAAACATGTTCTCTACCTAAAATCGGCTACACTAAGAAACAAGAGGGCTTGGCCGATTTTTGAGAAGTGTGTGTTCTCTCATAAGTTCTTCCAAGAGCATTTGGTGTTGTGTGAAGCATTTGAGGCATCACACTTGGGGTGCTAGGCTCACAAGGTTTCAAGGAACACAAACAACAACAAGGTAAGTTATTCTATCTATACTTTAAGTTAAAATTGTTCCCCATGTATGCTAGATAGGAATATAACCTTGGAATTCAACTTTGCATGATAATTAGACAAACATAGATCCAAGGTTATTAGGGTTGCATGTAAACTTAGGAAGTGTTAGAATGCTCAAAACCCATCAGTGGTATCAGAGCCTAGGCTTGTTTGCTCTTATTTGTGCTTAAAAGTTGAAAAAGAATCGAAAATCTTGTTGTCTGCAAATGGACTCGTCGAGTCTATAGGGGGGACTCGTCGAGTTCATGAGTATCTTCAACCAACTCGGCGAGTGAGTTCATGCACTCGGCGAGTAGGGTCGACTGATTGCAGAATTTCGATTTAGTTGCTGGGAATGAATTAGAAACATTACCCTAAACTGTTTTGGTAATTGAAAACTTGTTTTTGGTGGTGTAATGTCTTTGCTAATTCATTTACAACAACTAGTTATCAAAATTACAAAGTTTTAAATGTAATTTTTGATTGTGTTCATATTCATGTTCTTGTTCTTATGATGTTTTAGATGATCATAGGAATTATTTGTAACCTATGTGGTAGATTAATTCTTGATCATAATGTGTTTTAATGGAGTCCATAACTTGTCCTCAAGTTATGGAAAACCAAGAGTCACACTTGAATTAAAACCATTAAAACAAACACAAGAGTTAGAAAAATGAAGAGTCTTCATTTTATTACTCTATTAAACTCATAAGTTACAAGAAATGAAAAGTTTTGAAAGTTACAAAACTTGCCCTCAAGTTTTGGAACAAGAAAAGTTAAGTTAAAACTTTAAGTTCCGACCCCTAGAATTTTAAAAGTTAAAATTCAACCCTTATACTTATATTATGATGATTTAATAATTATATATATATGTATAAGAATAAAGTCGTCTTACCGCTAGTACGCCTCATTCACGAAGCCGGCCTATAAGGTGGGTATAAGGTTGTTGCCTATAAAATGGTGACTTAATGGGTGTCTACTCTCACCCGCCGCTTGCTTGACTGGTGGAGGGTCGTTAGCTACTTTAGGAAAATGGTGACTTAATGGACTTATAAACTCTCATTCAAAGTATGATGAATATTATAAAGTAACTAAAATGTTTTATTAAATTCTCAATCTTAGTTACTTTAGGAAAATGTGAATAAGGTGCTAATCCATGAAATTACACTTTACACTTTGTCTAAGTCGTTGGTGGAGCGTGTGTGGTTAACCGGCACACTAACTTGGACTTAACAAGGTAGGTAAAGGGTGACTTAAGGTTTATTATAGTATCGGTGGAGCGTGTGTGGTTTACCGGCACATCGATTGAGTGATAAACTTTAAAGGTACCAAGTGATTTGCATGGTTACTTCACACCTCGTTTTGTGATCCTCGGTATCCCAGTACAAAACTTGGAGGGCACTCTCGAGATTGAAACATGCCTTTGAAAAGTTCATTGAATCTCAAAGAATCTAGGAATTTCTAAAAATCCAATAAAACCTAATATCTAATATTTCGGTTTTCGTGGTGGAAATTGGTGAATCGTCATTCACCTACCTTTCAAATATAGTATAGCTTAGATTACGGCATACCTCTTCTAAGTTATATTATATTGTGATTGGATCCTAGCCTTAATATTACATTTGGGTGTTTTATTAAGGACTCTCTTAAATCTATACTAAACTTGTTCTTCTCTTTCAGATGTCTTCAAATAATGCTTCTGGCTCAAATCCTAATGGCTCCTTTACTCTTATGAGTTTGTGTGGGAAAGTCACCTTTGATGGATCCAACTTCAATGAATGGATCAGAAACATCAGGATGATTACCCGCTACGAGGACAAAGAATATGTCCTTGACAAGGAGCTTAAGGAAATTGATGAGTCCACTGCAACTCCCCAGGAGATCGCTGACTTTCATACTCATGAAAGAGATGCAACCAAGGTGGCTTGCATCATGTTGGCCACAATGACAGCAGAATTCCAAAAGTCCTATGAGGATTTCTACCCTTATGAAATGCACCAAGATTTGATGGAAAGATACCATCAAAGTGCACGACAAGATAGGTACGAAATCATCTGCTCCATGATAACAACCATGATGAAGGACGGAGATTCCGTCACGAGCCACATGCAGAAAATGTAAAGGTATGTGGATCGTTTGCTGAAGCTTAATGTGAACTTCCCTGAGGAGCTTGCAATAGATATCATTTTTCACTCCTTACCATCGTGCTATGATCAATTCCGCATGACATATCACATGAACAAGGAAGAGGTCACCCTCAGCAAACTTCAGGGACTTCTCAAGACCGCAGAAACAGGTCTTAAGGGGAAGTCGGTTGCTATCACTCCTACTCCAAACTCAACTCCGGTTTTAGCAATCGGGTAAAGTCGAGGGAGGAAGAGAAAGAGATCTTCGAAGGGTACCAAGGCTCGGACCCTTGATGGCTCTTCTTCAAGTGGAACCAAGAAAGGTTTCATTACTCCTTCTTCTGACCCAAAAGAGGCTGAATGCTTCTATTGCCATGAAAAAGCTCATTGGAAGCGGAACTGCCCAAACTACCAGCAGGATGTGAAGGATGGGAAAGTCAAACCCAACCATGCAGGTATTTACACTATCATTTCTAATAACTCACCCCATTCTAAATCTTGGGTCCTTGATACCGGTTGTGGTATCCATATTTGTTGTGACTTGCAGGGACTAAGAAGAAGTGAGAATGTGGAGCAAGGAAGAATAAACTTTATCGCTAAGTAGTGGGTTTAGTTTAGATTTGAATAAGTGTTGTTACTCGCCAGGAATGGCAAGAAATATTATTTCCTTTCATGCTTTGTACAAACAAGGGTTTACCTTTTCTTTTAATAATGAAGTTGGTTCTATTGATGCTTTCTTTAATAATGTTCTTTATTTTAAAGCATTACCTTGTGATGGTGTGTATGAAGCTGTGTCTGTTGTAGATAACTTAGGAAATAATGTTTTGTGTATTGATTCTACTAATAATAATAACTTGGATAAAGCATCATTATGGCATTGTCGTCTTGGACATATAAGCAAGAAACGCATAGGCCAACTCCAAAAAGATGGAGTCTTGGAGTCGTTTGACCTAAAGTCAAATGATAGTTGCGAATCATGCTTACTTGGAAAAATGACAAAGTCACCCTTCACAGGCTCGTGTGAAAGGGGTGAAGGTTTGTTGGACCTTATACACACGGATGTGTGTGGACCATTCAAACATGCCACAAGGGATGCTAATCGTTATTATTTGACTTTTACTGATGATTACAGTAGATATGGATATGTCTACTTAATCAAGCATAAGTCAGAGACTTTCGAGAAGTTTAAAGAATTTAAACAGGAAGTCGAGAATCAATTGGGCAGGAACATTAAGATGCTTCGATCCGATCGGGGTGGTGAGTATCTTAGTTCAAAGTTCCTCGACTATTTAAGGGAATGTGGGATTGTCTCACAATTGACACCTCCCAGGACACCGCAGTTGAATGGTGTGGCTGAGAGGCGTAATCGAACCTTGTTGGACATGGTTCGTTCCATGATGAATCGAGCTTCGCTACCAATCTCATTCTGGGGGTATGCCTTAGAGACTGCTGCCCATATCCTTAATCTAGTCCCTACAAAGAAAGTTGCCAAAACTCCTCACGAGATGTGGACTGGTAAAGTACCTAAACTAGACCACATCAAGATTTGGGGTTGCGAGGCTTTCGTGAGACGCGAGACTCATGATAAGCTCGAACCTCGAAGCGAGAGGTGTATTTTCATCGGCTACCCACAGCAATCCTTTGGTTACCTCTTCTACAGACCTAGTGACAATGTGGTCTTTGTAGCAAGAAGAGGAGTCTTTCGAGAAAGAGAGTTTATAAGCCAAGGAGACAGTGGGAGGCAAATTGATCTTGAAGAAATTCAAGAGTCAAGTGGTGATGGAACTTCAAACTCTAGCCCTCAACCTGAGGAGGAAACTCCTGTTGAGCCAATTGACGAATCTGTACCTCTGAGGCGTTCCACGAGAGTTAAGAGTGCACCTGAGCATTACGATGGATTCCATATTACTGTAGAAGGTGAGACACTTATTAGTGATGGAACACTAGTAAGTCAAGATGATCCTAACAGCTACGAGGAAGCCATGGCAGGCCCCGAGTCTGCTAAATGGAAAGAGGCTATGGATAGCGAGATACAATCCATGTATGACAATCAAGTTTGGAACTTGGTTGAGAATGTACCAGGTCGAAAGACTATAGGGTGCAAATGGGTCTTCAAGAAGAAGACCGACATGGATGGTAAAGTACACACTTATAAGGCTAGACTGGTTGCAAAGGGCTTCTCTCAAATTCCTGGAGTGGATTATGATGAGACCTTTTCTCCGGTAGCCAAGATTAAGTCTATTCGGGTTCTGTTAGCCATAGCCGCATTTCATGACTATGAAATTTGGCAAATGGATGTCAAAACCGCTTTCCTTAATGGAAAGTTGGCTGAAGATGTTTACATGAGTCAGCCAGAGGGTTTTGTCAGCAACGAGTACCCTAATAGAGTGTGTAAGCTTGAGAAGTCCATTTATGGATTAAAGCAAGCACCTCGCAGATGGAATCTTTGCTTTGATGAAAAGGTCAAGGAATTTGTCTTTTCTAGTAGTGAAGATGAATCTTGTGTGTATGTCAAGGCTAGTGGGAGTATAGTTAGCTTTTTGGTATTGTATGTGGATGACATACTACTCATAGGAAACGACATTCCAACCCTGCAGGAAGTAAAGTCCTGGCTTGGAAAGTGTTTCGCTATGAAGGACCTTGGCGAAGCTGCCTATATTTTAGGGATAAGGATCTTGAGAGATCGGAGTAAAAGACTAATTGGACTTAGTCAAAGTACCTACTTGGATAAGGTGCTGAAGAGATTCAGAATACAAGACTCCAAGAAAGAAGAGTTGCCCATCCAGAGTAACGCCAAACTAAGTAAGACACAAAGCCCTAGCACTGAGGCTGAGATAGCACAAATGAGTCGAGTACCTTATGCTTCGGCTGTAGGATCGATCATGTATGCTATGACGTGTACTCGACCTGATGTAGCTTTTGCCCTGAGCATGGTTAGCAGGTTTCAGGGGAACCCTGGCAAGGCACACTGGACTGCGGTAAAGAATATTCTCAAGTACCTACGAAGGACTAAGGACTGGGTCCTTACCCTCGGTGGGAGTGATGACTTGAGAGTTGTAGGGTATATTGATGCTAGCTTCCAGACTGATAGGGATAACTTCCGCTCTTAGTCGGGCTGGGTCTTTACCCTAAATGGAGGAGCAATTTCTTGGAAGAGTTCCAAGCAAGAGACAGTGGCAGATTCTACTTGTGAATCAGAGTATATTGCAGCTAGCGAGGCGGCAAAGGAGGCGTTATGGCTGAGGAACTTCATTGGAGACCTTGGAGTTGTATCAGCTATTAAAGAGCCAATGGAAATTTTCTGTGATAGTGAAAGTGTTGTTGCCTTAGCCAAGGAACCAAGGGATCACGGGAGATCCAGACACATCGACAGAAAATACCATTTCATCAGACATCGGATCAAAGAAGGACTCCTCGTGGCAAAGAGGGTATCATCAGATGAGAATCCGGCAGATCCCCTCACGAAAGGACTGACTCGGGTTAAGCATCTCCAGCATGCTCGGAGCATAGGGCTAAAGGATGATATTAGATTTAGTAGTTAGATAACCTCGAAATTTGTAAAGTGTAATTGACATCTGATGATGAATAAAAGTGTTTTATTTATGAGTAAAGTGTTGCTATCTCTTGTCGATCGTTTACTATATTTCTTTTGCATGTTTTGACTTCCAGAATAATTTTTGTTTGGTATAACATATTATTCAAACCTCCACAGTCGGTCATATGTCGGAAGTAGATATGAATCAAGACTGTCATGTTTGGTTGTAGAGGTCTTGGACAAGGCTACAGCAATCATGAGTGCTCAAAAGTTCTGAGCATTGGACTCAACCCACGCTCATTGGAATCACTTCATGGAATTCTATCTCGAGTGATCGTGAGACGGTAATATCATATAAGTCTTTAAACCTAGAGATATGATTTGTTACTTACAAGTTGGTTATGCATTGATTGTACGAAAAATGCATTGGTAACTCGATGTTATAAATCGCGCTCTTGTGTGTAATTCAATGAGTAGTAGAACAAACATATGAGTCGAAGTTTATCTGTTCCTTCTTGGATTAGAAGCTGATATCTGGGCCCCTCGATGATTTTGTTTTGACCTATGTACCGGGCCCGGTCAGAACTAAATTGATGTGTTCATTGAAGTTCTTTGTCAAACAAATCGGAAATCGGGAAACAAACTGTTGGACAATAAGTAAGACATTGTTCCGTGTATTTGTCCAACTGATATCTAGAACAGAGGATTATATGATCACTTATCTTAAATGGCGTACCATCATCTTCTCAGTTTCGAGAAACCTTGTAAAGAGCTACGATTGCCGATCGGTTCCTGAAGTCATATTTGCAGTAATAGTTATTAGACTTATCCAAGTGGGAGACTGTTGGATAGACTAAATGAGAGAAATAACACTTGGAGATTATTAATATATTATAAGTTCTAATATATTAATAATATTATTTGATTAGTTTGATCAAGAATTAATTTAGAATTAATTATGTGATCAAAAGATAACTAATTAAATATATGGGTTGATTATGTAAATCATCCATATCTTGTATAGTGGGCTAAAAGGCTCCATGGACTATCAAGTTGGGTTCCACCCATAGGATGCTCCATAGGAGTTACAAACCCATGGGTCATGGAAATGAAGAGTCATGACACATTAGGGTGTAACCCTAGATGTGTCAACACTATATAAGAAACATGTTCTCTACCTAAAATCGGCTACACTAAGAAACAAGAGGGCTTGGCCGATTTTTGAGAAGTGTGTGTTCTCTCATAAGTTCTTCCAAGAGCATTTGGTGTTGTGTGAAGCATTTGAGGCATCACACTTGGGGTGCTAGGCTCACAAGGTTTCAAGGAACACAAACAACAACAAGGTAAGTTATTCTATCTATACTTTAAGTTAAAATTGTTCCCCATGTATGCTAGATAGGAATATAACCTTGGAATTCAACTTTGCATGATAATTAGACAAACATAGATCCAAGGTTATTAGGGTTGCATGTACACTTAGGAAGTGTTAGAATGCTCAAAACCCATCAGTAGATGGGGTTAAACCTGTCACTACCCTTCCTTCCCTTTTTTAAGGAATTAGGAACCAAACTCTAACCCTATCTTCACTCCACCTGCACCCACCACCCTTCCCACCTTATTTTTCGATCAACCAAGCGACTTCCGTTCTCAGATGACGCCTTGCCGCCGATGTGAGCCGATGAGGTCCACCGTCGTTGTTTCTGTTGCCAGCAAAATCAAGAACTGTGAAGCCGACGTCCATCCATGGGCAATTGAAAGATCGACTTAGCATAGCCTATTTGTTGTTGTTTATGGTGACGGATAACCACCACGTCCCCGCCGTAATCACCCTTTCACCCTTTTTTTTCGTTCTGACCGTAAAATATCGTCACCTCTACCTGTATAATTCTCCTTCCACGACTCATTCAACATTCACCACTCCAAGGGAGGATATTGTGTGCATTTATGTGTGTTCTCATGTGTACGTGTCTTTTGATGTGTGTGTGTGTGTTGTTGGTCAGAAACCAAAAAAGAACCACCATGGCCACCTACCATGGTGGCTGCCGCTTGCTGCCATTTCTTGCCGCCACCAGCCACTGTGGGAGGTGGTTATGTGTGTGTGTGTGTTTGTTTGTTTTGGTGGACAATTGCAATTATGGTGTGATTTTTAGGAGCCAAATCTTTGGCCAAAAAATCAAGGAAAATCCCCCACCACCACCATGAGGTGGTGGCTACGATCATGAACCGTCGTCGATCACTACCGCTCGAGGTGGTAGTGGGTGGTGCCTGACTTTGTGAAACTCTATTCAGCCTAAAAACTGAACCATTGGACCTTATTGGCATGTGTTTAGGCTGGAAACCCTAATTAGGGTTTAGAAAACCCTAATCTCATAAACTTATATTTTAGACTTGCTGGGACCCGCATTTTGGACCATTGGATTAGGATTATGAATTATGTCCAACCAGATTATATGATTGATCTAGTGGAGTGATGGGCTTAATGGATTAAGTACTTAATGGTTTAAGTACTCTTATTTAACCCTAATCGTTGTTTTATGTGAAACCCTAATCATGTTTAAGCTTCAAGTTGAGCTTTTCTTTTGTGCTTAGGTGTTTGGGTTCTTGTTGGGAAATCTGAGAGCAAGTGACTGGACTAGGATATTTGGATGGGCCATAGGATGAGGCCCATCTAAGGGGTTTGGCCCCAATTTGGAAAAGTGTGCCAAAATTGGACATTGGTTGGTTATTTGGCTTTTAGGCCTTCAGAGTGTGAGTTTGGACCTTAGTCTTGGACCAAGCTAGGTTAGGGGTAAAATGGTATTTTTAACCCATGTATGGATTTATGGTTATGTCTTGGAACTGAATTGTTAATTGGGTGTTGTTGTGATGTTGACAGTTTTGGGGTCTATTATCCAGCAGCCAGAGATTTATCCGCCAGACTTCAACAGTGCGAGGTGAGTCCCTTCACTATGTTTAGCGGGTCGAAGGCACCAAGGACGGCCATTTATTTATTGCATAGTATGATGGTTGTTTGTGTGATAATTACCACCGTTCACTCATTTCTTGGTGATCACATGATTTGTGTATGTTATTATGTAGTAGTGGTAGGGATTGAAATAGACCATGTAACCGGTTGAAATAGACCGGAGGGCAGGTCGGGAACCCAGATATGCCTGATAATATGTTTATGTTGCTATTGTGTGGTAGTGGTATGGCTGAAATAGACACTGTAATCGATTGATATAGACCGGATGGTAGGTTGGGCACCCAGATATGTCTGACAATATGTTTGTGTTGTATTATGTGGTATTGGTAGGCGGTGATATAGACTTCGTAACCAGTTGAAATAGATCGTAGGATAGGTCAGGCACCCAGATATGCCTGGCAAGGTAGGTCGGGCATCCAGATATGCTTGACAGTATGTTTGTGTGTATGTTTAAAGTGGGGGGGGGAGGGGACTCACTAAGTTTTGTGCTTACGGTTTTCAAGGTGTGTTTCAGGTACTATGGTTTTCAAACAAGGGAGGTGACCTTCCGTTCTCTTATTTTTGGTATGCCGGTGGATGGGAAGTCTTCTAATGTGTCAACTTAATTCCTCTTATAGACAAGTTCCATAAAAAAAAACTATGGATCTGGAAAGAAAAATGTTATCAATAAGAGGAAGATTAACTCTAATAATATTCATTCTTGGTAGACTTGGAACGTATATTTTTCCGCTATACAAAGTTCCTAAAAAATTAATTTCAAAGGTTGATAGTATCTGTAACTTGTTCTTATCGGGTACTTCCATAGGTCAAAAACATATCACTTTGATTGCGTGGAAAAAAAACCATGAATTCCAAATATTTATGGGCTTAGAGATCGGAAGCTTAAGAACATTTAACCTTGCTCTTACCACAAAGTGGTGGCAGTGCTATAAAGATTATATGGAAGGAATTTGAAAAAAAAAAAAAAAAAAAAAGGTTATTGCTTGCATTTATGGAGATCATAAAGGGGTTAAGAGCGACAATGCAATTAGGTAAAAGGAATATGGTTTGAGGTAGAATAAGCAACATGAGTAAGGATTAGGAGCCTTTCAATATTGATCTTAATATATTGTTCTATAAAAGCAACAATATTATGGGAAATTCTAAAGGTGGTAAGGGTGTCAGTCTTGATGCAAGTGGTAATTTCATTGTTTCTTCCCCTAGAAAATAAATTGACAAAAGTTTCTTGGAGTCAAACAATATAGCTACAGTTTAGAAGAATATTATTCCCGGAAAAATCTACATTTTCATATGGTTTTCGAGACTTGGTAGATTACAAATGGGAGCTAACCTTTCTCGGAGGGGATGGGTATTCCAAACACGTTATGCCCAATGTGTAACGCTTTTGAGGAGAATAAAGACCTCGTCGTAGGAGTACACTCAATCCACAAAAAAAAGATATCATGGACGTGATCTCTAGGGTTTTCTTATGGGCTATAGACGTATAGAAACGGTTTGATCTTTAATAACAAAGTGAAATATATATTTATCTTTTTTTGCTTTTGATGTCAAAGCTTTAGGATTTTTTTAGCTTAAAAATAGAGCTAGATGGGAGGAGGTATTTGTTATGGGATTCAATAACTCAATCTACTATAACTTGCAATTTCAGCTAATTATGTTTTAATAGTCTTGGTGTTAAATAAAAGTAAGTAATTTTTTTAAGCATCATGTTTTTTTTCTTATCAACAGGTTTTTAATCATTAGCGACCTAAAAGTATACAATAATAATATTATGAAGAGCAATTTATTATTTAAATTTAACCTGTTAGTTTTTATTTTAAGCTTATGTGGTTATTATGAATTTTAGTTTTAAATTGAACAGTAACGAATTTGCTTAATAATATTTTACAATAGCTTTTTATAGAGTCTCAATATATATAATTTCCGTGAGTTTATGGCTTTCAAAATGTTAAGTGTCGGACGTGTATGTATGTGCATTTGTGCTAGCTTATTTGTTTTCCAATAGTACATGCTGTATTTTGTTTTTTACCGAAAAGCCAATTAGTTTGATTAAATAACTAGCTAGATCAAAGGTAGCCCAAAATATAACATAGTTTACTTAATTTTGAAGTCAAAATATGTAAAATATGATCAACTTATTTTATAATAAATAAAACTCAAAACTTTTTTATTAATTGTGATTTTGAAATCAACTTTTTTTTCCCGTAGAAGCCCTATGGCGTACTGTAGTTTGTTCCAAACTCATATACAGAAATGATGAAAGGTGCATAGATACGGTTTCGATATTTTTTTTTTCCAATATCTATCGAATTGTACATAGAGCTCTTATGACATATTCTTTCACGTAAGATTGTATACTTTAATGATGCTACTTTACATGTCAGTACTTGATGCTTCTGCAAAAAATAATTTCCATATAATTCATAAAAATGTTCTATGTTGCCTTCAATGGCAAACATGATTGATCAGCAATTTTTTGAAATAAATTAAATTACAGACTAAAGGTTACTCTCTTGAATTTGGGTCACCAAGAACTAAATGTCTAATTAATCATCTCCAACATTAATCTCTTGAAAAATCTGTTCTTTATGGGTGTGAATGAGTTCTCTTTGTGGATAAATCTTGGATATATATCAACAACCAAATCCTTTGACATTAATTTGTTATCTTTTTGGTGAAATATGTCAAAAGAAATACATTTCGCATACGTACTATATTGAAAGCATTGCCGTGAACTAATTCTCTTTTGCATCACTAGTACATTTTATTGAAAATTGTAGTATAGACCATATATACTTTCCATATTTACATGCCGCCTAAATCTGTATACCTCTATTTGTCCTTGCTTTCTCTCTCTTCAAGGAAAGAAAGAAAAAAAGCCCTAATTTACGTTGTCGTTTCCTTTTAGACTGGCATGATGACCATTACCAGGACCACATGGGATTGGTTCTAGGGTTGCTTTCAACGATTGAGATAAGTATGACTACATGGAGGCTCCAGCTCCTTACGAATGTGTACTATGCCATTCAATTCAAGGGTGGAGATGACAATAAGACCATTGATCATACAATCCTAATTATTAAGTGCTTTCATTTCAATTTTTACTTTAGCATGCCCTTTGATTTGTACTGTAGTGCCAAAAGAATTTGATGCTCCTCCTCTATTGCTTATAACTCTTCATTCTTTCAAATACCATCTACGATGTAACTCACTAATTATTCCCACTGTGGTTTACCATTTTTTTTTATATTCCCACTGTGTACTTTTCGTCATTTCCCACAAGATTCATCTGCACTTAGGTATGATTTAATTATTGGTGCATATATACATATATACTGGGCGTGGGGGTAGGGGTAGGGTGTTGAATCACTTTCCATCTTTAGCAACAACTTATTAAGTGACTTTGATGACACCAGCTTGAATGGCCAGCTTCAATTCCTAATTGTATATACGATAGAACTTGCAATACTTATTATAAGACCAAATTATAGGGCTTGTAAATTTTGGAGTTTTCTTGCTTGGAACTTCTAATTCGTCATCTACCATGTCTTTAATTGGACATAACTCACATAAGTATAACAAAACAATTGATTAGTTTTCGTTAACAGTCCACCTTAATTATACCACTGTGCTAATTAAGGGAATTTTTGGTTTCCTTTGTGTACATGGTCCATACTTGTTTGAAATTGCAACAGAAATGTTTCCAAGTAACTTTTTAAAGTCGAATAAAGTATTGATTAGGCTACTAGAAAGTTGAGTCAAACGAAAGGATATGGCGATGGAAGAAACTGTCGCTACATATCTATACGTATTCAGACGGTTTACCAATGGATATGTAACGCTTTACCTAAGAAAAAGGTTGTATTTAGTATTTTACTATTTAGTATGGTAATAAGGGTTATTTAAAAGTATGTTATCTTTTGTCAATGCATAGTTATGTAAAAAACTTAATTAGTTCAATTACTTTTCAGTTAGCAGATTAAACCATTGAATGAAATATGATCTCTTTTGCAAGATCCAAATAAATATCGGAGGTAAAATCGGTGCTTAACTTAATATGCAAACGACTTTGTTTGCGAGCTCGGGAACAGCTCCCAAGTCGTCTGTGCGTCTATTTAGCAAAACCAAATTATAAAGTGGGTTCCTACCAATTGTTTTAAGACCCTTTTGTTTTGCTTTGAAACATTTGATTCTTTTATCAGAAAGCAACACGCAACACTAAGTATTTTGGTTGCAAGGAATTAAAAAAAAAAAAAAAAAAAAAAAAAAAAAAAAAAAAAAATCGTTAGGAATAAGGTTTGGCTTTATAAGACCTAAAAAATTTAGGGTGTGCAAGAGTGCACTTTATAGGTCTTAGTAGAAGGGTGGATGATGGATCCATCTGCCCTTGGTATTTAAGGGCAAATTTTATATAAAAACTAGGTAGAGAAGCTACCAAAGGGGTACAAAAAATGGTAGAAACTTATGCAATTTGTACCTGCTATCTATTAATTACGATAATTATTGTATGTTAACAAGGATCTTATAACCTTTAATTAATTCATGCTTTTTTTATAAATGCAATGGTGTCTATACACTAAAGTTTAACATTGCATCGATTTGACAATAAAACCATAAATTTTATTTTTCGACAGTAAAATCCCAACTAACGGCAGTTTTTGACACGTTTACCATTTTTTGTCAGTTACCCAGTAATTAGCACTTTATCAAAAAAAAAAAAGTTTACGATTTTCTTGTCAAATTGTTGAAAATATTGGGACTTAAGTGTATAGTCTTCTCTATAAACAAATAATTTTATCAACGTCGTAAGATCAAATTCGTAGCCCAAGAACTTTTAATTGTGATTTTCGTTGCGCACAACCGTTTTTCTTACCATTATCATTTTTACCTTACTACAATCACAATTAGGGGAAACGGATACAAAACAGAGAGTGAGAGAGAGTGAGAAGACATGTAAAACTTTCTTATTGATTCACCACCAAATCTTGAACTCAAAAGACAAAACAAATTGTACAAACATAAACAGCACACACCTAGTCAAAAGGGTGTGAATGTGGAGAAAGGGTAGTTTCATTTTTTTTCGAGTTTTAGTTCTCCATTTTTAGGAATACAAAAAACCTACGTAATCCTGTTTCTTTCTTTCTTTCTTGATTATCTCTATTTTTTTCAATAACGGTTTATTGAGATTAAAATAAAAACTATTTAACAATACGTAAACGTTAAGGATTTCAATACGATCTAGCTTATTAGAATAGGTTCACTAACTCTTATGCTTCAAGATTATCATATCATTAAATTTTTAACAAAAAAAAAATATATATATACACTAAAGTCATAATATTTTCATCGATTTAACAAGAAATTCTTTAACTTTATTTTTCTACAGTAAAGTCTTAATTCACAATTTAACAAGAAAGTCATAAACTTTAAACATTCAAGCATTGAGTACATATAATCAAGCATATTCTAATCAGGCCATCATATCACTGATAAATATGTACTAGCATGTAGTTCATAAAGTTGATACACATATAACAGGCATATAAGGCATAATTCCTAGATCCTTAGCCCTAATCTAGCATTCAGTTTTCATAAGCATATAATAACATAAACTTGTATGGGAAATTTGGTAGTACTTACTTGAGTTCGGCTGATTGCATGCACCACACCCTTTTCTCTTTTTCAAAGTTCTTTTCTCTTTTCAAAGTTTCTTCTATAAATATGATTTTCTTTTTGACAATTTTTATACCAAATCCTTAGTTTGAGTTCAGACACACCCGTGAGTGCTCCCGAATCCCTTAAACCAAGGCTCTGATACCAACTTGTAACATCCCAAAAATATAGTCCAAAATTTTCGTTTCAATTATTCATAAAAACCATAAATACCATTCATCATCTCATAAAAACATAAGTAATGTATCTCAAATCATCATAACAAAATACTATATCAAAATCATATTTCAAAATATCAGAGTAAATCATCCCATGCTAAAATTTGTGGTGTGTGCCATGCAGTCATCCCGAGCTCTTCCCCTTGCTAGTGGAAGTACCTGAAACCAAAACTGAAAATTGTAAGCATGAAGCTTAGTGAGTCTCCCTAAACTACCACATACCATACACATAATCACATACTGCAAACAATTTTTTTAACCCGCTACATCGAGCCTCGCCTCGCTTCGGATGAATCTGGCATCAAGCCCTCCCTAGCATCGAGCCCCGCTCGGTATACAGATATGTTTCTACTAGGCCCCGCCTGTCTCTGGGGCCCGCCCGCTATACACATACAAACATATAATTATAATCATGATAGTACGTAACAATCAAGCTCAACTTTATAGCTATTAGTCTCAAGGCCCCGCCTATCTCGGGCCCCGCCCTTACTATGCTAATAATGATATATGGAACCCCGTCTACACTCAACTAGTGATGAGATACGGGTCCCCACCTACACTCACATCCCTACTAGGCACATACAAGTATCACAAAGACAACAAGTATAACTAAACATGCATTCCTTCCTTGGGCCCCGCCCGACATCGGATTGAAGTCCGAAAAGCTTAGACTTTCCTCGGGCTTGCCCCGGCATCGGACCAAAGTCCGGAACATATAACACATAACATATAAACTAAACATTCCTCGGGCTTGCCCCACCAACGGACCGAAGTCTTAAAACATGCAATCTATATTGGGATAACCCCGACATCGAACCTAAGTCTGGCATACACTAACATACATAAACAAGTCGGCATTGGTGCCTTCGACCCGCTCCTACAGGATAAAACTCACCTCACAAGATGACTGTAGAATCCCGCGAATAAACCTCTCGTTGCTAGCTAGCAGATCCCCGAACTGCTGATTTATCAACTCCCCGAGCTATCATTACCAACATAATCCTTAGTCAAAAATGATAATCCTTCTTAGGATAAAATGACCATTTTACCCCTGGTCAAAGTCAACACCCCGAGTTGACTCAACTTGCTGAGTTGCTCCATCAACTCTCCGAGTTCTACAATCTAAAACCCTGAAATCGCGATCCAACTCGCCGAGTCATCCTCCCGACTTGTAGAGTTCTATCTGGCTACTCAAGGTCGCGATTTAGCGAATAAACTCGTCGAGTCATCCTCAGACTCATCGAGTTCTAACATAAACAGAAACGGTACATCACGACTCAACTCGTCGAGTCGTTCTCTGGACTCGTTGAGTCCCTCTGTCTGATTAGGCTATCTTAAAGGATTAAGCCCTTATTCTTCATATCCAAGCTTCATGCTTCATCTACATATTGGAAATGATCTTTTAAGGGTGAAGTTTCCAACTTTACCCAATCATAGTCCTTCTTAATGGGTTTAGCTAAAACCCTAATCCTTTAGGACATAGATCCTTGTCCAAAAACCATAATACTCCACACCAAAGCACGCAAACTCAGATCTAGTCCCTGGACACCCAATGAACACGTAAAGTCTCAGGCTTTACTTCCATGCATGGTCTTTTGAGGCTAAAAAGGCCATGACAACACCTTAAATCTTTCATGGGGCTTCCATGGCCATAAAGTTTACACCTTTATGCCATGAAACCCCAGTTAGACCTCAGATCTGAAAGGTAAGTCACTTGGGACGTCTATTTCCTAAGGGCTAAGCTTTTTGGACCAAAACCCTCATAACATGAACATAAGGAGATCTAAGAGACTAATAGGCAAGTTAGAGGCTTTATTACCATAAAAGGATGATGATAAGATGTTGTTTCTAGATAGACAATCTCCTCTTGGAATCCTCTATCTTCTTCTACAAGATTCAAATCACACAAGGCTCACTCAAAATGGCTCTCAAGCATTAGGGTTTCGAGATCTAGGGTTTGGATAATGGAGGCTAGAAATGAGGCCATAAGGTGAGGAGTAAGATCCTTAAATAGGGTGCAAAACCCCAAACTTAGGGTTTCCCAAACTCAGATCAACTCGTCGAGTAGGTTTCTCTACCCACGTCCAAAAACTAATTTCCTACTCGTCGAGTTATCCCCCATGGGCTCTACTAGTAGAGCTTCAATTTTCTTAATATCTTTCCTTAATTAGCCTTTTGACATTGTAACTTTTTGTGCGCGATTGGTTTTTAATTTTTATATTTTATAAAAATCATAACTAATTCATAAAAAGTCAGATTTTTATAAACATTGTATTTCTGAGATCACGTCAACGTGTAAGTTCTAAATTATATATATATATATATATATATATATATATATATATATATATATATATATATATGTGTGTGTGTGTGTGTGTGTGTGTTTTGGCGCACTAAATTTTAGCTTGTGGGACGTTTTGGCTGATTTTTCTTATATATTTTAATACGAAATTTTGTATTTTGATCATAGTTTGATAAATATTACGTATTAACTTTATTATACTTGATGTTTGCTACTTTTAGCAATTAACAATTGGTAACAATTTTTGCAATTGTTACATTTAAGGTTGGTTGCACTTAATCCCGCATCGGCAGGGAATGAGAGCTAAGTGTTCCTTACAAGGAGTGTGGATACCTTCCCTGTCACAACACGTTTTAAAGTCGTAAGGGCAACAAATATCATAAAAACTATGTAGTTAAGCGTGCCCGGGCGAGAGCAATCCAGGGATGTGTGGCCTTATGGGAATTTTTTATATTAGGAGCCTAAAACGGACAATAACGTGATACGCGCTAAAGAGGGATATTGCAAATGGTATCAGAGTTAGGGCACGAGTTGATGTATTCAATAGGGATGTCGAACCTTATACTGAGGGTAAAGGTGGGTTTCACCAAATCCCACATCGTTTGGGAAGGAGAACTGAGCATTCCTTATAACGAGTGTGGATACCTTACTTGTCACAACCCGTTTTAAAGTCGTCAGGGCAACTAATCCCATAAGAACTTTGCATTTAAGTGTACTCAGATGAGAGCAATCTAGGGATGGGTGACCCCTGGGAAGTTTTCGTGTCAGGAGCCCAAAGCAGACAAAATTGTGATACGTGCCAGAGGGGGTTGTTACAAATGGTACCAGAGTTAGGGCACAGGTCTATGTATTCAAAAAGGATGTCGAACCTTATAATGAGAGGTGAAGGTGGGTTGCACCAGATTTTACATCGTTTGGGAAGGAGAACTAAGCATTCCTTATAAGGAGTGTGGATACATTACCTGTCACAACGAGTTTTAAAGTTGTAGGAGCAACAGATCCTATAAGAACTTTGCATTTAAGCGTACTCGGGTGAGAGCAATCCAGGGGTAGGAGACCCTGGGAAGTTTTCGTGTCAGGAGCCCAAAGCAAACAATATTGTGATATGTACCAGAGGGGGATGTTACATGATGCAAAGTGAGTGTCTGGATAATATACATATATTTTGGATCATGTTTTTATGTATCAAAAAAGATTTTGGATCTTGCAATTATAAATCATAAAATTTTGTATAATTTACTTTGGATCAAAACATTTATCATAATATAAACTTTTATATTTTGGACCATAGACAACCTTTTTCATGACAACTTTTGGATTATAAATGTAGAATCATAAATTTCATTTGTTAATAGTCATGATCCAAAATTTTATGATTCATCTGATATTTTTGAATCACAAAATTTTAAAAAAATGTGTATCATTAACCTTTCCTTATTATAAAAGTACTTCAACTAAATAATTAAAAAATGATAAAGATACAAACTTTTATTTGTTTTATTTTTGTATCACACATAATATGTTTCATCATAACTTTTGGATTTTAAATTTACAATAGTAAATTCTAGTTAATAATAGTCAACTCGCATGCTTTAGATCATAGGCATTATGCATCATGACTTTTGAATTGGATCATAAAATTTTACATCTTGTATTTCTTGATCATATATTTTTAAATTATAGAAAGTTGTACTTTAAATTTTAGTATCTTAATGTTATGTTATTAATAGTCATGATTTAATTTTTTAAGATGCATCTTAAATCTTTGGAGCATAGACATTGTGCTTCATTTAAGATCTAAATGTACAAAAATGATATGAATAAAAAATATTTTATCTTGAAGCTGTTATGATTAAAGATCATAACAATTTGATTTATAGATTAAGGATCATAACATTTTAACAAAATATATGATTCAATCTGCTATTATTTAAAAATAGTATGATAAAAATAGTTTATGATCCACATGTTACAGATAAATCAATATAATGATCCAAGTCGATTAGTTTATGATCCAAATAGTTATATGATCCAAACATGATATGATCTAATGCTACAAATAAAAGTGATAAACAAATCAATAATATGATGAAATCCTAAAAAGTAAAACAAATTGATTATATGATACAATTCCCACATATTTGTGCTACAAACGTGTTATGATCTAAGATAGTCCAATACTCCAAATATAGACATTATAAATAAAATATAAGCAAGATGCAAAAATATTGTATGTTTATGGTGTGTTTTATGGATAACTAGTCAACAGTAACTAAATTTTGTATAGTGAGAGTTTCTATTTACTTAATAAGCGTGTACAATTGTGTCTTTAGGAGGTTGATCTTTGTCCATGTAGATATCTTTCTTGCTAATATGCTTCTCTTTTTGATGATATTATTACTTTTACAAACACCTACAGATCCATAATTCACCCAACATTTCTTTGAGACATCTTTAAATTTTTTAAAATCTACATGAAGACCAAAACACAATGTAAATGAAGAATAAGAAAACATTCACTTAAATATCTCACATACATAAATACAAATAGTTTATGTGCACAAATCACTGTAAAAATTAGAAAAAGCTTTCAAATGTCTTATAACCAGTTTAACACACACCTCAACTGCTTCATTAAAGTTACGATTATAATTTAACTTTATGATTCAAACATGTAACCAAATTAGGGACTTGATTGCAAAAATCTAAAAAATGAAATACATTGAATGACCTTTAAGTTTAGCGACTTTGTACATGGCCAAATGCACCTAGCCTGACATTGAGGACATGGAAGTTTGAAAATATTGAAAAACATTACATTGGTATAGCTCTTTGATGAATGATTAGGCATCTTGAAAACCTTGTGAACTTTGGTTTCCTAGCCAATAATAGCAACCGACTTTAATCCTCAAGGAAAATTGGAAGAGCGACTCATATAGTTGTAATTTCTATGAATTTTGAACATACAATTCAATTAACCCATTGAAATTAATAGCAATTATTTTTTAGGCTCACAGTTTTGAAAGAAATGACAAAACCAAAAGAATGAAGCTACTACAAAAAAATAAAAAAGCAAAAACAAAAACAAAAAAACAAAAACAAAACAAAACAAAAAACAAAAAACAAAAAACTTTTACAAACATTTAACAACCACCAAACATAAATTTTAGAACACATAAACATCAAATATAGAGAAATCTGAACCATCATTGTGAAAATTCTAAATATGCAACCCACTAAAAGAAAACATGCCCCAAAGACCCTAACTACATAGTAAATTGAACTGGAAAGTATGAACACAACTAAAAAAGTTGTGAATTCTCTTAGGCATTTCATCAAGCACCTACATGACATCATTAAACATAAAACATAAGTTGATAACCTTTTTGTGATGTAATATTTAACCTAGAATTTCAGTCTGCCTCAACGTTCTTATCAATGAACATCAAAAAATTTCATTTCCGTTCATGATATCATAGATTTGAATCTAAATATTCGTTTTTAACCTAAAAATAAAAAAAAAATCAAAAGTACATGAACAAATCGAAGTTTAAATCATATTTTTCAATAAGCAATCTCATTGATTCACAGTGAATATCAATCTAAAGTAACGATACTTCCAAAAAAAACACGAAATTTTCTTTAACTGATGCAACACTTTTCAGATATGGATTTTTGTTAAAAAAAAAAGTACAGATCATATTCAAAATAATTACCATTCTCAATACAATCATCTGAACAAATTTGTTATATTTAATGTAAACTAACCTGATTGAATTATAAACTATCCTAATGGAACATAATCGCCAGGTCGATGCAAGAAGAAGACGGATGATTTGATTTGTAGCCAAACCCAATTAGTTCCATATTTCAGCTCATTAGTAGGTCAATGATATTCTAATTTCATCTCTTTATCAGCCCAACCCATTTAAATTATTTTACACCAAAAATACCCTTAATGAAGTCGATTGGTCGAGAGTTGTCTTCGTAATCCTCATCGAAATTGAAGTCCTCACTGGATATATATATATATATATATATATATATATATATATATATATATATATATATATAAGTTCAATTGAGAAATTAAAAAATGTTGAAAATTGAGAAATCATTCTCAACCAATCATTTATTTTTCCACAAAACGTTTCGGCGTACAGAGCCAATGGAGGATAAGTAATATTCATATATAAATATAAATATAAGTGTATTCATCTATTCATATATCAAATTTATTGGTTCGGGTGGTAACATACTCACATGTTGTTTAATTTTCTACAGTATGTTTTTGTCAACCCTATTTCTCTTGGTTCATTGCAATCGTACTGAATTTTTACATCTTGTTTTTGTTTCGACTATGAAAATGAAAATGAGACGGTCTTGGAAAATTTAAACTTTTTTTTATTAATGAAGTTAATGGACGTGTTTGGTAAAACTAGTTGTTAGCTGGAAGCAGGTAGCGGATAGCTGGTAGCAGGAAGCTGTAACTTTTATTTGTTATATGAATGTTTGGTAAAAGTAGCTAAAATGTTTTGAAGTATATAAAATTACATAAAATGACAATTGATTAAAAATAAATAAATACATAAATATATTTGTAACGCCGTAAAATTTAAAACAAATTTTCACATTTTTAAACACATTTTATCGCACGCATTAAAAACAAAATCTCATTGTATCAATACTTTGGTTCACAAAAATATTTCCCAAGATCAAATACATAAAAATTCATACGTGTGTACGAGTCATGCCGGCGCCTTCCCGCGATCATCACTGGTACCTGAAACACATAACACATAACACTGTAAGCGTACAGCTTAGTGAGTTCCTCAAAATACCATACATAACACATACTAGCCACTCGAGGCTATAACTCTGTGGACCCGTGGGCCCTAACTCTGTGTGCCCTCTGGTCCTAACTCTGTGAACCTTTCGGTTCTAACTCTGATATACTCTTATATAAACCACATAGAAACATTGCAGTATAACACATCACATAATAGCATACGATAACTCTGGCACATAACTCTAATTACCACTCCAGGTAAAGTATAGTGAGAAGACTCACCTCAGATGTCCCGGTAAATCATCTGACTCAGTAGAAATACGATCTAGCCTCCGCCTAAACACATAAAGTAATACTCTCATAAATATAACTCTCAGAACTAGACTCAACTCTCTCTAAGCACCCTCAAAAGGGTAAAGACCATTTAACCGCTCCTTTGGCTCAAAGTCCCTCATTGTTGACCAAACCCTAAAAGTCAATCAAAGTCAACGGTCAAACTTTAACCCGACTTGGCGAGTGCACTTGGGCAACTCGGCGAGTCCACCTGTGTCCACTTAACTCTTTAGTCCCATTTAACAGGTCGAGTCCCTCCCTTTACTCGACAAGTCCCCAGGTAAGAATCGCGGGGCTACCCCAAATCAACTCGCCGAGTCTCAAGAACAACTCGGCGAGTACATGCCATGCACATGATGGGTTTTGAGCATTCTAACACTTCCTAAGTGTACATGCAACCCTAATAACCTTGGATCTATGAATGTCTAATTATCATGCAAAGTTGAATTCCAAGGTTATATTCCTATCTAGCATACATGGGAACAATTTTAACTTAAAGTATAGATAGAATAACTTACCTTGTTGTTGTTTGTGTTCCTTGAAACCTTGTGAGCCTAGCACCCCAAGTGTGATGCCTCAAATGCTTCACACAACACCAAATGCTCTTGGAAGAACTTATGAGAGAACACACACTTCTCAAAATCGGCCAAGCCCTCTTGTTTCTTAGTGTAGCCGATTTTAGGTGGAGAACATGTTACTTATATAGTGTTGACACATCTAGGGTTAAACCCTAATGTGTCATGACTCTTCATTTCCATGACCCATGGGTTTGTAACTCCCATGGAGCATCCATGGAGCATCCTATGGGTGGAACCCAACTTGATAGTCCATGGAGCCTTTTAGCCCACTATACAAGATATGGATGATTTACATAATCAACCCATATATTTAATTAGTTATCTTTTGATCACATAATTAATTCTAAATTAATTCTTGATCAAACTAATCAAATAATATTATTAATATATTAGAACTTATAATATATTAATAATCTCCAAGTGTTATTTCTCTCATTTAGTCTATCCAATTGCATGATGCCATGCAACCCAAATGGACCATGCCGGGTCGGGTCAAGTACATACCAGAAATAGTTATGGACTTAGACACCTTATCCAACAGTCTCCCACTTGGATAAGTCTAATAACTATTACTGCAAAGTATGACTTCAGGAACCGGTCGGCAATCGTAGCTCTTTACAAGGTTTCTCGAAACTGAGAAGATGATGGTACGCCATTTAAGATAAGTGATCATATAATCCTCTGTTCTAGATATCAGTCGGACAAATACATGGAACAATGTCTTACTTATTGTCCAACAATTTGTTTCCCGATTTCTGATTTGTTTGACAAAGAACTTCATTAAACACATCAATTTTAGTTCTGACCGGGCCCGGTACATAGGTCAAAACAAAATCATCGAGGGGCCCAGATATCAGCTTCTAATCCAAGAAGGAACAGATAAACTTTGACTCATATGTTTGTTCTACTACTCATTGAATTACACACAAGAGCGCGATTTATAACATCGAGTTACCAATGCGTTTTTCGTACAATCAATGCATAACCAACTTGTAAGTAACAAATCATATCTCTAGGTTTGAAGACTTATACGATATTACCGTCTCACGATCACTCGAGATAGAATTCCATGAAGTGATTCCAGTGAGCGTGGGTTGAGTCCAATGCTCAGAACTTATGAGCACTCATGATTATTGTAGCCTTGTCCAAGACCTCTACAACCAAACATGACAGTCTTGATTCATACCTACTTCCGACATATGACCGACTGTGGAGGTTTGAATAATATGTTATACCAAACAAAAATTATTCTGGAAGTCAAAACATGCAAAAGAAATATAGTAAACGATTGACAAGAGATAGCAACACTTTACTCATAAATAAAACACTTTTTATTCATCATCAAATGTCAATTACACTTTACAAATTTCGAGGTTATCTAACTACTAAATCTAATATCATCCTTCAGCCCTATGCTCCGAGCATGCTGGAGATGCTTAACCCGAGTCAGTCCCTTCGTGAGGGGATCTGCCGGATTCTCATCTGATGATACCCTCTTTGCCACGAGGAGTCCTTCGATCCGATGTCTGATGAAATGGTATTTTCTGTCGATGTGTCTGGATCTCCCGTGATCCCTTGGTTCCTTGGCTAAGGCAACAGCACTTTCACTATCACAGAAAATTTCCATTGGCTCTTTAATAGTTGGTACAACTCCAAGGTCTCCAATGAAGTTCCTCAGCCATAACGCTTCCTTTGCCGCCTCGCTAGCTGCAATATACTCTGATTCACAAGTAGAATCTGCCACTGTCTCTTGCTTGGAACTCTTCCAAGAAATTGCTCCTCCATTTAGGGTAAAGACCCAGCCCGACTAAGAGCGGAAGTTATCCCTATCAGTCTGGAAGCTAGCATCACTATACCCTACAACTCTCAAGTCATCACTCCCACCGAGGGTAAGGACCCAGTCCTTAGTCCTTCGTAGGTACTTGAGAATATTCTTTACCGCAGTCCAGTGTGCCTTGCCAGGGTTCCCCTGAAACCTGCTAACCATGCTCAGGGCAAAAGCTACATCAGGTCGAGTACACGTCATAGCATACATGATCGATCCTATAGCCGAAGCATAAGGTACTCGACTCATTTGTGCTATCTCAGCCTCAGTGCTAGGGCTTTGTGTCTTACTCAGTTTGGCGTTACTCTGTATGGGCAACTCTCCTTTCTTGGAGTCTTGCATTCTGAATCTCTTCAGCACCTTATCCAAGTAGGTACTTTGACTAAGTCCAATTAGTCTTTTACTCCGATCTCTCAAGATCCTTATCCCTAAAATATAGGCAGCTTCACCAAGGTCCTTCATAGCGAAACACTTTCCAAGCCAGGACTTTACTTCCTGCAGGGTTGGAATGTCGTTTCCTATGAGTAGTATGTCATCCACATACAATACCAAAAAGCTAACTATACTCCCACTAGCCTTGACATACACACAAGATTCATCTTCACTCCTAGAAAAGCCAAATTCCTTGACCTTTTCATCAAAGCAAAGATTCCATCTGCGAGGTGCTTGCTTTAATCCATAAATGGACTTCTCAAGCTTACACACTCTATTAGGGTACTCGTTGCTGACAAAACCCTCTGGCTGACTCATGTAAACATCTTCAACCAACTTTCCATTAAGGAAAGCGGTTTTGACATCCATTTGCCAAATTTCATAGTCATGAAATGCGGCTATGGCTAACAGAACCCGAATAGACTTAATCTTGGCTACCGGAGAAAAGGTCTCATCATAATCCACTCCAGGAATTTGAGAGAAGCCCTTTGCAACCAGTCTAGCCTTATAAGTGTGTACTTTGCCATCCATGTCGGTCTTCTTCTTGAAGACCCATTTGCACCCTACAGTCTTTCGACCTGGTACATTCTCAACCAAGTTCCAAACTTGATTGTCATACATGGATTGTATCTCGCTATCCATAGCCTCTTTCCATTTAGCAGACTCGGGGCCTGCCATGGCTTCCTCGTAGCTGTTAGGGTTATCTTGACTTACTAGTGTCCCATCACTAATAAGTGTCTCACCTTCTGCAGTAATATGGAATCCATAGTAATGCTCAGGTGCACTCCTAACTCTCGTGGAACGCCTCAGAGGTACAGATTCGTCAATTGGCTCAACAGGAGTTTCCTCCTCAAGTTGAGGGCTAGAGTTTGAAGTTCCTTCACCACTTGACTCTTGAATTTCTTCAAGATAAACTTGCCTCCCACTGTCTCCTTGGCTTATAAACTCTCTTTCTCGAAAGACTCCTCTTCTTGCTACAAAAACCACATTGTCACTAGGTCTGTAGAAGAGGTAACCAAAGGATTGTTGTGGGTAGCCGATGAAAATACACCTCTCGCTTCGGGGTTCGAGCTTATCATGAGTCTCGCGTCTCACGAAAGCCTCGCAACCCCAAATCTTGATGTGGTCTAGTTTAGGTACTTTACCAGTCCACATCTCGTGAGGAGTTTTGGCAACTTTTTTTGTAGGGACTAGATTAAGGATATGGATGGCAGTTTCTAAGGCATACCCCCAGAATGAGATTGGTAGTGAACCTCGACTCATCATGGAACGAACCATGTCCAACAAGGTTCGATTACGCCTCTCAGCCACACCATTCAACTGCGGTGTCCTGGGAGGTGTCAATTGTAAGACAATCCCACATTCCCTTAGATAGTCGAGGAACTCTGAACTAAGATACTCACCACCCCGATCGGATCGAAGCATCTTAATGTTCCTGCCCAATTGATTCTCGACTTCTTGTTTAAATTCCTTAAACTTCTCGAAAGTCTCTGACTTATGCTTGATTAAGTAGACATATCCATATCTACTGTAATCATCAGGAAAAGTCAAATAATAACGATTAGCATCCCTAGTGGCATGTTTGAATGGCCCACACACATCCGTGTGTATAAGGTCCAACAAACCTTCACCCCTTTCACACGAGCCTGTGAAGGGTGACTTTGTCATTTTTCCAAGTAAGCATGATTCGCAACTATCATTTGACTTTAGGTCAAAGGACTCCAAGACTCCATCCTTTTGGAGTTGGCCTATGCGTTTCTTGCTTATATGTCCAAGACGACAATGCCATAATGATGCTTTATCCAAGTTATTATTATTAGTAGAATCAATACACAGAACATTATTTCCTAAGTTATCTACAACAGATACAGCTTCATACACACCATCACAAGGTAATGCTTTAAAATAAAGAACATTATTAAAGAAAGCATTAATCGAACCAACTTCATTATCAAACGAAAAGGTGAAACCTTGTTTGTACAATGCATGAAAGGAAATAATATTTCTTGCCATTTCTGGCGAATAACAACATTTATTCAAATCTAAATTTAACCCACTACTTAGCGATAAAGTATAAACTCCAATCTTGGTGACAGGTGTAACTTTCCTATTCCCCATGATTAAGTTTATTCTTCCTTGCTCCACATTCTCTCTTCTTCATAGTCCCTGCAAGTCACAACAAATATGAATACCACAACCGGTATCAAGGACCCAAGATTTCGAATGGGGTGAGCTATTAGAAATGATAGTGTAAATACCTTCATGGTTGGGTTTGACTTTCCCATCCTTCACATCCTGCTGGTACTTTGGGCAGTTCCGCTTCCAATGAGCTTTTTCATGGCAATAGAAGCATTCAGCCTCTTTTGGGTCAGAAGAAGGAGTAATGAAACCTTTCTTGGTTCCACTTGAAGAAGAGCCATCAAGGGTCCGAGCCTTGGTACCCTTCGAAGATCTCTTTCTCTTCCTCCCTCGACTTTGCCCGATTGCCAAGACCGGAGTTGAGTCTGGAGTAGGAGTGATAGCAACTGACTTCCCCTTAAGACCTGTTTCTGCGGTCTTGAGAAGTCCCTGAAGTTTGCTGAGGGTGACCTCTTCCTTGTTCATGTGATATGTCATGCGGAATTGATCATAGCACGATGGTAAGGAGTGCAAAATGATATCTATTGCAAGCTCCTCAGGGAAGTTCACATTAAGCTTCAGCAAACGATCCACATACCTTTGCATTTTCTGCATGTGGCTCGTGACGGAATCTCCGTCCTTCATCATGGTTGTTATCATGGAGCAGATGACTTCGTACCTCTCTTGTCGTGCACTTTGATGGTATCTTTCCATAAAATCTTGGTGCATTTCATAAGGGTAGAAATCCTCATAAGACTTTTGGAGTTCAGCTGTCATTGTGGCCAACATGATGCAAGCCACCTTGGTTGCATCTCTTTCATGAGTATGAAAGTCAGCGATCTCCTGGGGAGTTGCAGTGGACTCATCAATTTCCTTAAGCTCCTTGTCAAGGACATATTCTTTGTCCTCGTAGCGGGTAATCATCCTGATGTTTCTGATCCATTTATTGAAGTTGGATCCATCAAAGGTGACTTTCCCACACAAACTCATAAGAGTAAAGGAGCCATTAGGATTCGAGCCAGAAGCATTATTTGAAGACATCTGAAAGAGAAGAACAAGTTTAGTATAGATTTAAGGGAGTCCTTAATAAAACACCCAAATGTAATATTAAGGCTAGGATCCAATCACAATATAATATAACTTAGAAGAGGTATGCTGTAATCTAATCTATACCATATTTGAAAGGTAGGTGAATGACGATTCACCAATTTCCACCACGAAAACCGAAATATTAGATATTTAGTTTTTATTGGTTTTAGAAATTCCTAGATTCTTTGAGATCCAATGAACTTTTCAAAGGCATGTTTCAATCTCGAGAGTGCCCTCCAAGTTTTGTGACTGGGATACCGAGGATCACAAAACGAGGTGTGAAGTAACCATGCAAATCACTTGGTACCCTTAAAGTTTATCACTCAATCGATGTGCCGGTAAACCACACACGCTCCACCGATACTATAATAAACCTTAAGTCACCCTTTACCTACCTTGTTAAGTCCAAGTTAGTGTGCCAGTTAACCACACACACTCCACCAACGACTTAGACAAAGTGTAAAGTGTAATTTCATGGATTAGCACCTTATTCACATTTTCCTAAAGTAACTAAGATTGGGAATTTAATAAAACATTTAGTTACTTTATTATATTCATCATACTTTGAATGAGAATTTATAAGTCCTTGTCTTACCCGTTCGGCTAACGACCCTCCACCAGTCAAGCAAGCGGTGGGTGAGAGTAAACACCCATTAAGTCACCATTTTATAGGCAACAACCTTATACCCACCTTATAGACCGGCTTCGTGAATGAGGCGTACTAGCGGTAAGACGACTTTATTCTTATACATATATATAATTATTAAATCATCATAATATAAGTATAAGGGTTGAATTTTAACTTTTAAAATTCTAGGGGTTGGAACTTAAAGTTTTAACTTAACTTTACTTGTTCCAAAACTTGAGGGCAAGTTTTGTAACTTTCAAAACTTTTCATTTCTTGTAACTTATGAGTTTAATAGAGTAATAAAATGAAGACTCTTCATTTTTCTAACTCTTGTATTTGTTTTAATGGTTTTAACTCAAGTGTGACTCTTGGTTTTCCATAACTTAAGGATAAGTTATGGACTCCATTAAAACACATTATGATCAAGAATTAATCTACCACATAGGTTACAAATAATTCCTATGATCATCTAAAACATCATAAGAACAAGAACATGAATATGAATACAATCAAAAATTACATTTAAAACTTTGTAATTTTGATAACTAGTTGTTTGTAAATGAATTAGCAAAGGCATTACACCACCAAAAACAAGTTTTCAATTACCAAAACAGTTTAGGGTAATGTTTCTAATTCATTTCCAGCAACTAAATCGAAATTCTGCAATCAGTCGACCCTACTCGTCGAGTGCATGAACTCACTCACCGAGTTGGTTGAAGATACTCATGAACTCGAGGAGTCCCCCCTATAGACTCGACGAGTCCATTCGCAGACAGCAAGATTTCCGATTCTTTTTTCAACTTTTAAGCACAAATAAGAGCAAACAAGCCTAGGCTCTGATACCACTGATGGGTTTTGAGCATTCTAACACTTCCTAAGTGTACATGCAACCCTAATAACCTTGGATCTATGTTTGTCTAATTATCATGCAAAGTTGAATTCCAAGGTTATATTCCTATCTAGCATACATGGGAACAATTTTAACTTAAAGTATAGATAGAATAACTTACCTTGTTGTTGTTTGTGTTCCTTGAAACCTTGTGAGCCTAGCACCCCAAGTGTGATGCCTCAAATGCTTCACACAACACCAAATGCTCTTGGAAGAACTTATGAGAGAACACACACTTCTCAAAATCGGCCAAGCCCTCTTGTTTCTTAGTGTAGCCGATTTTAGGTGGAGAACATGTTACTTATATAGTGTTGACACATCTAGGGTTAAACCCTAATGTGTCATGACTCTTCATTTCCATGACCCATGGGTTTGTAGCTCCCATGGAGCATCCATGGAGCATCCTATGGGTGGAACCCAACTTGATAGTCCATGGAGCCTTTTAGCCCACTATACAAGATATGGATGATTTACATAATCAACCCATATATTTAATTAGTTATCTTTTGATCACATAATTAATTCTAAATTAATTCTTGATCAAACTAATCAAATAATATTATTAATATATTAGAACTTATAATATATTAATAATCTCCAAGTGTTATTTCTCTCATTTAGTCTATCCAATTGCATGATGCCATGCAACCCAAATGGACCATGCCGGGTCGGGTCAAGTACATACCAGAAATAGTTATGGACTTAGACACCTTATCCAACAGCACAAACTCCATTGACCTCCTGAGGTCAGATCTGTTCTTTTAATCCATAGATCTGTCCTTCCCAAGCATAATAATCACGTAAAGTCTAGACCTTGACACTCATGTATCATCTAAATGGTATCATTTGGTGATTTAGCTCTAAAAATGGCATCCTAAGCTCATAACTCCCAAGATAACTCATAAAGCTCCAAGGGTTAAGGTCTCTTGACCTCTTTGAGTCCAGATCCAAAGCATAAACTCGATAAGGGACCAATTGCTCCACATAATCATCCTTAAAAGAGGTTAGAAAACCCTAACTCTAAGAATCAATACTAAAACTGAAGAAGGTCCGAATAAATACCTCAAGTTGAAGTCTATGGACTCTGAAACCCCTAGAATCACACCTCCTTCAGTCTCTTCTTCCTCTTGGTCACCTTCTTCTTGCTAAACCAAAGATAGAAAGATCAAGTATAGCTCATCCTTCCTCCCAAACGATCTAGCTCACTTAGGGTGCTCTCAAGGGACTGGTAGCCGCAATGGAAGGCTAAGAGTGCCCTTAAATAGGCTCCAACCTCGGAGGATTAGGGTTTCATTAAACAACATGGACTCGTCGAGTCCACTCATGGACTCGCCGAGTCCAAATGCGAACCCGGATGATAACTCGCGACCCTAGTCGGCGAGTCTAAGCATCAACTCGCCGAGTTCCTTCACAAATTCCAAAAATAAAATATTAGAATAATATACCTGGGATTCCGGATGTTACAATTCTCACTTTGCCCTCGAAGTCTCATTCTGCAAACAACTCTGGATGCTGCTCACGCATCTCGTGTTGCGGCTCCCAAGTCAGCTCTGACCCCTTCCTATGTTGCCACTGCACCTGCACCAGAGGCACTTCCTTGTTCCTCAGAACCTTGACCTTCTTATCCCTAAATGCCACTGATCTCTCAACATAGTTCAGGCCTACATCCACCTGAATATCCTCTAATGGTACCACTGCCAACTCGTCGGCTATACACTTTCTCAACTGCGACACGTGAAAAGTGTCATGAATCTGACCCAACTCTGCAGGTAGCTCCAAACGGTAGGCTACCCTACCTACCCTCACGATCACCCTGAAAGGTCCAATATATCGAGGCCCCAACTTGCCCCTCTTCCTGAATCGGATCACTCCTTTCTAAGGAGAGACCTTCAAGAGTACGAAGTCACTGACCTGAAACTCGAGCTCGGACCGACGCCTGTCCGCATAACTCTTATGACGACTCTGAGTGGTTAACAACCTCTTCCTGACCTATTGTATCTGCTCAGTCGTCTAAAGCACGATCTCCGTACTACCCATTACATGTTGCCCCACCTCTCCCCAACAAATGGGGGTACGACACCTCCTCCCATACAACAGCTCAAAGGGTGGCATACCAATGCTCGAATGATGGCTGTTGTTGTATGAAAACTCTGTGAAGGGAAAATATGTGTCCCAACTCCCGCCAAAATCCAAAACACATGCTCGGAGCATGTCCTCGACCGTCTGAATTGTCCGCTCGCTCTGCCCGTCAGTCTGTGGGTGATATGTGGTACTAAAATGCAACCGCGTACCCAACTCCTCATGAAATTTCTTCCAGAACCTGGAAGTGAAACGCACATCTCGATCCGAGACTATCGAGACCAAAACTCCATGCCGCGAGACCACCTCTCTCAGATACATCTCTGCCAGCCTCTCCGCAGAAGAGTTCTCGCTAATAGCAATGAAGTGAGCGCTCTTCGTCAACCAATCTACAATCACCCAAATTGCATCGACGCCCCTCGCAGTCCTTGGCAATTTGGTGATAAAGTCCATAGTAATATGTTCCCACTTCCACTCGGGAACCTCTAACGGATGCAACTTACCATGCGGTCTCTAGTGCTCGGCCTTTACCCGGCGACAGGTTAGGCACCTCTCAACGAACCATGCAACATCCCTCTTCATACAGGGCCACCAATACTCCTTATTTAGGTCCAGATACATCTTAGTGGCCTCGGGATGGATCGAGAACTTCGATCGATGTGCCTTTTCCATCAAAATGGTACGCGTCCCGCTCACAAACGGTACCCAAATCCGACCCTGAAGTGTCATAAGTCCCCGACTATCGATAACGAACTCCGATACTTGCCTGATAACTCGCTCCCTCTTTTGGTTTTCTGGTCTCACAGCCTCGGCCTGGGCCCCTCGAATGGTGTCCAACACTGGAGTCATCACAGTCAATCTCATACAAACATCTCGCATTGGGATGCTCTCCATCCTACAGCTCAGGGCATCGGCTACCACGTTAGCCTTACCCGGGTGGTACAGGATCTCACAATCATAATCTTTCACCACATCCAACCATCTCCTTTGCCGCATGTTCAGGATGGGCTGATCCATCAAGTACTTTAGGCTCTTATGATCCGTGTATATGGTACACCGGACCCCATACAGATAGTGACGCTAGATCTTGAGGGCGAACACCACTGCCCCCAACTCTAAATTGTGGGTGGGATACCTTGCCTCATGAGGCTTCAGCTGCCTCGATGCATATGCTATCACGTGCCCCCTCTGCATAAGCACCGCTCCCAACCCTGATATCGACGCATCACACTATACCATGAAGTCCTCCATTCCTTCCGGAAGGGCTAACACCGGGGCTTCGCATAAAAACTGACGAAGAGTCTCAAAGGAGGCCTGCTGCTCTGGGCCCCATGAGAAAGCAACACCCTTCCGAGTCAACTTGGTGAGTGGCACGATGATCTTGGAGAAATTCCTGATAAATCTCCGATAATAGCCTACCAATCCTAGGAAACTCCTGATCTCTGTAGGTGACCTCGGCACCTCCCAACTCATCACTGCCTCAATCTTGACCGGATCGACCAAAATCACTTTCTGGTTAACAAGATGCCCTAGGAACTGGACCTCTCGTAACCAAAAATCACACTTGGAGAATTTGGCGTAAAGCCTCTTCGATCTCAAAACTCCGAGGATTTCTCTTAGATGTTCCTCATGTTGTTCTTTCGATCTCGAATACACCAATATGTCGTCAATGAACACGATCACCGAGCGATCCAAAATCGGCCTACATACTTTGTTCATGAGGTCCATGAACACCGCCGGTGCGTTAGTGAGCCCGAAAGGCATCACCAAGAACTCGTAATGCCCATAACGAGTCCTGAATGTTGTCTTCTGGATGTCCTTATCTCGCACCCTCACCTGATGATAACCCGACCTCAAATCGATCTTGGAAAACCAAGATGCTCCCTATAACTGATCGAACAAATCATCGATCCTCGGCAACGGGTAACGGTTCTTGACCGTCAGCTTGTTCAATTCCCTGTAATCAATACACATTCGATGTGAGCCATCCTTATTCTTAACAAAAAGGATAGGCGCTCCCCATGGCGAACTGCTTGGCCGGATAAATCCCTTCCCTAGCAGCTCCTGAAGCTGCGCGGATAACTCCTGCATCTCTGGAGGCGCAAGGCGATAAGGTGCCTTGGCGATAGGTGCAGCTCCCGGAACCAAATCGATGCTGAACTCAACCTGCCTCTCGGGAGGCACACCCGGTAACTCTTCTGGAAATACATCCGGGAACTCATGCACTATCGGAACCTCATCAACTGACTTCGGACTCTCTAAATCAACCCTCATATCCGTCACATATGCTACAAACCCCTTACAGCCTTGCTGTAGAATCTGTCTCGATCTAGCGGCTGAACAAAATGCCGACCCAGAACGCGTACCCTCGTCGTACACGGTAAGAACTCCCCCACTAAGATCCTGTATGGTCACCATCTGTCTCTCGCAGTCGATAACCGCTCCAAACTTGCTCAACCAGTCCATGCCCACGATGACACAGACATCTCCCATCGCAATAGGAACTAGATCAATCGGGAACTTGATGCCAAAAATCTCGAGTACACATCCAAGAATCACCTCGGTGGCATACACCGCTCTCTCGTCAGCTATGGAAACTCTCAGAGGTCGACTCATCACCTCTCGACTAATACTGATGTGCCGACTAAAAGCCAAAGATACAAAAGGCCGACTCGCACCCGAGTCAAATAACACCAAGGCAGGTACAAAATTCACAAGAAAAGTACCTACGCATATCATAATATAAGCACAATATCTCAACATAAAAGTAAATATACGAAAGAATACATACCAGCCACGATACCGGGTGCTGCGCGAACCTCCTCCGCAGTCAACTGGAAGGCTCTCCCTCGCGCCTTCGGTACCTCGGCCTTCACTGGCCGGCTCACAGTAGCTCTGATAACAGCAGGGGCAGATCCCTGAGGTGCTCCCTGGTAGTCCCTCGTAACTGTGGACACTCTGCCTTGCGGTGTCCGGTCTGGTTGCAGTGAAAGCATATTGCAAACCCCTTGGGGCAATCCCTGGCCATATGCCCCTCCTTGCCACATTCGTAGCAAGACCCCGCTTTGCAAACCCCTTGAGACTGTGTCGGCCGCCGATCCCTCGCTTGAGACTCAGCCTCCTCCCTAGCCTGGGTCTCCAGCTCTATCTCCCTCTTCCGGGAATTTGCCTGAAGCTCAGCAAATGTTCGATATGTCGAGTTTGCCACGAACTCCCGTATATCCCTCCTCAAAATGCTCAGGTAGCGGCTCATACGTGCCTGCTCGTAGGACACGTGCTCTGGGCAGAACATCGCCCGCTCATGGAACTTCCTCGTAATCACAGTAACAAAATCAGTACCCTGCTTGAGGGTCAAAAACTTTTGAGCCAAACGTTCACTTTCCACCTGGGGAACATACTCATCTTGGAACATAGCAGTGAACCTCTCCCAAGTCACTATAACAAGCTCAGCAAGCGAATAATGCGTTGTCACAAACTTCCACCAGTCCTTCGCTCCCAAGCGAAGCTGGTTCAGCACGAACCGGACCCTCAAATGCTCAGGAGATGAGCAAGTAAAGAAAAATCCATCCATGTCTGATATCCACCTCATCGCTGAAATCGGATCCTGGGTCCCATCAAACACCGGTGGTTTTGTGTTGCTGAACTCCCGGAACAACAACGCATCACCACCATGCAGTCTATTCGCAACAACAACAGCCTCAGAAAGAGTAGCGTATCTCTCATCAAATGTCTCTATCAGGGTGGTCTTAATAGACCCGAACATCTCTGGAATCTCATCGCGGATGGCAACAGCCACCTCATCATGAATCATTTGGCGGAGCTCCTCGTCGCTCACACCCCCTCCACTGGTCCCTGGTCTATGACGTGTCCCTAATGATGTGCACAAAAGTACCCATTAATTTTAATATTTATAACCTAACAAACTTAGACTAACTATGCACTTATAGGCAGTGTACCTAGTCAGATTACAGTATAGCTTAGGTAAGTCGGGTGTCGATCACAGGGAACGGTGGATTAATTTAATATATTTGATTATAGGTTACAGGTCACACGAAAAGAATAAAAGAAATAGTTTAATAAATCTCAAACTAATAATTAATTAACCATTCTTGATAAACTAACAGGAAAACAAATCTCTTCAGGTACTTTGGTTTAGACAAATTCCACCTTAAAAACATAGACAATTGCATACACAAATTCATTTATTCATGTTCACCGATTCCTAAAATGATTAGATTCGTGTTCACTATAACTAATCCTTTAGCAAACAAGTCAATTCAAACAGTGATCAATTGATTAAACTAACATGCTTCCTAGTGTTCAGTTCGTATCAAGCAAGACTTGTAAATATAGTTAATTTAGACATTTAATTAACCTCTTGTTGATGGTCATCAAACAAGGCTCACACATTAACTTACTTATTCTCAAATTAATTCTAGTTTTACATTCGTTATTTCTAGTCTTATAATCTCGATGGTCATCAAAAATCATAAGAGACAAGCAAATCAAGCAGATGTTCATACAACTCAATTCACTTAACAATTAACAACAAATAATCATCATTAACACATGAGGATCTTTAAACAAGCTTGGCAAGATAAATTAAACACAAATAAATTATTTAATATAACAATTAGTCTAATAATCAAAGCTTCATTCAATCGTAAACACAAAGTAAAAGATTTTTACACCCAAATCAGAAACTAAATACAAAAAGTACCATAATGGAGTGCTAAACATGGTCACGTTAGCAATCCATATGATTACCGACATGTATCCGCTCTCCAATCCTCCAGATCTCTGCTCCCGTTAGCTTAACAGCCTTCCGGCCGCCTTCTAGACCCTCAAAACAGCTTAACAGAAGTTAATTGTCGACTAAATTAGGTTAGAAGTCGAATCCCCCTTCCTGGTTAGCTGAAAATCGACATTTATAGTCTTTGTAGCCGACCTAAGTACGCTGGGCGTACTTAGGTTTACGCGGTGCGTACTCAAGATAATTACGCGATTGAAGTTATCTGATGCAAGTCTGTACGCGGGGCGTACCCTTAAGGTACGCGGGGCGTAATCCTATAATTCAGCAATTTAATTCCTTTAAGCTTTGAAGTCCGGTTTCCGCTTCAGTCTTTTCTTTTGTGCTTTATCGACAACGAATAGCTGCAAAACATAATTCAAAGCATTATGAGTACTTTTTAGTTTAATTCCTTTAAGCTTTGAAGTCCAGTTTCCACTTCAGTCTTTTCTTTTGTGCTTTATCGACAACGAATAGCTGCAAAACATAATTCAAAGCATTATGAGTACTTTTTAGTTCTAAAATAGAATAAATAAGGCCAAAATATTAAGATAAAGTGCATAAAAATATATATAAAAATACACATATCAAAATACCCCACACTTAGCCTTTGCTTGCCCCCAAGCAAATTTACTTTTATTTTACCAATATTGCACTAAACAATCCAATTAAAACTCAGCCATTATGCCAAGACCTCAATGCGTACATTTGTGTCTAAAATTTTCCTAAAGTACCCCCCCATATTTTAAATACTCACAATCTTCATAAACACTCGCCCACTTTTTCCGAACAATGCTCATTTTATGCAACCCTCCGAATCCATCCGCAGAAAACCTCCTAACCTCAAGGTATTTTTAGTTGAGCAACCTAAGCATACATAATCTAGAATTACAACTTTTCGATACCACTATGGAGCTCTTTTGGAATTCTTCACTTTCTTAACAATTTGATCTTTGATTTCTTTGAATTCTCCACCTTATTTGATTTGATTTCTTGGTATCTTCAACTTTTTGAATTTCTTGGAATTTTAATCTTTTCATCTTCACTTTATTTGCTCCAAAATTCTTCAAACTTTTTCGTAATTCTCTCTTCTTTTTTTTTTTACATGTACCTCTCTTTTTTCACTCAAAACCTACATGCTTAAGCAGAGGCGCTCAACCTCAACCTTTATTAGTTAATGATAATAATTTTCCTGGATACATTTCAGGTTTAGGCTGCTAAACATATTGCATCCTTCAAACCGAGCGGGGTTATGTTTTTGTTCCATGATTTCACTAAAATAAGGGAAGCCACAAATGCACTATAACGTATATTGGCTCAACTAAACATTTGAGTACTCATCGGATCATCTCATACAATATTAGCAAAATTTTAAATTATCACTAGATTTTTCTAAATTAAACTATTATTTCAAGTTTTCTTTTAAATTTTTAAATTTCCCTAAATCTAGCAATTTCCAACTATTATTTCATTTTTATAATTTACTTTACCGACCCCCTACCCCACACTTATTTCATACAATGCCCTCATTGTATGCTAAAACAAATTAAGAACATAAAAAGGGAGAAAAAGGAACAGACTCCCCTGGGTAGTTGTGGCGAGATCGAATGGGGCTGCTACAAGTTGCTTCAAATATCGCCGAAAGACTGAAAACTGGAACTGCTGCTTCTGAATTTGTCGAAAAATAAAATCAAGACCGCCATCTTCAAAAATGTGGTGCAAAATATTGCAATTAGATGCAATGTATAATAACCATGACGTGGGAAAGTGTCAACCACGTCGTGGCAGTCGGAACGATACTTCTTCCTCGCGTCGAAATACAACTCTAATAAAGATGCACCCCACACTTATGACAAATTGTGGGTCTTGACTATAATCTTCGAACTCTCACATGGCTCTCTCTAGCAACAGTCGGACCTAGCTGCTGAACTTACTGCCAGCTTCCTAAGGGCGAATATTCTGTAGAAATCTAAACAACCATAGAGCATCAACATGGAAAACAAAAGTAAAACAAACTAAATCAAAGTTTAATTACAGACCAAATACTACTAAACTAAATATAACACAAAACAAATAAACAAAATCAAAAGGATCACTCGTCATCTCCATCATCATGTGGCTGTGTCCCAGAAGTACCGGCCCCATCAAATCGTGACTGGAATCGTGGTGGAAAGGGAACCGAATACTGAAACCCCTGGTGGGCAAAGAATGCATTCAATGCATTCCCTTGCCACCGCTGTTGCGCGTCCACATGTGCAACATACTCGCTAAGACGGTCAATGCCCTGAGCCAGGTAGCGCATATTAATCTCCCGCTCAGGTCCCCGTTGCGCTCCCCGAGGAGCAGGTCTACGTCGTTGGACCCGTCTCGGCTGTGGCTCGGCAGCACCCTCCTCATCTGCCACATCATCTACTCGAACCCTCAAAGCACCATCTCCACCCCGCTCTAATACGCGCATCGACTCCAATAGCTGAAGACTCATCGGCCTCATGTCGTGAAACACCATCGATCTTGTGATCTCACGCGTCAGCAACTGATATGACCGAGCTAACCGCGTGATAAACTGCCCTCCGCATATCGGGCTATCTCCCCGAAGTCCCCTGGCCCTCCGTCCCAAATATGCAGCTAACGCGACGGGAAGGTTCAAGTTCCTCCCTGGAGTAACTAGTGCCCATAGGAAATACAGGTCCGTCGAAGGCACTCTCTCACTATTCTTGTGATGCGTGAGAGACATAGAAATCAACCGGTGCAATATTCGGTATGTAGTAGACCGAATCATCCCCCCTCGAGCGATAGATGGTGTATAAATTCCTCCTGTAATCTCGGCCCAAAAAGTGTTATCGTTATAGTCTTCTGGCCGATCCGTGAGACAGTCAGCAAGAAATGTCGGGAAGTGGATACTCCTCGTCTCATCGGCTGTGTAAATACCCACCCGAGTAGCAAGCTCTATCACGTTGCATTCCCGGCTCACTCCTCCCAGTCTGAAAGCAAAGGCCATCCTGTCATCGAGTGCCTTCCTAGGATCATAGGAAACTGTAGCATAGAACTCCAGCAAAAACTCCCGATATACAGGCTCCTGGATCCTGAACAAATGCGCCCATCCCTGACACACAAACAATTCCACACCACTCGCGTCCGAGTGTGTGTATTGCGAAAATTCCTGGATCAATGCAGCAAGTCCAGTCCTGGTAGCCAACTCCCAGTCGAATGAGGGTGCAATATCAATCTCCTTTGTGAGAAGCAAGCTCAAGTTGGTTACATAACGCGCCCGGGTAGCATCGTTCAGTGTTTGCGGAAATTGTAAAAAACGATGATCGGTCACATCCTCGGGTGGGTTGGTCCTTTGCGTCCTTCGAGCCATAATCTGCACAAATAAACAAAAACACAAAACCAAACAAAATATGGTAACATTAATAGATTTTTAAACCAAAAAAAAATGGAGCTGGATAGGGGCAGTACGCTGGGCGTACATCCAGCGTACGATGGGCGTACGTCCAGGCTTCACAGGTCTGTGTCGGTCCCTTTACTTGTGCAAAAATCATAACCCACATCAAATAAACACAACATGGGCAACACACAAGTTCAAATCGAGTGGTCCAAAGGCAGTAAAAGAAAAATCGGGACCTCCCTAAAAATATGAATCAATCCCTGTAAATTCTTTGTCTATTAGAAAACATTTATAAGGGAAACATGCATAACGGTCAAAAATCGAAGTCAGTCAAGAACTCGAAGTCACAGGGGTACGGTTTGCGTACGACCCCAAGCTCAAATCGATGGGCGTGGGACGGAATTTAGACCAAATTAGGTCCTAGGGTTTAGTTTATTAACCGAAATCGGTCCATTCAATCTCTAATCAACACATGCATGTGCGAAATTGGCCCTAAATCAAGAACACTATGAACCCTAGAATTCGAACAAAAGTTAAATGCAGCTTATTTCATCAAATAAAACATAAATCTAAGCTATTGAGTATCCGAAATACTTACTTGTGTGTTGGTTTTAACAAGAAACAAAAAATAATCGGGGATCTTGGATAAAGTTGCCGTTCACAGCGTATGCGAGAAAGGAACTGGGTAAGGAAAATAACAGGGAAGTCAAAGGGTCAAAAGATATACCTGGTCGCTGATGTACGCGGGGCGTAACACAAGGGTACGCGGGGCGTAACCCCAACACCCTGAAATGTTCATTCGCGATTCGGGTCGTATTACGCATGGCATAATCATACTTACGCAAGGCGTAAGTTTAAAATTTCCTTTTTTTTCTTTTAATTGAATTTCCTTTTCTTTTTAATCATTTAATCAAGGGACTTAAAACTTTATTATTATTTTTTTTTCTTTTTAATTCCTTCAGCTAATGATGACTTCACGATGAGTGATAAAAAAAATTGAGATGTCATAATCACTTATCTTTGTCAAGATCAAACAACAATGGTTGATCAAAAACCTTTGCATGCAAGAATTGGTTTGCGAAAACACCCACTTTCGGGACCCGTTAGAATATTTCCTTTGTTTTCCTTGCACCTTTAACTAGAAGTGGAACAAGAAGTGACCTAACTAGTCAAGAACAGCAAGAGCTCGGTCTTCCACTTAACCACCACAATACGCCTTGCTATACTACGCCTCATGGATTGAGTTGGACAAATCAACAAAGTAGTAGGCTAAGTAGGTCAAGAATTCCCTAATCGCTTTCATTCTCGAAACCCATGCAAAAAGTAAAGTCAAGCAATGTGTACAATCCCAAATTCCTGCAAAATAAAAACAAGAACCTTCCCGACAAGTGAAATAATATCATCGAAAATCAAACTAAAAATAAAAACTAACTAAAAACAAATAACGAATAATCAAGTAAACTAAATTAATTGAAAGCCGTTTCCTGGCAACGGCGCCAAAAACTTGATGTGCACAAAAGTACCCATTAATTTTAATATTTATAACCTAACAAACTTAGACTAACTATGCACTTATAGGCAGTGTACCTAGTCAGATTACAATATAGCTTAGGTAAGTCGGGTGTCGATCACAGGGAACGGTGGATTAATTTAATATATTTGATTATAGGTTACAGGTCACACGAAAAGAATAAAAGAAATAGTTTAATAAATCTCAAACTAATAATTAATTAACCATTCTCGATAAACTAACAGGAAAACAAATCTCTTCAGGTACTTTGGTTTAGACAAATTTCACCTTAAAAACATAGACAATTGCATACACAGATTCATTTATTCATGTTCACCGATTCCTAAAATGATTAGATTCGTGTTCACTATAACTAATCCTTTAGCAAACAAGTCAATTCAAACAGTGATCAATTCATTAAACTAACATGCTTCCTAGTGTTCAGTTCGTATCAAGCAAGACTTGTAAATATAGTTAATTTAGACATTTAATTAACCTCTTGTTGATGGTCATCAAACAAGGCTCACACATTAACTTACTTATTCTCAAATTAATTCTAGTTTCACATTCGTTATTTCTAGTCTTATAATCTCGATGGTCATCAAAAATCATAAGAGACAAGCAAATCAAGCAGATGTTCATACAACTCAATTCACTTAACAATTAACAACAAATAATCATCATTAACACATGAGGATCTTTAAACAAGCTTGGCAAGATAAATTAAACACAAATAAATTATTTAATATAACAATTAGTCTAATAATCAAAGCTTCATTCAATCGTAAACACAAAGTAAAAGATTTTTACACCCAAATCAGAAACTAAATACAAAAAGTACCATAATGGAGTGCTAAACATGGTCACGTTAGCAATCCATATGATTACTGACATGTATCCGCTCTCCAATCCTCCAGATCTCTGCTCCCGTTAGCTTAACAGCCTTCCGGCCGCCTTCTAGACCCTCAAAACAGCTTAACAGAAGTTAATTGTCGACTAAATTAGGTTAGAAGTCGAATCCCCCTTCCTGGTTAGCTGAAAATCGACATTTATAGTCTTTGTAGCCGACCTAAGTACGCTGGGCGTACTTAGGTTTACGCGGTGCGTACTCAAGATAATTACGCGATTGAAGTTATCTGATGCAAGTTTGTACGCGCGGCGTACCCTTAAGGTACGCGGGGCGTAATCCTCTAATTCAGCAATTTAATTCGTTTAAGCTTTGAAGTCCGGTTTCCGCTTCAGTCTTTTCTTTTGTGCTTTATCGACAACGAATAGCTGCAAAACATAATTCAAAGCATTATGAGTACTTTTTAGTTCTAAAATAGAATAAATAAGGCCAAAATATTAAGATAAAGTGCATAAAAATATATATTAAAATACACATATCACCTACCAAGATGCCTCTCTGAAATACAACCTAAGATATCAGTAATTTGCTCAGATGTACACACACTCGATATCCCAACCCTACTTGATCCCTGGTGCCCTAAGGATTTTTACTTTGGTTGCGTACTGACCCGGTGCCTTCGATAGTACGGGCCCAATACTACCGACCACACCGACTCAGCATTCACACCAAGTCCTCCTCCCAGAGCCCCAAATCCCAAGTACACTATTCTCTCTAATCATGTGCTACTCACTAGCAAATCTCTCATAAGCTCCTTGCTTCTATCTCAACACTCTCAAGCATTCTTAATACCAAAATCCCTAGACTAAGGCATCATATATAAGGCCACTATAGTCCAAATAAGAATACCTAGTCTTACTCTAGCATGCATAATATGATTCATATAGCATAACATTTCTTTTACAACTTATTGTAAGTGTATTTTGAATCACCGTTCGGGCGCCGGCTGATCGTACACACAGTTCTGCTCTGTCTGTTTCAAAACTCTTTTTAATCCTTTTCATAAAAAAAAAAAATTTACTTTATCATCAATTTTTTTTCCTGAACTCCTCAGTTTGAGTTCAGATACGCCCGAAGATGCATCCGAATCCCTCAAACCAAGGCTCTGATACCAAATTGTAACACCGTAAAATTTAAAACAAATTTTCACATTTTTAAACACATTTTATCGAACACATTAAAAACAAAATCCCATTGTATCAATACTTTGGTTCACAAAAATATTTCCCAAGATCAAATACATAAAAATCCATGCGTGTGTACGACTCATGTCGGCGCCTTCCCGCGATCATCATTGGTACCTGAAACATATAACACATAACACTGTAAGCGTAAAGCTTAGTGAGTTCCCCAAAATACCATACATAACACATACTAGCCACTCGAGGTTATAACTCTGTGGGCCCGTGGGCCCTAACTCTGTGGACCCTCTGATATACTCTTATATAAACCACATAGAAACAATGCAGTATAACACATCACATAATAGCATACGATAACTCTAGCACATAACTCTAATTACCACTCAATGTAAAGTATAGTGAGAAGACTCACCTTAGATGTCCCGGTAAATCACTAACTCGTTAGAAATACGATCTAGCCTCCGCCTAAACACATAAAGTAATACTCTCATAAATATAACTCTCAGAACTAGACTTTACTCTCTCTAAGCACCCTTAAAAGGGTAAAAGACCATTTTACCCCTCCTTTGGCTCAAAGGCCCTCATTGTTGACCAAACCCTAAAAGTTAACCAAAGTCAACAGTCAAACTTTGAACCGACTCGGCGAGTGCACTTAGGCAACTCGGCGAGTCCACCTGTGTCCACTTAACTCTTTAGTCCCATTTAACACGTCGAGTCCCTCCTTTACTCGACGAGTCCCCATGTAAGAATCGCGGGGCTACCCCGACTCAACTCGCCGAGTCTCAAGAACAACTCGGCGAGTACATGCCATGCACAAACTCTATTAACCTCCTGAGGTCAGATCTGTTCCTCTAATCCATAGATCTGTCCTTCCCAAGCATAATAATCATGTAAAGTCCAGACCTTGACACTCATATATCATCTAGATGGTATCATTTGGTAATTTAGCTCTAAAAATGGCATCCTAAGCTCATAACTCCCAAGATAACTCATAAAACCCCAAGGGTTAAGGTCTCTGGACCTCTTTGAGTCTAGATCCAAAGCATAAACTCGATAAGGGACCAATTGCTCCACATAATCATCCTTAAAAGAGGTTAGAAAACCCTAACTCTAAGAATCAATACCAAAACTGAAGAAGGTCCGAATAAATACCTCAAGTTGAAGTCTCTGGACTCTGAAACCCCTATAATCACACCTCCTTCAGCCTCCTCTTCCTCTTGGTCACCTTCTTCTTGCTAAACCAAAGATAGAAAGATTAATTATGGCTCATCCTTCCTCCCAAACGATCTAGCTCACTTAGGGTGCTCTCAAGGGACTGGTAGCCACAATGGAAGGCTAAGAGTGCCCTTAAATAGGCTCCAACCCCGGAGGATTAGGGTTTCATTAAACAGCGTGGACTCGTCGAGTCCACTCATGGACTCGCCGAGTCCAAATGCGAACCCGGATGATAACTCGCGACCCTAGTCGGCGAGTCTAAGCATCAACTCGCCGATTTCCTTCACAAATTCCAAAAATAAAATATTAGAATAATATACCTGGGATTCCGGATGTTACAATTCTCCCCCACTAGAATCAGACTTCGCCTTCGAAGTCTCATTTTGCAAACAACTATGGATGCTGCTCACGCATCTCGCGCTCCGGCTCCCAAGTCAGCTCTGACCCCTTCCTATGCTGTCACTGCACCTGAACCAGAGGCACTTCCTTGTTCCTCAAAACCTTGACCTTCCGATGCCTAATTGCCACCGGTCTCTCAACATAGTTCAGGCCTACATCCACCTGAATATCCTCTAATGGTATCACTGCCGACTCGTCGTCTATACACTTTCTCAACTGCGACACGTGAAAAGTGTCGTGAATTTGACCCAACTCCGCAGGTAACTCCAAACGGTAGGCTACCCTGCCTACCCTCGCGATCACCCTGAAAGGTCCAATATATCGAGGCCCCAACTTGCCCCTCTTGGTTTAGATGTAGTTTATGATTTCACCCTTCCTACCCTGCTTGACTCAACTCGCGATCACCCTGCCTACCCTGCGTGACTCACATTTCCTGTTTTTCTTCTCTTGGTTTTAGATGTAGTTTATGATTTCACAACCGGATTTCATATCATTTTGCTGTTGTGATTAATGAAGAATTTAGGGTTTCAGTTCGTTATAGTCGTGGTAATGAAGGGATTGCTCACCAAAAGTAATGACCTCCAAAGCATCTGTTCTTTATTGTTAAAATTTTCAAATACATTTCTTTATATCATCAGTAATTAACTTAAAATTGTAAAGTAAATATTAATTTTATATTCATCATTCAATTTAATTTGTAGACCAAGACGACAAAGAAGACCGAAATTGTCAGAAAGTATGGTAAGTATCCTGATTCTTGCTGCAAATCTCTTAATATGATAAAAATTATCTATAAAAATATTTTTTGTTGTTAAGCTACAAAAAATGAAAATATTTTACTTTAGCCATCATAGCAAGTACTTCCGTGACTTTTGTGGGAAGGTAAACAATTATCTACTTTTGGATTTTTAGTTTAATGAATTTGTATGTTTTCAAAAGGTTTATTGTTTATGTGGAAATAATTTATATTTGTTTTGAAATGTTGAAACAGTATGCAATGAAGAGAAAGGCAGTTGGAATCTAGGGTTACAAGAATTATGGGAAAGTCAAAGCAGGGGTGCATACACATTGAAGTAATAATTTTTATTTTTTTGTTTCTTTCTTTTATAATTTAATATTTTTAATTTATTGATAAATTTGTTTTTTGTTTATGAATGATAATAGTACTGCAAGTGCGGTTACAGTTAGGATCACAATTCGAAGGCTGAGGGAGGAAACTGAGAGTTAAGTAGAAGGTTCATCAATGTTGAGGTCTTTCATTTACTCTTATTGTACTAGATCCTGACAGTTTGGTTGAGAGTTATTCATGACATGTTTTTTGTTTCAAGTATTTTGGTTTTATAAATCATGCAAGACATTTAGTTTTGGATATGGATTTTGCATTTAATTTATATATATATATATATATATATATATATATATATATATATATATATATATATATATATATATATAATTATCCATAGCATTTAGAATAGTATCTTTACAGTGTTTGGCTTGTGGAGTTTTTGATAGAAGTGATTCCATTAGTGCTTTTGAATTAATATTTCTGTGTAAAATGCTCAACCTCTGGATTCTTTTTGTCAGTTAGTACTCGATTTTTGTACTTTTGAATTTGGCTGGATTTGACAAGTAATACCATCTGGCTCCTAATGATGGTTAAGACTTATGATTATTTAAATATGTGACATGTTTAGTTTGCTGAAACGGATCTTGATTTATATTAGCTTCACATTGAGGTACGCAATGAGTTATCAGTAAGAAATAATATCAAGATTTATATTACATAACAAAACATTCACAATTTGTGGATGATATATAAACAAAATTCATAAATTTCAATTATCTGTTAAAATTATAGATATTTGAGGTTGTCACAGTTGCAGTTCAGTTAAGCCTCTCTACCTTTTCATCTTTCCAACAGGTATCACATCAGATGGGATTTGTGATTAAGTAGAGAATGAGTGAGATAAAAACAACCCCTATGTGTGCTATGTTGCTATTTCTAGTGTGGAACCAAAATATGAAGAGTTGAACCGCTTTCATCCAAATGCACTTCATTGCAATGATGTTAAGTGTGTTTTATTTGCATATCTTAGAACAAATATACTAATATAGGGCAATGTATATTTATTTTAATATTTAGCTTTATGTAATTTGGATCTTTTTTTTTTGCAAAGACCAATTTCCTTTATTTTTATTATTTTAAGCATAAAAATTGTAAAATGACGAATTGCAGAGAATAACAACATACTCAACTGTGGCTACCAAAACATCTTCCAACCCCCCACAACGCGGGTGAACGCATCTAGTTATTATTATTATTATTATTATTATTATTATTATTATTATTATTATTATATATATATATATATATATATATATATATATATAGATATATTAAAATTGTTGACAAAATGAACAGTTAAATTGACACGGTTTGTCCAGATTTCTTCCCTTGTTTTACATATCCGATCCCTCTATAACTGGTTGTGTGTCACTTCTTTAATTTATTCATGTCATTTTCTTTGTGTTCCATTTCATTTCTTTAATTTATTACTTTCTTTAATTTATTAATTGGAAAAATCTAAATACTGTATTTTTAATAGAATCACTTTTTCGTGGTATATCTTAATGTATCCCATGTGTGTTGTTTCTTTTGTTTGACTTATTTCTATCGGTTCCTAATATCATTTTCTTTTCTCTTCCTTTTTCGTTCATCTTCTCCTTCTGTTTCTCCCCATTCTTCCCTCTTTCTGTCACAGGTAATCTTCTTACGTTATTGTTCTTTTATTTGTTCTGATGTGGTATTGTTTTTGTTTCTTTGTTGTCGTTGTGTGGTACGTTTATTATGTGATGTCTGTTCCGGTTAACCGGATGGGTGACGCGGGTCCCTCATCGTCCTCTAGTGTCTTTGGTATTCGCCGGAGGAAATGTCGGCGTTTGGATTCCCTGTCTGCTCTCCCGGAGTATGTCGATCATAGTGATTGTGTCTGCATTTGTCAGTTCTGTGAGGTCCTTCAACCCTATTTCTGTTTTTTTGATCTTCGTTTATTTCAATTTCTCTTTGTCGGTTTGGTTTTGGTGATTTTCGGCTAACGATTTTTTAGGGGTTCATAATTATGTCGATTTTTGGAAGCTTGAAAATTAGAATACTATGGGTCTTCAGTTAACATTCTTATGGTTTGACTGAGCTGGGCACCAAGTGTTCACTGAAATGTCACAAAGAATGTTGGAAATTTTGATGTTGGAGTTGAATTCGATGACGTTGAAATCTTTATTTTTTTTTAATATGTTGGTTTTTTGATCATTTCAGGGGAACAACAAATCCATGTTTATTCCTAACAAGCCCTTCACGTTCATCTCTTTCCTCGCTGCTCCGGTCCACTAGAGTCCTGCATTGCGGGAAACCCTCACCGGTCAGTTAAAACTTATACTACTTTTACCTCCCTTCACCGTCGTTTCATCTTCCGAACACCAAATCTTTTCTCTTATATTAACCGATGATTCCATGTAGGTGTTTTTCCGTTTTAATTTATTGATGATGTTTGTAAGTTAGCTGAAATCGTGTCAAACTCCACTATGTAATCGCTTCCATGGTTTCGAGCAGTTGTCTCGCTTCAATCGACATCGTAACAATCCGTCTCTTTAATGTCCACACAACCTTCGCCGGCTCCTCTCTATCACACTTACAAGAAACGATTACGCCTAATCAAATCGAGAAGGTTTGTCCTGTTTATTTTTTCCCTATATGTTTCTTCTTCTCTCGATTTTGGATTGGGTTTAATATTAATTCTAAGGCTATTCCTACTCACTCTCCCTTTTTATCGTCACAAAGAGTACATTATGGATCTTGGCATGAATTGCTTCTTAGTGGTAGCAAAAGAAGCCATTAGGGCATGCACTTAACTCGAAAGAGGTCATTAATATTGAAAAACTCGATGAAGGATGGAGGTTTTGAATCTAAAAATGACTTAGAGGTACTTTGATTTTTGGCAACCAGAAGTTCTCAGAAGGAGCAAACATTTGTTACAACTTAAGACGAGTCATACACATTCTCATCAAAAAGGTATTTCATTTCTCTATTACTTTATATTAACTTCTTATTTTTACAATTTCAATAGTAACCAAGTCTCATCCACAAAAACCACATATTTGGCTTGAAGTTAGCTTCCCCGAAAGAGAAAAAGGCCAAAACATCAAAGACAAAAAAGCCCACACTAGGATATGTTTCAAATTTTGTTAGTGCTCCATCTCAGAAGAAGAAATAGGACAAATGAGAGAAGTCAGGGTATATTGTAAGTAATATTTTTTTTACTATTTTTTTCTAAGAAAGAGTGATTTTGTAATTATTTCACATGAATCCTATAACTTAATTGGTTTTAGACGTGGACTTCATGTATTTAATTGAAACAAAGTATTTTTTATTTTGTTTATTATTAATCTGGATTTTGTTAAATGATTATGAGATCTTGACCATTTTCACAACACATAATCCATTGTGGACGCTAGGGTTGCTAGAATTAAGAAGTAGCTTTCAGGTACGTTTCCATTATTATAATCCATTGTGGATGCTAGGGTTGCTAGAATTAAGAAGTAGCTTTCAGGTACGTTTCCATTATTATTGCCATCATTTAGTTTGCCATAATTTCTGCATTGCATTACATCTCATTTGGCTTATTCTTGCAAAGATGACATCATTGGCAAAATGTTTGACCTTACTGCACATATTAGGTATGTCAAATCACTTCAGATCATGATCTGTTATAAAATCAACTACACAAATGCATATATGATATTCCAAAAGTAGGATGTAGGGGTATTTTGGTCAAATGCATATTGGATCTTTATCATCAATAGGTGCTTATGTGATTTTTAAAATTTTTGTCCACATTTATATTACTAAAGAAAAGAATTAGAGAAAGTAAACATGGTTAAACATTTTGTTTACCATTTCAGTTTCAATGGAATTTTTGTTTCTATAAAATTATATTCATCTTATTTTAAAGTTTTATTTTATTTTTATGATGTTGGTAAAAAGATGAGTTCGTTTTCAATGTGAATCCCAATGAGATTCAGTGATCGGTCAACATGTGTTCTTCTACAAATACTGTTAAAGCTTCCATAGACAAGTATGATCCTTTTTTCTTTGTTTCTTTATATATTTTGGTAAAAAAAAATTGAAATATTATTGCTAAATTTGTGAAAGAATAAAATGTAGTTTCATAAATTGAAAAAAAAAAAAAAAAAGGAAAAGTGAAATGGTGTTTTGTTGAATAGAGGTATCAACTTGGATCCATTAACCAAGTGGTCAAAGGCAATAATCATTCATCAAATTTGTTTGTAAAGATATGTAATGTTTCCCTAATTGTCCCTTGAACAATGACAATAGGTTGGGTTGGTTCTATATGATCATCAAGTGCCTTATTTCATTAAACTTTATGTTCATTGTTTCTTACTTTCATATTATAGCATGATACTTTCGTTCTCTTATCACAACATTCTGCTTTGAAAAATCTACAAAATTACAAGACTATATGATTGATAGCGTTCTTTATGATTATACACAACACCTAACTGGAAACCTTTGTGAATGCATACAGTGATAAAAGGAGCAAACTCCTAATAAGTTAAGGGTGTAAAACATTTGAGAACAAATTGATGTCAAAATGACATTATTTGATAAAATTGTTGCTAGCAAAATCTGTTAGGTTGTAAAAAAAAATTAAAATCTTGCTGTCAAGTTGTACAAATTTTTACCGTTGTCCATATGAAATATGTTATATTGATGGTTCCATATTGTTTGCAGATGGATGCAATATGATCGGAATTATATTGAAGGTGCAAAGAGTGGTAAGAGATCATTTGTAAAGCAGCAAAGTAAAATAAAATTGACTCAAGCAACATAATTTACTGTAGCTACAAATTAGAACAATGTACTATATTTCCAAAAAAAATAGCGACACCTTCCGACCCCCGCAACGTAGGGTCACCTTTATAGTTTAAATCAAATTCTTAATTTTTTTTAACTAAATTAAGTACATTTGTTTTTTCTCCAAATTTAGCGGCATCCATTTGAAATTTAAAAAATACTAGGTGTAAGACTCATGTATTACATGGATTTAATTAAAAAAAAATATATAAAATTTTAATAATTTGAAAAGTTTGAATTTATAAGAAAAATAAAAAAAAATTTTGAATTATTAAACTTAATGAGATTTTTATGTATTGAATATATTACATATATAAACTTTTTTTAATAAATACCATATATATATATATATATATATATATATATATATATATATATATATATATATTACCTTACACATTAAATGTGAAATTTTAATTTAATAAAATAAAAAATACAATAAAATGATAAGTGAAAAATAAAAAATTTAAAAATTTAAGAAAATATCATGTATCTAAATAAAAGAAAAGAGAATATGCGGTAAAAAAAAATTATTTATTATAGTAGATATAATAATAATAATAATAATAAAATCCATTTTTCTTTCTTCATTAAACCTAACTTAAAATCTCAAAGTCCTTAAAACAAGAAATTTCTAGGGTTCCTGCATCTCAATCGTCATCTTTATCCATTATCCCGTAAAAAAAAAAAGCATTAATTCTAGAGTTTGCAGGCTTGTAAGAAAAAAAATGAGCTGGCGAAGAGTAGCAAAGTCCCTACAGGCTTTCTCTGCTCATACTTTACTCTTCTGCTTTACCCTCTTGCTCGTTCTCAAATTGGATCACCGTATCTTCTCCTCTTGGTGGTTCGTATTACTTTTCCTTTGCTTTAATTTCGATTACTTCAAAAATTATTTATTGGATACAGTCATACTGCATGTTTATAGGTTTTCTATTCACGATTTTTATTTTATGAAGTCAAAACATATTTTTTGGGGGTGTCGATTTACAAGTTACTTTGACTTTCGATGTCTTACAAGTTACTTTAAGATTTCGAAATTGACATGCAGTATAAATTCTGAGAGATAATTTTGTGACAATATCACCATTGTAATAATAATTGCAAACAGAATAAACATGATGTTAACTCTACTACAAATTCTTTTTGATTTTGCATTTGTAAAGTTCTGGATTTGACATAAAACAGAAGTATCGCTCTTTTTGAGGAATGGAATGAGTATCTTCTTTCCAATGGTTTATAAAGTTTGAAACAGGGAACTGATTCTTGAATAGATGGTTTTTCCAATCTTTTATCAAGTCTACATCAATTGAATGTAGTCGATATAATCAACAAAAGTGTTTTATTCTTGTCATATAATGGGTACTCTTTCAAACAGGACTCTGTTAACATGCCACATGTGATGTTACCATTTATTTTACACCACGTTTTTTTATTATTATGCAGGGTTGTCTTTTTCCCACTTTTCATATTTCATGTAGTTGTTGCCAGAGGAAGATTCTCTTTACCTGCACCTTCATCTCCCCATGATCATCATGTATGATCTTCTTTTCTACTTTTTTGTTCTATTCTATTAATTTTATGTAGGAAGGATTATAATATAATTAATATATAATTGTTTGGTGTATAATACATATAGAATTTAAACCAGTTTTACAATATGCATAATGCATTATGCAATCCTACTCTCTGTTTATGCAGTGGGCACCATGTCATGCAATTGTTGGCATGCCTTTGCTTGTTGCTTTTGAACTGCTTCTTTGTGTCTTTCTGGAGAGTGTCTATGGTACTGATTACTGAAACATATTTACTTCATTTTCATATTTGTGAATCAATCTTTTGCTTACATGATCTGATATCTAAATTGTCATCTAATGAAACTCTAATTGTTATTGAAAAAAAGGTTTGGAGTTTGTTTAGTAGTATCATATTATCATTGTAGTTGCTGTATGCAAATCTGATAAAACAAATGGTGTCTTTCATCCTTTGTTTATATTTATATGTTGTTTAAGGTTCTTAGAGGTTGTTGATTTCTTTTTTCTTGTTTTGTAGTTATGAAAGTTCCTGCTGTTAACTTGAAGATGGTATTTCTTCCCTTGTTGGCATTTGAAATAGCAATTCTTATCGATAATATCAGGTGCTTTTCTTTTTTGGATTTTGTTGATGATTATCTACAATTATTGATGTCATTTCCATGTCTTTTAGTGCACAAAATGGATTTATTTGTTTGAACTAATCTTGTATTTAACTCCCAAAATCTTTTATGTACAGAATGTGCAAAGCTTTACTACCAGGTGATGAGGAAAATTTGAGTGATGATGCAATATGGGAGACACTTCCTGTAAGTTTATGTATCTAATTCTTTTTCAAAATGCATACAAAAACATGCATTGTTGTTATGATGAAATTGTACATGAATCTTGCTTAAATTGATTACAAAACTACTACTAAATAGTAAATACCCCATTCGATTTTTTTTTCAGCATTTTTGGGTTTCTATCTCCATGATCTTCTTCATTGCTGCTACCTTATTCACCCTTCTGAAGCTAACTGGTAATATTCCACTAAAATTACTATCTTTTATCTAATATAAATATATATAATTTGTTTTGTCATTGATGTTAAAAGAAGAAAAGAATTCCCTCTTTAACAATCTTGACATCATATATCTGTTTCTAATTACTTCAATTTAGCAGGTGATATAGGCGCTTTAGGTTGGTGGGACTTGTTCATAAATTTTGGGTATTTTGATATTTTCCCCTTCGTATACACAAAAATTCCATTTTTTTTTATTTTATTTTATTTTAAATTCTAACTTTGTGGTATACAGAATTGCAGAGTGCTTTGCATTTCTTGTTTGCACAAAGTGGTCTAATCCTGCGATTCACAGAGATTCCCAAACACCCGAAGCCACTTATCCATCGACATCTGTCAGATATCTGAACTGGAATAATGGCTTAATGGTTTCCTCAGATGCTATTTCTGAAGATAGAATGTGTGGTCTGCAAGACATAGGTGGTCATATTACCAAAATACCCATCATTGTCTTTCAAATCCTGCTTTGTATGCACTTGGAGGTAATATCAAACCCTGTCATCTTCTACGCTTCATTTTTTTTACACAACATGATAAGCTCGCAAGGGCATTTACGTCTTTTTCTTTTTGGGTGGAACAAACAAACTACAAAGTAATTTGAATTTACATATTGGTGGTTTTGAGTTTCAGAGAAAGCCTTTTGCTGCTAGTTTTATCCCTCTTTGGGTGGTTTTCTCTCCTTTGCTTGTACTTCAAGGGGCAGGAGTTGTTTTTTCAGCATCAAGATTGGGGGAGAAAATCGTCATTTTACTACGTGCGGGGTCCGGTACAGGAAGATATTTTATTTTTTGTGCAAGAGCACGTGACTGCTTTGGGTATTTGTACCATGGGTCTAGGTAAAAACCACGTGGACATAAAAAAAAAAAAAGATTTAATGAAAAAATGTCCAAAAACCAAAACCTTAAATTACTCACCATGTTTTTTTTTTTTTAATGCTTAGGTTGCTTGGTTGGTGGTCTATTGATAAAGAAAGTCAAGAAGAACAGGCACGACTTTACCACGATGAAGCATCGGGGTAAGTCCTGGTCTTTTTTTTTTTTTTAATTAAAAATTTTAATGATTATGTGAAATAAGGATTATTACTTTATTGATGTTTTTGTTTTGTTATATGTGAAGCTATAATACTTTTTGTGGATATCCACCTGAAGTAGTAAAGAAAATGCCCAAGAAGGATCTTGCTGAGGAGGTAATTAAGCACCAAACATTAATCTTTAGTTTATAGTTTATACAAAACAATATAAAATTGATCTTTTTTTTTTTTTTAAAGGTTTGGAGACTTCAGGCTGCTCTTGGTGAGCAAACTGAAATCAAGAAAATCAGCCAGCAGGAATATGAAACACTTCAAAATGTATAAATTATAAATCTTTATGGTTTTTTTTTTTTTCTTTTAAGTAATTTATGATATGATTAATATTAATTTGAACACGTTGTGGCAGGAAAAAATTCTGTGTAGGGTTTGCTTTGAAAGAGAGATAAGCATAGTACTCCTCCCTTGTCGCCATTGGGTTCTTTGCAGGTACCCATAGTGAGGATGAGGGCATTTTTGTCTTTTTGCACATATGTGTTTTGATTTCTTTTGACTTTTGTGTGTGTGCAGTGTGTGCTCTGAAAAGTGTAAAAAGTGCCCTATTTGTCGTGTTAATATTGAGGAGCGATTACCTGTATGTGATGTATAGTTTTTAGTAGTTGTGAAGTTGCAAAGAAGAAACTGGAGTGGGGATGCAATTTTTTTTTTTTTTTTGCAAATTCCTTGTAACATTATATAGTACATTTTGCGTTATTTTGGTTGGCAAAATGTAAATGTAAAAAAAATGCAAATAGTTGTATAAAGTTATTGTAACATTGTATATGATACTGATTTTGATTTGTGTTTACAAGATTCTTCTGTATTTTTGGTTTTTTGCCTTGTAAATTCGTTCTACGTTTAGTTTATTGGGGTTGGAGGGTGGTTTGTTTAATTTTGTTAGACTTGAGGATAATTTGGTAATTAGCTGTTTTGTAGAGACTTGGTGATTTGGTTATAAGGATAAATTATAATAATTCTGAATAACAGTGCTTTGGATTGTGAGCAACTGAAGTTATTTTCAAAGGCTTCTATAAAAAAAAAAAAAAATGCATCCCGTTGACTAATATATCCGTGTAAAACATGAGTCCACCATCAAACACATAGGCAAATAATGAATAAATAATTAAGTAAATTAAAAAGGAAGTGGTTGTTGGTTAAAGACTAAACAAAAATATAAACTTTAAAGCTAGAAAAAGTAGGTTTAGGGGTAGACATATGCAAACTATATGAATACACACAAATAGTATAATAATGCAAGGAGAAAACACTTGACATAAACACTCGAGCAAGTGGTGTAAATACAACATACCGGAAGAATAGAAGCAGATGACTAACAAAAAAACAAGCTCAAACAAAGGTCTTCCTCTCTTCCTAAAAGGTCTAAGCGTACATAGTAAATACAACGCAAGCAAATACTATCAATAACGCACGGAACAACCCCTAGCCATAAGTTGAAGCATATACTAACAGATACAAGTGGACAGTCAAAAGAACAAATAAATATCAGACTCACAACCAACATAAACAAAGGCCCACCTCAAGGACTAGAATTACAAACAAAGATTAAACCAAATGTCTATTCATATCCTACTCAACTATCCTAATCATATGTCTCTGTCTTCCTCAAGTCTAACATCACACTATTTATCCACTTTTTTCATGGGAGTCCTCTCACCACCTACAATAATCGTCTACACCCTCATAAGTGAAGCCATGGGTTCTCATACAAACATGTCTAAACCACCACAACCTTCCTTCCTTAAATTTCTCGCTGGTTGTCTAGTTCCTAGTGTGTTTTTTATAGTCGAGTTTGGAACTTGGTTGTAACATCCTGTTTCCTGTCTTTCTTATTTTAGAGTCGTGGGCCGGAAGTCGATTGTGTAAAGGCTTTGGGCCTTAAGGAGGCAAAGTTTAGTTGTTGTGGAAGGAGATAATGACGATTAAGAGATTTAACCCTTGAACTGTGTATTGGGCCAAAAGACAGAAAGGGGAAAGTCATAAGTCGGGTTCTTGAATGAAATATGAATTTTTGTTCGAGAAGTATTTAGTCAAAGATATCTAGATAATATTGTGGGGCTCTTCAATACATTTCTGTGGATATAAAGATCATCCAAAACAAAGTTAGAACAAATAAGTTATGACTGTTAGAAGTTAAAAAGATTTTGGATTTAGTCTAATACGTTGGGCGTATAAGGTGTACATTGGGCTTACTAGGCATGGGTGATCATGGAAATTCAATCTAGTACGCTAGGCGTACCAGGAGTACGTTGGGCGTATCCGATCAAAACGCAAACCCTAATTTCGGGGTTTTGAGCCCTATTTAGGATCCTTAACTTCCTTAAACCATTTACATTCTCAGCCTCCACCTCTCCAACATCCTCCCTTGAAACCTCAGCCCTAGCTTGAGCCTTGTGAGCAAAAGAAGATGTTTTTTAGTGCTTTGGTGTGTTCTTTGTGCATCTTGGAGAAGAAGGATCTCATTGGAGAAGTGTTGGTTGCATTGGAGCTTAAAGATCCAAACCTTGTTCACATTGATCTTTCTTCTGGAGGTATAAAGTTTGAATCTTGATGATGCATTTGTTAGATCTAGCTAGTTTTGGGTGTTATGAGCGTTTGGTCACTTTAGTGCATAAAGTTTAGATCTTGAAAGATTGTGACCTTGTTATGGATAAAGTTGGAAACTTTATCCATCTAAACATCATATTGATTCAAATATTAAGGTTGGAGACTTAGACTTAATAGATTAAGTTGAGAAAGACACGCTTTTGGTCCCTTTGAGACTTAAAGATTAGATCTTGGTTGTTTAGACCATCCTAATGGATACAGTTGGAAACTTTATCCATTATAGAGCTATTAGGAACTATAAAAATGTGATATTGGTCCTTCTATCCTTCATGTCTTAATGGATTAATAAGTTAGGGTTTTATCTTTTGGACCTTTTATAGCCATGGGAAGTTATAAAGATGGAAACCTTATGACTTAAGTTGATGTTTTGAGTCAAGATATGAGCTTTAGACAAAAGGCATTAATGGATAAAGTGCTTAATGGCGGAGTAAGAGCAGGTCGCATATGTTAGGCGTACGTTGAGTATGTTGGATGTACTCAGCAACCTTAGACTTTGACTTTTGTTGACTTCCATTAATCGTTGACTTTTTGACCAAGTTTGACTTTGGGTTAAACTTGAGGATTTTGGGCTATTAATTAAGATTCTATCTTGTTTTGGTGTTAGTGGATTCGTGGAAGCAAGGCTGAAAAGGGATCGTACCGCAGTGTTCAAAGTTCTTTAATTCAGGTGACTTTTTCTCATTGTACATATGGGTCGAAGGCACCAATGTCGGCCCACTAAGTTATGTATCTTGGTATATAGGATGTTGTTATGTTGTGATGATATGTTAGATCTATATCATGGTATATAGGATGTTATTATGCTATAGTGATTTGCAAGATCTGTGCATATACTTATATGATAGGATGCTATAGTAGTAGTGTACTGGTTATCATCTAGTGGAGTGCCCTAGGGCATGTATGTATTCATGTAGGATAGCTTGAGAACTCTTAATCTAGGCTTTCTTGTTTGTTCCTTGTTTGGTTATGGCTCTAGTGTAGGATCATCTGTTCGGGTGGCTATCTCACATCTGGTTACTTATGGTTACACATTTCATGGAGGCTAGCTGGTAACGGGACAGTGTGATGTGAAAGGACTAGTAGGCGGTAGTGAGTTGTATGATTGATGTTTTCATGTATTATGTTCCTACTTGATCCTTAATTGATTATATGTCTCCATATTGTGGTAGTATGTTGAGGCGGTCCTGCTTTGTGTGAAATCCAACAAACATGTGAGCAAGCCAGACATAAGTTGCGGGCCCAAAAGGCAAGCCAAACTTATGTTGTGGGCTTGGGAGCAAGCTAGACATAAGTTTTGGGCCCGAGAGGCAAACCGAACTTATGTTGTGGTCTCAGGAGTAAGCCAGACATGAGATGTGGGCCAGTAGGCAAGCCAGATGTAACACTGAATTTTTTTAAACAAAATTTTCGATTTTTATAAAAGCATAATTCCATCAATATTCATAGAAACAACCCCTTTTTAATTGTTCAACTATATATTACAAAATCCCAAGATCAAAATGTCAAGCTCCAAACGTGTGTGTACGGATCAAGCCGGCGCCTTCCCACGGTCGTCACTAGTACCTGAAACAAATAACATCAACACTGTAAGCACAAGGCTTAGTGAGTTCCCAAAATACTACATACAACATATTAGCCACTCGAGGCTATAACTCTGTGGGTTCGTGCACCCAAACTCTGTGAACCCTCAGGTTCTAACTCTGTAAACCTTCCGGTTCTAGCTCTGTAAACATGCACAGCATCAAACACATAAAAGTAATGCAGTACAACACATAACATACATGGCATACAAATACTCTAACACATAACTCTGGTTACCTACTCAAGGTAAAGTATAGTGAGAAGACTCACCTCGTGTGTCTCGGTAAACCATAACCCTGAAATCACTAAACACTCGATCCGTCGAGCTGAAGCCCCCCTATAGCAAAATATATCTCTAATTAACACTTTCTCAACTAGGGTTGACCATACCATAACAGGACAATCTAGGTCAACGCTGGTCAACGGTCAACTTGACCGGACTCGGCGAGTGCACTATAGCGACTCGGCGAGTCTGAGCGCAATCACCAATTTCCCTGAAACCCTCTCTTGACACGTCGAGCATCCCTTCCCAACTCGACGAGCTCCACCTGACACGAGTTGTGGGGCCACCACGACTCAACTCGCCGAGTCTCAAGAACGACTCGGCGAGTCCGGTTTGACTCGGTTCACCTGTCCATCCTGACTCCCCCTTGACCCACTGGGTTCACTCATCCCAACTCAGCGAGGCCACTCGCTGAGTGGTCGTGCAACATTCAAGCTACTCGCCGAGTCTGTTCTTCGGACTCGGCGAGTCCGTGCCATGCACTGACTCAATCTTGCTCTAAAGGCCAGATCCAGTCCACTAATCCATAGATCCAGTCCCCCCATGCTTATTTAGCACGTAAAGTCACAATCTTGATGCATAAATAACCTCTACATGATCACAAATGATGATTTTGACTCTATTACTTCAACACAAGGCCAAGGACTCCACTTTCACCCATAAAGCTTGATGAGTGAGGCCCTCTGGACCTCTATGGATCCAGATCCATGGTCTCAACTCAAAGAGGGAACAAAAGGGCACCAAATCACCCCATAAATGATCATATTAAGCCCTAACTTGCATCAAGTTTCACCAAACAGGAAATGGTCCGAAAATAATACCTCTAGAGTGATGATCCAAGCTCCAAATCCACGAAATAGCAACCTCCTTTGCTTCCTCTTGCCTAGAGCCTCCTTCTTCTTGCTAAACAACACTCACAAGGTCAAGATTTGCTCTCAATCTCTCACCAAACGCTCAAAAACTCTAGGGACACACTCTGGGGGTTGGATGAGCGCAAATGACGGCCATAAGGCCCTTTAAATAGGCCACAAACCCGGAGATTTAGGGTTTCACTACACAGCGCAGACTCGCCGAGTCCATACCTTGGACTCGCCGAGTCCAAGCGCGCACCTTCGCTCAATCCCGCGTCTCCACTCGGCGAGTCTGAGCCCCGACTCGCCGAGTCCCTCTTACAAAATAACAAAATTAAACTTTCATTATACCTGGTAAAAATCCGGATGTTACACCAGACTCATGCTGAGGACTCAGGGGAAATCCAGTATGTTGTTATATGTTTGTGTGGTGGTATTTTGGGGGAACTCACTAAGCTTTGTTTTTTTCTAGTTGTTTATGTTTTTCAGGTTTTATCGGTGATCGTGGGAAGGCGAAGGTGGGAAGGTACACACTCATCAACAGCATTGAGGATTCCACGTTTCTTATATCACTCCGATTTTCAATAAATGTATTTTGGAATAAACGATTTTCTTAATAATAGATTTATAATTTGGAATTTTACTTTAATAAAATGAAAATCTTTTACTGTGAAAATGGGACGTTACATTTGTCCAACAGGATTCTACCAAAAATGCATAGTCGGAACCTAATCTTTGAGACCTTTATCTTCTTCTAACGATCTTTCTTAGTCGACCAACATTCAAATCCACACAACATAACCGACCTTACAGACACCCTATAGAATTTTCCCATAAGTTTCAAAGGGACATTCTTATCATACAAAACTCAAGTGGTTGTTCTCCATTTTATCGATCCCACCTTTATTCGGTGAGTAACATCATCATTAACACCCCTATATCTATGGATCATATACTTCAGGTGCTTGAAGCTCTCATTCAATAGTAGGATATGCTCACGGATACACACTTCTACCCTTTCATCATTTTGCTCCCCACTAAAATTGCATCGTAAATAAGCAGTCTTATATATGTTGACCCTAAGCCCTTTTTTCTTCCAACGGTGCCTTTTAGGTATCTAACCTAACATTCAACTAACTCATGCTCTCTAAAACTAAAACAATAGCGTTTGCAAAAAAATAAATAAATAAATAAATAAATAAATAAATACACCATGGTATCTCTCCTTCTACTTTGTGTGATACCTTGTCCATAATTAGGGACAAGGTATAAGGGATAAGTGTCAAACCTTGACGGAGTCCATGTCTAACATGGAAATACTATGTAATGCCAAATGCATTTCGGACACATGTTGTAGACCGAGTACATGTCGCATATGGGCTTAACATAATACCATAATACCCTTCTAGCTTAAAAAAGTCCTCCAAATCGTCTCCTTTTAAACACTATAATAAGGTCCCTGTTTCTTTCTCTAAACTTCTCTGAAACACGTCTAAGTATGTGGATTGCCTCCGTAGTGAACCTCCCAAGCATAAAGGCAAATTGGTTTTCAACTACTAATGTATCTTTTCTTATCCTAGTCTCTAAGACTCTCTTCTAAAGCTTCATTGTATGGATAAAGAGTTTGATTCATCTATAGTTTTCACAACTTAGGGCATCTCCTTTATTCTTATATACTGGAATCACAATACTAGATCTCTACTACTTAGAGATATTGTACGACTTTATGGTAAGATTAAATATGTTTTTCAATCATTGTCCTCCCTCATAAGGCACAACCACATAATGATAGGGATATGGTTCGGGCCAACGACTTTGTCCATCCCCCATCCTCTATGATACTCGTTTCACTTCCTCTTTATCGATCATCATGCTAGTATACTTATTGACGTTTGTCGGTGCCCTTATGCCCTCTGAATTTTTTTTTATCATGAGCTCACTAGATTCATTAAATAAAGAATGAAAGTAACTACCTAATTTTCTGTTAATATATTCATCCTTACACAAAATAATATAAAAGTATTAAATGTGTGAATGATAGAAATATTAATAATAGACATCAAATGTGGAATCATCAACTAAATCTTATGTTTATCCTTAGTTTATTTGATATGTATAGTTCTTTTAGTTGCCTCATCTATAATTGATGGAAGCTTACCAAATCGTAACTCGAAGATAAGACTAACTCATAGTGTCTAAAACATAGCTCATAATTTCCATTGTTACTTCTTGTGAGGAAGAATTTAAGAGATTGGGAAGTTTTTTTCTTTTTGATACCATTCTAGATATTTTGGATATGCAGCCTTGAACAACGTCCCCTTAGGGGTCGTTTGATAGTTGCTAGCCGAGTTAAAGTTGATTGAGTTAGAAGCTGACTGAGTTAGAAGTTATGACTGAATCCACATCTGACTAAGTTTATGTTGTTTGATTATATTCTGACCGACTATGCAAAATGACTATATTAACCTTATGATCACATATGACTAATCTTTATGTTGTTTGATTCTTTTTTCATTTGTTTGGGATTATGTTTATAATCGTAAGGAAGAATATGCAATCGTGATAATTAAAACCAACTTATAAAATGTCTTTAAAGAGTGGTTTCAAGAATTATTTTTGTTGTACAATTAAGGGAACATAACTTTTTCTAAACAAAATTACTAAAGAAAAAACTCTGTCATAATATGCTTGTTTAATACCAACATTACCATGATCATAACATGTTTGAGAGATTCAAAATATAAAATGGTCAAAATTTATGATCAAAAGTACTTGCAGAATAGATTACAATAAAAAAAATCAAAATAAATAGCATCATATGTATTAATGATTTGTAATGGCATTTGATAATGCTTGAGCTGATGCAACACACTTTCTTCCACTCTACGTATAAACTATTTTACCCATGGGGTCGTTTACTTGTTTCCTACTATACCTTGACCATCTTATGAGCAGGGTATTTTAGTAATCTTCTTGGTTAGATAAAACCTGCATACCTAGAAAATAATTTACATATTGAAGAGTTAGGTAAAAACTATATACCTCAGATTATGTGTGATGAGCAGCAGGGTTAGGTAAAAACTACATACCTCAGATTATACTCCAAAAATCAATAATTGAAGCTCTTTCCAAGTGTCAAAGAATACAAGAATCAAATAGAGGACTCAGGAGTACCTTTATATTGCTCTTAAAGACTCCGATTTTTTCTGGGTATAACCAAGTTCGCCTGCCATTTGAGGTCTGATCCATAATTGGAATCACTTCAATATAAAAATACAACAATACACATAAATGGCACATGTTTCATTGCCTTCTGGCTTCCGTTTTCATCCCACTGATCTAGAACTTGTTGCGTACTATCTCAAACGGAAAATCAATGGCCATGTAATGAGAAGCAATGTTATGTAAAAACTGCATACCTCGGATTATACTCCAAAAATCACTAACTGAAGCTCTTTCCAAGTGTCAAAGATTACAAGAATCAAAGAGAGGGCTCGGGGGTACCTTTATATTGGATTGAGAAACCTTAATTTCGATAGGGAGGCCACAAATACGATCCCAAACAGTCGACGATGATGACCTTTAGAGCTCTCCCCTCGCACTTTAATCTATATTTCCATACAGGAGCGGAGACGAAGAGAGAATGCGTGAGCAGGGGAAGGAGTGATGGTGAATATCGTTCATGTAGGAAGATACAAAGGCATACGTGAAAGGTAAAAGAAGGACTGAGTCGGCTTCTTTTTGTTGGAGGACTGAATCGGCATAAAATTGGGGACCGAATCCCTGATTTGGATCGAGTCCAAGAATGCAAAAGGCAAAAACAAACAAGTTGATTAGGGATTGAGGACCGGGTCTTAACTTGGATCCAGTTAGAAAGCTTATCAATAAGTCCCTTAGTCTAATGAACACCATAAACAAGCAATCTCAAACACCATCCCGTTATTATTTTCGCTGAATTTTTTGTCCTCCTACGGTGATTGCAGCGCACTTCTCCACTCCATTTTTAAAAGGACTAATCGTTGGAAAAATTAATATATAATTTAATAAATCTTTTAACTCATATAAATATAAACTAAAACTTATATTTTTTTTTTACCAAAACTCAATCCTTCTATTTTCAGTTCTCTAGTTCTTTTAATTTATTTTCTACCTTTTAAAAAAAACATGAGCTGTTTCACATGAATCACGGATAAGTTTGCGGTGGTATAATGGTGTTGGGTTTTACGCCGTGCACAGCCTTGAAATCTCAGACTCGTACATTTCTTTTACGAATTTTCATCAACTTCTAACCATTTGTGGGTGTCCTTTCCATTTCCATTTTCTGAAAATTACAGGAAAAGTGGGTTGAAAGATTGCGCAAGTAGGAAGAAGAAACTGAACCTAATTAATTAATGAACTCGAAGAAACCCTATAATGTATTAATGTTAGTTCCACACTTTTGTTGATTTATCCGAGTTTAGGGTGGGTTTGTTTTGAGACAAGATTCATATACACTAGAGTTAGTAAATAACAACTGTTTCTTTTATACACGTTCCAACATCCCATTTGCCTTTTGGTCGTTTAATTATTTTGCCTTGTTGTAATCTTAGTGCTGTTAATGGGGCTACTCTCTCTCCCCACTTATCTGTGATTCCTGGAATCATACCACTCATCTTCCATGAACCCTTGAATCCCATGGTCCAGAAGTACGCAATTATTGTGACTAACTATTAGAGAATGGCCCTATCAAGCATGGCTTCTGTTCTGGAAACCATATTAAAATTACTTTAAATAGACAATCTTGTTCTCTTGGGGACATTTTGCATCCTTTTGGTCCCATGCTAGTGACTGACTCTTCTTCACAGCCAATTTGAGGGCCACATATACACCCCAAAGTCCCCTATATTTAAAGATACTTCAAGCATATGATAGATGCATTCACCAGCAAACATTCAAGAAACACTTAGCTAGGCCATGGGAAATAGGAGCAAGAGAAAGATGGCATGTAAAGGATTAGGAAGGTGTCTAAGAGATCGAAAGGCTAAACTTTACATCATGAGAAGATGTATTTTGATGCTTCTTTGTTGGCAGGAGTCTTGAAGAAAACAGAAGGCTCATCTTTTCCTTCTTTTTTGTAAATGGGGAAATGCAACATTGAGGAGATTGAAGTCGGAATTTTTTAAGTTTTGGGGTCAGAATAGTGTAGGAGCAATTATGTCTAATATGTTATACCAATATCTAGAATGTGTATGTTGGTATGTATCATTGCAATAGTTTGGATGCATTCATCTATTTAATCGTTGTTGCTCTTTATTTATTTTATACTTATTTATATATATATATATATATATATATATATATATATATATATATATATATATATATATATATATATATATATATTGGATTGGGTAGATATGGATGGATTAATTCGGAAACAAGCTTTAACAATTTTAATGTTCAAACGTATGTACCAAATGAAGTACATATATGACATATATGTCATGTATAATCAGTGTTTCGTTAAAATGATAAAGACATGGTGTCTCTTGAAGGTGTGCAACATGGGCGACTCCATGTCGTTAGGGGTCTAATTTTTTTTATATATATTTATATATGTATATATGTAATTGAACAAAAAAAATATTTAGATCACTAATTAGAAAATCATAAAATTAGTTTTTATTTGTATTATTTCATCAAATAACTAATGAAAAGAAACTAAATTGATAGATAATAGTTAACAAAAATAATAATTTTTTTAAATAATAATGATAGATATATATATATTGTGATTTCACTACAAATAAATAGCCATTTATTAGCACAAATTTTTTGTGGCACTTAATTTTATACCACCGATTCACGTTTTTAGTGGCACTATATATGTGCCTTAAAGGAAAAAATATTTAACTTCTGTATCTTCCTCCGTTCCATTTTTTTTTTTAGAAATCGATTTTATAGATTATCTCCTACTAAGGTGTTATTTGATTTTCTGAAGCAAAAATTCATGAAGTCTGCGGACCACCTCTGCAACCCTCTGCAGTAGAAGAGGTGGACCAAACGGCTGCAGACTATAATAAGAAGCATGTTTGTTTTTTGAACATCTGCATACTGCTGCAGATATTAAAAAATTAAAATAAACTAATTTTATAAACCAAAAATAGTTTTTTAATACATAAAATTTAATAATGTATAACATTTTGGTAAAAATTAATGATATTTCAGTAAAAAAGAATGATATTTCAACAAAAAAATAAAGATATTTTAGTAAAAAATAATGATATTTCATCAAGAAATTATCATTATTGAATATAAAAAAATGAAAAATAAATTCAATAAGAATAAACGAAAAAAAAAAACGGAAAAAAAAATGTGAAATAAAATTTTAATAACATATAATCAAAATTTCAGCAATAAAAAAAAAAGAAGAATAAGAGGTTGGAAGAGGTTAGAAGAGGCAGTACAAGTGCTGCGCCAAACAGAGCCTGCGCAGAGGTTTTTGACTCAAAAAACTTTTAAAAAACAAACAGTTGCGAGATGAAAAGTGCTGCGCGTGTGCTGCGCCGCGCAGCAGTAAGAGGTTTGAAGAGGTTTTTTCCAAAAAACAAACAGCACCTAAATCACTTAAACATAACCTCGCTTTCAAGTTTCTCTCTCTCTCTCTCTCTCTCTCTCTCTCTCTCTCTCAAAAAAAAAAAAAAAAAAAAAAAAAACAAAAAAAAAAACACCCTCATTGATCACCACCATTTCATATCTTTCTACGCCACCTACCACCTTCTCTACCATCTATAATGGCCTCACCACCATCATTAACCCTAACCCTCACATATTCTTCCCAATTTAAACAAATGGCGGTCAATCAACTAAACTTGCAAAGAATAAACAAACACTTCGCAAATGAGTTGCTCATTCTCCGATGTTTTTCATGATCTGAAAGCCTTTCCTTCTCCTCCGATCGGTGGATGACATTCTAGTCCCTGGCGGTGGTACTACCAGGTCATATACGCTACTATGTCTCCATTGATTCTCCATCATTTCGTCTTAACTTTGTATTTGTATTTGTATATATTTACATTTATGTAATTAGAAAATAGGTCTTCGACTTCGTTGTGATTTTTTCCCTAATCTCTACGGTAATTTGGTCATTCTTTCTTGTGTGTTTTGCCTTTTTATCTCGTCGACTACAAAAAATAGGGAATATTGCCTTACTCAGGGTGATGTTTGGTTTAGCTTTTAAAATGTCAAAAGTTCTTTTCTAAAAAGTTACAAAAAGTCAGGAAATCCTGACTTTTCCAAAAAGTTGTTTTTCCTTATATTAAAACTCCAAAAGTTACTAGCTTGCCAAATATCTTTTTATTTTTTTTCTTTTACAAAAAGGACTTTTGATTTAGAAAAGCTAAGCCAAACACCTCCTCAATCCCTGCACAAAAACACAGAGTGTATGATCAATATTTTGCACTTTAAATTGAAATTACTTTATTGATATATCCTAACTTTTCTTCTATTTTATAAGGAAATGACTTCAATTTCTTCAAGTCATCGTAAGCAGAAAAGATCTTTAAAGATTATAGCGATCATGATGGCGAGATAGTTCGTGATTTAACTCATGGTAATTCAATTTGTAACCCTAACCCTAGTTTTAACCCCCAAAAGTTTCTGATTTTCACTTGCTAGTTTCTAAATATATATTTTTTCATTTATTATTCTCAAATGTTGAAATATTCTATAGCATTTGTTATCCACTTTCCCTTTTGAATAGTTCGGCATATCATTTTTTTTCTTACTGGATTTCAAATTGCATTCACACACACATAGAAACAGATATAGAATCATTTTTTATTTATTATGCTCACACTATAATTGCAATAAATAACAGTGTACGTTTGCTTCTATTCTAACTTGATAACTAGACTTAAAAATGGTAACTAAAACCCATCCGAACTTTTGAAAACTATTATATAAACAATTCAAATTTTTGAAACTCATTCAGGCACAAAATCATATTATAGTTATTCGGTTAAGATTTACCAAGAATAGTATTTTAAATTTATAGTGTTTTAGTAAAAGTTTTTTTTAAAGAAAAGTACTTTATTATTTGTGGTAGTTATATGCTATACAATCAAATCCAGGTTTTTGGTGGTATTGAGAATTAAGTTTAATAAAGTTATCAAAGTTTACAGAAAGTATTATGTAACACCCGATTCCCGGTACGTATTTAAATTCAAGAAATGTTGCAATTTACTCTGGGACTCGACGAATTGGAGGCCTGAATCGTCGAGTAGACTCGTCATTTATCAGGGGTTTAAGTGACCTACTCGACGTGTCGGGAGACCGACTCGGCGAGCAGGATCTATCTGAGTGAAACCCTAAATTTGAGGGTTTACACCCTATTTAAACACTTTATGAGGACTCCATCCCAGCCTACATCACCTCCATACCCTGTTCACGAAACCCTAAGCCTTATTTAAGTGTTCTTGAACTTTGTGGTGCCATTTTTGTGTGATTGAAGTTTAAGAAGGAGAAGGAAGCTTGTAAGATCAAGAGGAAGCAAGAAGATCCAGAGTTTTGGGCACATTTCCAGCTTATTTTAGGTATAAAGCTTAAACGTTGGCTACTCATTGCTTAGATCTTGATTTGGGGCTATTTTCTATATTTTTCTAAGTATTAGTGGGGTTATATTCGGGATTTGGTGTAGAACTGGGTTATGCTTCAGATCTGGAACCATTAATGGTTCCCATGGCATAAAGGTGCAAACTTTATGGCCATGGGAGACTCATGCATCTTGTACGCCTCTTTTTATGGCTTTTTGAGCCAAAGACCCCATGCATGTACATCAAGTTTGAAGATTTACGTATAAAATGGACCCTAGGAGGCTAGATCTATGGTTTTGACACGTTAATACCTATTATAATCGATTGTATAGTTTTGTACATAGAGGGACTTGGTAAGTCGTTCTTGGGACTCGGCGATTCGGGTGCATTTTCCACTAAATCCTTTCTGTTTTTGGACCAGTTATTAAGATCAAAGGTTTCTCCCAGTTGTTTAGAGTCACTAGAGACCTGGAAATCATAGGACTCTGCGAGTGGATGAACAGACTTGGCGAGTTCAAGGCAATGTCCCAGCCACATGAAGACAGACTCGGCGAGTTCAAAGGGAACTCGGCGAGTCATAGACTGAACATCTTCTTATGGATGAAGATGAACTCGGTGAGTTCAAGGACGCACTCGTCAAGTCGGTTGAAGATTTTCCGATGTATTGTTCAAGGGGAACTCGTCGAGCTCTTGCTAGACCGAGCAGTTCACCCTGGGGTGCCCCGATTTTAGTTTTGTGATAAATAAGGACGGGTCGCATCGGATGTATATTGATTACTGGGAGCTGAATAAGGTTACAGTGAAGAACCGTTATCTACTCCTAAGGATTGATGATCTCTTTGATCAGCTTCAGGGAGCATCTTGGTTCTCCAAGATTGACTTGCATTCGGGTTATCATCAGATGAGAGTCAAAGAGGAGGATGTGCAGTAGACTGCTTTTCGGATGCGATATGGTCACTATGAGTTCCAGTGATGCCTTTTGGGCTCACCAATGCCCCATCTGCGTTCATGGATCTCATAAATCATGTGTGTAGGCCGATGTTAGATAGGTCTGTGATCGTTTTTATTGATGACATCTTGGTTTATTCCAAGACGCAGGCATGAAGAGCACTTGTGGGAGGTTCAGGATACTTTGAGAAGGAAGAGCTTGTTTGCTAAGTTCTCCAAGTGCGAGTTTTGGTTGTGCGAGGTGCAATTTCTAGGGCACCTTTTCAACCAGAACGGGATTTCGGTTAACCCGGCCAAGGTGGAGGCCGTGATGAGGTAGGAGGTTCCGAGGTCTCCATCTGAGATTCGGAGATTTCTGGGACTGGCAAGCTATTATCGGAGATTCATTAATGACTGCTCCAAGATAGCTGTGCCCCTGACCCGACTGACGAGGAAAGTCGTAGTCTTTCGCTGGGGGCCTGAGCAGCAGGCCGTATTTGAGACGTTGAGACATAGATTGTGCGAGGCACCAATCTGGAACCATTAAGGGTTCCCATGGCATAAAGGTGCAAACTTTATGGCCATGGGAGACCCATGCATCTTGTAGGCCTCCTTTTATGGATTTTTGAGCCAAAGACCCCATGCATGTACATCAAGTTTGAAGCTTTACGTATAAAATGGACCCTAGGAGGCCAGATCTATGGTTTTGACACGTTAATACCCATTATAATCGACTGTATAGTTTTAGACATAGAGCGACTCGGCGAGTCGTTCTTGGGACTCGGCGAGTCGGGGTGCATTTTCCACCAAATCCTTTCTGTTTTTGGACCAGATGTTAAGATCAAAGGTTCCTTCAGTTGTTTAGGGTCACTAGAGAACTAGAAATCATAGGACTCGGCGAGTGGATGAACAGACTCGAAGAGTTCAAGGCAATGTCCCGGCCACATGAAGATGGACTCGGCGAGTTTAAAGGGAACTAGACGAGTCATAGACTGAACATCTTCTTATGGATGAATATGAACTCGAAGAGTTCAATGATGAACTCGGCGAGTCGGTTGAAGATTATTCGATGTGTTGTTGAAGGCGAACTCGTCGAGCTCTTGGTAGACTCGATGAGTAGGGACGAGATTATAGAATTTTGTGGATATGGGGACTCAACGAGTTGTAGAGACAACTCGGTGAGTCGAGTCAACTAGATGTTGACTTTGACCAAAAGTTGACTTTGACCATGGATTTGACTTTGACTTTGACTTGGATTAAGTGACTCTTGTAAGGGTTACTAGTATGAGTTTATAACTTAGAAGAGTTGTTGTGTAGGGATTGAGGAGTCGGGGAGAGTTGATTTCCACACCGAGATCAGTGCAGATACTTCATGACTTCAAGGTGAGTTTCCTTCTAGTAGGGGTGGGTCTACGACCACAATGTCGGGCCACAAGTGAGAGTGTTGGATAGATGATTTTCTTTGTGATAATTATCTAGGATTGATATGTGACATGCTTACTGTGCTTGATATGATTAATGTGCTTGATATGATTATTGTGCTTAATATGTTTTAGCAGTAGTAAGGGTGAAATAGTCATCGGATACCGATTGAAAGATACCGAATGGGAGGTTAGTTCCCAGTTACCAGTTGAAAGATACCAAAGGGGAGGTTAGTTCCCAGTTACCGGTTGAAAGATACCAAGGGGGAGTCCAACTCCCGGCTATGCCTGACAGTTAGCGGTTGAAAGATACTGAGGATTATGCATTATTTGGTATGGGTATGATGGGGGAACTCACTAAGCTTTGTGCTTACGGTTTTTAGTTTTGGTTTCAGGTACCTCTTCATCCAAGGGGAAGGAGTCGGTGGCATAGCAGCGCATCACACACACACACATGATTTCCGCAATAAGTTTTCTGGGATTGTACTCTGATTTGCAGGAGAAATTGCTCCTATACAAGTTATGCAAACTTAGATATCAGAAAAAGGGGAAATGGATGCTTACTAATAGATAAACATATTTCTTCACAATAGCTCATCTTTTAGTCTAGGTTTTATGGAATCTAATGAATAAACTTGATACCACAAAGTACCTTTTCCCTTTACTATATTATGTTTTGTGAGTTATATAATATGTATATAATGTTATTAAGTTCTACTACATGGGTGTTTCAGAAAACATGTCTCTTAATAGACATTATAAGTTTACTTACTTAGCTGTTATTCTACCTATAGAAGTGACATGAGTTACTAATCAAGAGTTGAATTTTTTAGCTTATCTATAAGAGCCAAGGCTAACAATAATCCTAATTGACAATAAGCTTGGATAAGGTGGCTTTGTTCCTGTTTATAAGGTAACTTCTTGCATGGAGTTATTCCCAGTCAGAACACCAATACTTGTTCGATACCACAAAATATTCCCAACTTTTAAATAATGATATATATGAAAAAAGAAAATACGAGATTTACAAATATACTACAAACACATATAAGAAACATATAAGAACTCATTGCCTGAAAGAAGCATTCAAAATAGATATGGGGTGAGTTTGTTAATGCCTAAATGAAGTATACATGCTTTCCATCAAATACATGTTGCGTTTATGCTACAAGTTATCTTATTGGCCTTTAGAAAATTGATATTTGTAAGTTTGCCATGTATTGACTCCAATGTTGATATTGACCCCAATGCTCCTTTGAGCAGTAACGAGTGATTTTTTTAGATCATTTCACATTAGGGCTCTAACCCGCAATGTCCTCCTTGACATGGCGGCTCTCTTGCCTATTAAACCACAATCCCAGGGAAATAAGAAGAGATCTAACATAAAATTTGGATTCTTTTTCTTCTCTCTTATAAGGTATTTCTTGCCACACTAGACTAGAGGTACAATGTTTTGTTATTTTCAATCATTCTTTTACTTTTTAAATTAAACCATAGGATGTAAAGACGATTTGATGTATATGGATGGTTGAATTAGGTAGTTGTACTCTCTTCTGGTAATTAATGCAACATTTGTCATTATATTGAAATTACATATAAAAATTTGTTAGTACCATGAATTATTGGTTAAACAAGAAGAGGGAGCAATAATAAATGCATGAAAGAATTAGGAACCAGTTACATTATTGTATTGCTAAAAACCGTCTGTTTCATAATTTAAGCATTAAACATTACTGTAACATTTATAAAGTTCTTGAAAATTTTAACTTTTTAATTACACCCAAAACCATCATTGTTTACAAATTGTTTTCAAAATATGTTTCAACATCAGATAAATCCCAAGATCATAAAACAAAAACATGAGGAGGTGCACGATCCTGCTTTCTCCTTCCCGCGATCCTCTGAAGTACCTGAAACATAATCCAAAATTGTAAGCACAAAGCTTAGTGACTTCCCCCAAATTACCGATACATAACAAATATCACAAATATAATAACAGTATGTAATGGGTCCACAACTTAACAGACTGGATAACCCCTGAGCCGACAGCATAAGTCTAGCTTGCCCTTGGCCCACAGCTTATGTCAGGCTTGCTCCCCGGTCTGATCAGTCATCGAACTGAATGCCACCAAGCCTTCAGTACAAGTCTGACTTGCCCTTCCCGACCCTCAGCTCTTATCTGGATTACTCATGAGTCCTTAGTATGAGTCTGGCATGCCCTCCCTGGCCCCTAGCTCATATCTGGCATACTCCAGGGTATGTTGGCTATAGCATAAAACAGTACTACCTCAACCTAACCCAAACAATATGTCGACATATAACAGATAATATATATATATATATATATATATATATATATATATATATATATATATATATATATATAGGCAATATCACAGGTAGTCCTACAGATCTACCAGACTAGCATATCAAACTAGCATGCTTATCTCATTCATACTCAACGTATCAACAACTACTAGAATATCAAACCAATGGGATGCTAGAAACCCCGCCATATCAAAAAAACAACACCCAATTAAGTAATTAACAATTTAGTTTCAAACCAAATCCATTAATCCATAAACGGCCCAACTAATCAGGCCCACTAATAGCTCAAGCCCATTGGGTCCACTAAGGCCAAACAAGGCAAGCACAATAAATAAATACAATTCAACCAATTAAGCCCGAACTCAACCAAAAAACAAAATCAAAGCCCCAAAGTTAATTGATCCAAAAAGTCAAAATCCCATTTAATCATACTTACGCACATTGTACATGGATTGTACGCACGGCGTACGTCGCTGGTCCAGAAACGGGCATCATAGCCAGAACGTGCGACATTCCCTAGTGGTACGCACGGCGTTCCCGGCGGCCACCCAAACGTCATTCCAATCACTTAATCCTTTAATTCAAACGTCTAACACCTCAAAACAGCTAAATATAAGCACTTGATCCATAAAGTCGTAGGCTTTAATCCTTTGCATGGCTTCATGAAGCCCAATCACCAAAGATGAACTCCAAAGGTCAAAATCACTATGAAATGTCTTAAAACTTCTTAATACCTTAAGACCTCAATCCAAACTTCCAGATCTTATTTTAAGGGACTTCTTAAGTCATAAAGGTTCCAACTTTATGACTTAGCGTAACTCAATGGGACCCAAATAAAAATCTGAAGTCTCAAACTTCATCAAATGACTACCAAATCATGCATGGAAATACTCATCAAGATCCAAACTTTATGACTCTATAACCTCAACAAGGACCAAATATAAAGCTCAAAGGTTTTGGAGTAACTTCTAATCACAAGAACCACCTCAAAAGGACCAAAACTGTAACAAAATACCACTTAGCTAGATCTACATGAAAGCGTTGTCAAGTTTGAGACTTTATACCTCCATAAGATAAATCTAGGTGCACAAAGCTTGAATCCAAAAGCTCCAAGTCAACCAATGACTCTTCAAGAAGTTCCTTCTTCCTCCTCAAGCACTAAAAACACACAAATCACAATGAAGCTCAAGAAATACTCAAATAGAGGCTAGGGTTTCGTTCTTAGGGTTAGATAGGATGAACGCTGAAGAAAATGAGGGTTAGTGGTGAGTTAAGGTGTTTAAATAGGGTCCAAGACCCTAAATTAGGGTTTTAATCTGGCCTGAAGAACGCAGCGCGTTCCCTTGGGGAATGCAGGGCGTTCCCAAATGCACCCACATCCAATTTCCCGTGTACGCCATGCGTACCCGGTTTGGTCTAAACCCTTCTAACTTCAAATTATCATAACTTTTGCATCCCTTATCCGTTTTCGATGTTCTTTATATTCATGGAAACTTAACGAGAAGTCTTACACCTCTATGAACTTTATTTAGTTTGAAAACCAACTGAAATTAAATCCAAAATTCATAAAAGGCCCGAACCAACGCCTTTACCAATACCCTTGGGCTCCAAAACACAAACTGGATACCCGAATCATCCAAACTACATCATCCACCTCCAAATGAGCCCAAACTCAATTCTTTAAGGGTTTTAATTCCGATAATACCTACTCCTTAATCACTACCCCTCAATGGGAAATGATTCGAAACAGGACGTTATAATTACGTTATGAAAATACACTTAGATATACAACCAATGGAATTATTTGCATCACCCAACTTTATGAAATAATATACTTATAAGTTGTGCAACACAAATATCACTAGAAAAAAAAAGATGAAAAATTAAATAAATTCTATTAGCAACACAAAAATGTAATATAAGCTTTATAAATCATTTTTTATTTTAGCATTTTTCACTTTTTCTCGTTTTTCTCTTATTAAAGCATTGTACTTTTCAAGAATATCGTTATAGTTACATATATTTTTTAAACTATAATGTCTTTGTGTGTGAATGTATGTGTATGTGTTTATTATTGTAACATTACTTTGCCTTTATGTTCTTTTGATTGTTACCTGGTTTTTTTTTGGGGTATTTTGCACATGAATTTGTTGAAAACAACTTCAAAAGTGGGATTATGTCCAGTTTTTTTTGTACATATATATTGACATTTATAATCATGATACCTAAAATATGCCAACATTCTCACTATTGAACAAGAATCACTTATGCCTTGCACTAAAAATTATCAATATTTTTGTTTAAAGACAAGATTATTTGTATTTTGTTCTTTCTACGTGTATGTAAAAAGGTTGCATTTTTCTATCTACTATAGCATAGTAAATTTGTCAATTATAGCATAGTAAATTTGTCAATTTTTCTTTCCTTACTCTTCGATTGTTTTTATCATTCATGATTAATATTTTTAATGATGAAATGTTTGTGTTGTGTTCTTTGTAGGTGTATCAAAAAGGTTATTAAATGGAGGGTGAAATAAAGTCTATTTCTATCGTAGAATTTTAGTTTTCCATGATGTAATTACAAATTTTATTAATCTTAGTAATAAGAAAGAGTACATAAAGCATGTTAATTTAAGGTGGAAAGATAAAATAGTTAAGAAGCATTACAATCCACAATTTATTTTGGGGGGCTAAAAATAGTTTGAACAATACTATATGTTGGATTAAGTTTCTAAGCTCATAATTATAGTTGGTATAAACTTAAATTGATGGTAGCACAGTCTTTTTGGATTGCCATCAAACTTGACAATTGAATATGATAACTTTTAGAGAGAGAAAATGATTTATTAAGTTATTATATGGTTAATAAATTAATTAAAAATCATAATAGGTGATTTATTAATATATTGTGAGAATAATATCTTAATTGGAAATCATATTATTTAATTAATAATTAATTAGAAATTAATTGGATTAATTTTGGGATTAATTAAAAGTATGAGGACTAAAGGTGATAATATTCAATAGTTGAGCATTGGGCAATTCAAGAACCGTCCATAAATGGGGAGAACTAAATCTAGAATGATTCTAAGGTTTCCTTGGACTCTAAGGGTGCCTTGAATGCCTTAGAGAGGAAGTTAAGGGATTAGAGTTATCTTGGAGATACATGTCTTATCTAATACCTTCATTATCACTTATATAAACCCCTATAGGGTTTGATTTCATCCAAGCCTAGATTTCTTAGAGGAATTTTGATTTTTTCCACCTCTCTCCTCTCTCTTTAAGTCCCTTGGTTGCTAGGGTTTGGGTGTAAACCATTAGAGGCACGATACTTGTCGTGTTTGCTTCCAAGAGTTTTTCAGGAAGTTTTTAATTAGTTATTTACTACAATAACTAAAAGGTATGTAAACCCTAACTCATATTAGATTATTGATAATTCACTAGTGTTTCTAGGGTTTCTTATTTGATGTTCAAAAGTTGTATGTTCAATAGAGAAAACATAGATCAATGTAAATTAGGGTTGCATGCACACATAAAATTATTTGTTTTGCTCAAAACTCATCACTATGTTAATTCCTATTCATCGGAAATCCATCGATACGTCCTAAAAAAATCTTTTGTAATGCCTCAGTTTTTTAGTAGCATCTTGGCCCTAATGGAACCAAATCCCGGACCCATCAATATTTACTAACATTCAATAGATCAGTTTAAAAAAGGTAATGCTCAGCACGGTCCTTTAAAATTCACTAGTATATATATATATATATATATATATATATATATATATATATATATAGAGAGAGAGAGAGAGAGAGAGAGAGAAATTCAATAGAAAATTATATTAATCAAGGAACCGCGGAACCAATTTAAAATGTCGGAATTTAAAGTGATCAATGGCAAAAGAAATGGTTGTAAGGGTTTATAATGGATGCAAATATACTACATTATAACAAAAACATTTCTTTTTTTTTTGTTTAAATTTTTTTAGGCTATGATTTTATTAAAAAAAAAACTGAATATACTATTATTCATGATTTTTCGTCCTCTTTCTATAGAAATTCATATTGATATACAAAAACGATTTTTTTCAAACTCACTTCATTTTTTTGTTTTTTCAAAAGTTAAAGCCTATTTTTTATCACAAAATTTTAATAAATATATCAAAATTCATATTTTTTGTATTCTTTAAAAATAGATACATGTTTATGTTAAAAAAAAAAATATAGATTCACATCGTGATGTGAATCTGAGCATATTCGCAATATGAATAATAGTAAATCAGATTCACATTATAAATGTTAAAATTGAAATATTTACAGTTTAGATTCAAATTATAAATCTGAACTAACTGATTTTTTTTAATCGTTGATGATGTTTATTAATAGAGGGAAAAAATGAGAATTTTAGTATAATTGTTTTTTTTTTTGTATAACAACTTAAATATTGAAAGAAAAAAACAACAAAATAGTGGGTTTTTTCGGAAAAAAAAAATTGTTTTTTATTTATCAACATGGATCTCTATGTAAAAAATGACGAAAAATCATGAACAACGGTATATTCCGGATTTTTTTTCGATAAAAAACGTGGCTTAAAAAAATAGATTTTTTGGTAAATAGATGAGTTTTATATTTTGATGTTAACGATTGGTCACCCTATATATATATATATATATATATATATATATATATATATATATATATATATATATATATATATATATATATATATATATATATATATATATTCATTTGAGACCATATTAATTTTGTGAAACTATAAGATGCAATTTAAAAATATTTTTAAAATGCAAAATAAAAGGAAATATTTGAAAATTCTTTTTTTAATTATTATCGTTTTCTTAACTAAAAATAAATAAATAAAATACTGTTTTTTTTAATATGTGTAATATTCTAATAGAATATTACACTGTATATATTTTAATGTGATTTTTTGAATATTAAAATATTCTAGTATTCTAGTAGATTTGTTAGATATATAAAATATTTCAATATTCTATTAAAATATTTTAATACTCTACTAGAATATTTTATAAGTATTTCAAAAAAGAGTAATTCTTTTTTATTTTTTATTTTTTTGGATAAAAAAAGTGACGTAAATAATATTTTAAAAAAAATCGAAAAATTTCATTTATTTTGCATTTTAAAAATATTTTTTTATCTATAAAATGAGTGGTTAGGATTGTATTTTATCGTCTCAAAATATATATATATATATATATATATATATATATATATATATATATATATATATATATATATATGCGCGCGCTTATTTTTATTTTTGGTATGTACTCTTAAAGTCAAAGAAACACCACCAACAAGAATGAATAAAAAGATAAGAAAATTGGTTCACTGTTTTTGCAAAATATCTAAAATGTGAAGAAATAGAATCACTGTTTTTGCAAAATATCTAAAATTTGAAGAAATTAAAATCATACTAGATCACATGTTTATTGGCAGTGGAACTTGAATTGGGGCCCTTTTAAAATGTGAAGAAATTGGAATCACTTATTTTGCAAAATATCTAAAATTTGAAGAAATTAAAATCATACTGGATCACATGTTTATTTGGCTAAAACTTGAGTTGGGCCCTTTTTGTTTAGTTCCTGCCCTATGGGAGCTGTCTCACGTGTGGTGATGGGATTTAGGATCTTATCAATAATGAAAAAAGAGAACATTTATCTTGGTTTCGGATTTTTGTTTTTTATTCTATAGAATTGTGATATATTTTTAACTTCTTAGGAGTAATCACGTCATACATTTACTGACGATCCTTATATCCAAAATGTTGGTGATTTTATATCATCAATATTATTTAAGTATAATAGGATTAAATTTGTTGATCAAAAGTGATCTTGTTGAATATCGAATAAATTAGGATAGTATAGGAGTGCACATTTGTTCAAGTTTTTCAAAATTCAAAGTACATTGTTATTTAGAGGCGAAGCCCCTAAAAGAACGGGGGTCCGAGGGCAGCGCCCTTAGGAGCGGGGTCCCGAGGGCGGCAACCCCTGCCGGTTCCAAGGGGCAGAGCCCCTGGCTGGGGTCGAAATCCAACTTTTAGAAAGTTGACCCTTTTTCCCTGAGATCCGTTTAATGATAGATTTTGTAGTTTTTTATGACAGTTTGGACAGTTTTCAGACAGGCATCATATAACCTTTTTTTGTGATTTTCTGGTACATCTTGAAGAACATTTTTTCACAGACATTCTCTGATTTCATATCTCTGAATTTCATCCAATTGAGTGTTCGATCTGGACTATCGAAATACTTCAATTTGACAGTGAATCACGACTTTCAGAGAATCCAAGCAACCTGTTCATCCCCTATTTCTAACACAAAACAAGGATATTTCGACTCCTGGTCACTAAAGTGTAGGATTTATTTTCATATATACCTTTAAAAAAAAGTCTTTCTCGAAATCTCACTTGTTTAGTATTATCAAATTTTCATTTAAATGGAAGCGATTTATGTTCTTATATCGTAATGCGCTACGAATTTGATAAGTTTTCCAAGTTATGGTGATGTTGCTTCTTCATGTTGAAAACATTATTCGGATTTTGGAGTCTGAAATGTTATGTTTCAAAAGTTCTGCTCTACAATGACTTCATTTTTGTTTCTCTTCTTTTTATAATTTCATAAGACCTTATTGAGTCCTTCTCTTAGACTTCTTCACAACTCTGTATAGCTACGAAAATATATTCGGGTATCATTGGTGGAATAGGTCTACCACGATGAAAATTTGTATGATGAGGTCAGACATTGGAAAATGGGTTAAGTATTGAACAATAACATTCTTTGTATTTCACAATTATAACCTCATTTGTTGGCATTGTGGGAGTTTGCGAGTAAAAAGTAAATACCTTGACATTGTAATCATAAAAAACAAATAATTCGATTACATAAACATAAATTGCAAGTGGTTTCTTTGGCGTTAGTCTTGGGAGCTTAATGATCAGCATTTAATTGGACATTTCATTTTTCATACGAAGTTGAAGAGGATGTATCATTTCCATTTTGTATGCAAATTGATAGACCGCATCGTGAAAAAAAAAAATAATGGAATGTGAAAGTGATTTCATGACCAAAATCATATGACCACATGGTATATCGCAGAGTCATTTATGACATTTATATTGATGTCATTCTCAATAGAGTATACCTTCCAAGGTCCATAGTCATCCATCCTCCTTTCAAGCTTCAGTTATACATAAGGATTGATTTCATTATAAAGTTTCATTGCATAAGATATTAGGGTTCTCGTCATAAAATGTTAAAATGTATATTACATGTAGATGCTAATATATTTACTTCCACCACCACGGTGTTGAGAATACCAGGATTGCATCATGCTACGAAAAACCTCAATGAGTCATTATCATTACATTTCGGTTATCAGTTAATAACATTTAAATGGCATCAAAAATATTAGATGTTGTTTTATTATACTATACACTATGGAAGCATACCTCTTGCCCATTTATCATGACTTGTATTTTCAAATCATTCACATCAACTCATAATTGCACGTTAAAGCCTTATTTAAACTCTATTAGAAATCAGACGTTCATGTTTCCCAGAAAAAAATTTCCATTTTTCTATTTTTTCCATGTCCTAGATCTCAAATACTTAATCAAATTCCAACAACAAAACCTTGTGATATGTATTTAGGAAGACATTTCCAATTATCATGTCAAATGAGTTAGCCACATAGGATATCAAGGCTAGATTACAAACCTCCCTAAGGTATTCCTTCAGCCTCATTAAAAATTGTTGGAGATTTTAGTATCACCGTGTCATTTTAAGTAACTGAAACTAACATGCGAGCTAAGGGGGCTTCATAATTTGTACTCTAATATATGTACGGGGTTGTGTAGAGTGCACGCATTTATAAGATCGAATTAGAAGTCGGTTCGATGACTAGTCAGGGGTCCGGAGTTTCCAAAGGGGCAGCGCCCCTTTGGCGAGGTCTAGGGGCAGCACCCCTAGCGGGGTCCAAGGGGCAAAGCCCTTAGTTGGGGTCCCACTGCCAGGTCAGCGGGCGGGATCGAGGGGCAGCGCCACCGCGGGATTATCATGACTTGTTTCCAAAGCAACTAATAACGGCCCTAAATCCTAAATTTGTTATGGTAAAACTAACAAAACTTATTAGTTTTGGTAACCCTAAATCCTCATTAAATCCGAATTATCATGACTTGTTTCCAAAGCAACTAATGACGGCCCAACCCTAATGAAACTCTAATCTTGTTTAATATATAAACAGCTCTTCCTCTTCAGAAGACGGTTACGATCTTAAGCTCTCGTTTTGATCATATTTTCACAAAATCCTCTAGCATATTGGCTTACACTTTTTGTGCCTAGAATCGTAAGTGTCCACTTGGATTATCCTAGGCAGAATTTCTTGTAACCCAGGCATAGGGTATAAATATCAGTTTGGAAAGTGATATCACGATCCAAGTTGGTATCCACATCTCCACCATAAACCCTAAATTTCCCTACAAAAACTAGCAGACACCACGAGTGCACAAAATGGCGCGATATAGGTGCACTTTGCACGACGCAACGATCACTAGGAGCTAAGGATATTTTATTTTTGACGAGTTCAGATCAGGCCGGTTTAACCGATCCGGTCAATGGTTGACCGTCGTTGACTTCGTGGAGTACAACTCGGGATATTCTGGAAGGATCGGTAAACAACTTGCTTGGAGAACAAGTCGTCACCCTAGGGTTTCTAGGGGCCGGCCTATGAGGTCTCGTTTCATGCCGTTTAGGGTTTTGACACCTATAAATAGTGCTCCCTAGGATCCGTATTTGACACTCACGAAAATTCGAACCTCTCTCTGCGATTTTCTTCCAGTTTCCGAGTACTCACTTTGTGTTTATCGATTTCCAGTATTGTTGGATAATTGTAACACCCGCATTTCCAGGCTAGGCATTATCATTGATGTAATAGTCTACGTTAACCAATGTAACTCTTTTTGAAGTATTAATAATGAAATATTTGAGTATTATGTGAATTATGTGTTTATTTTCTTAATTATTATAATTTAATGAATTAAGAATAAAATAAGCATCAAATTTGAAGTGTGAGATAAGTCAGATATCTTTGCATAAAGATGTAGTGGTCGAAACAAGGATTCCGAAGATATAAAGAACGCCGAAATCCGAGTTATAACGAAGAAGTTATGACATGTCGAAGTTTCGCGACAGAACCGGCAACTCTAAATGACGTAAAAAGTGAAATTTATGTTAGAGTGATATTTAGCCTTAGTGATCTAAACTAAATTCGTAGAGTTCGTTAAACCGAGAGCGTGCATAAAAAGAACGCCCAAATCTGACTTCGTATAAGGAAGTTATGATTTTTCGAAGTTTCGACTTAGCAGTATGCAGCTCGAATACACGATTTGAGACCAAGCGGTTTTTAGCCAAAACAATATAAACGAGAATCGAAGGTCTCGTTAATAGTAGTGAAACGATAAAAAGATAGGCGAAAACGGACGTCGGATGAAGAAGTTCTGAATTTATAACGGAGTTTTCCCGTCCCGACCTACTAAAAATAAATAATAAAAAATAAAATCAAAATTAGCCAACGGGGTCTAAACGAAAGTTATAGAGTGTAGTCTCACCTATTGGGGATATAAAGAACGTCGAAAACGGAGTTCATATGAGGAAGATATGAACTTTTGAAGTTTATTAAATATTTTCGGTATTTAATTTAAATAAAAATTATCCAATATTATCCAAAGGGGGGAGTCAGCGAGCTGATCCACATTACGCCCAGCGTAATTTGGGTTTCCAGCCCCATATTAAAGGATGTCGATGGCAGCCGATTCTTTTGCTCATTTCTTCCCTTTCTCTCGTGTTTTTGCATCGTTTTTCGTGCAAGAATTATCCCGAAGCCCCAGTATCATTCCCGAGCCCCGAACCAAGTCCCGAGGCCTCGAAGATCCCAAGAATTGCAATTCCCGAGCCAAAGCTCTGCCCGCGAGGAGCCTTGTTTTGTGAAGATCTTCCAGATCTGTCGAAGAATACTACTTCTACAAGCCGTAGTGTTGTCCGATCATCTTCTGACCAAGTGAGTGTGTGGTTACTTTCTTCTAACACATAATTATGAAGTATTTTATATAAAATACATGTTATGTGTATATTTTGTTGTTATATGTGTGAATGTATATTCACTTTCTTCTATCTCATTGATCTGATTTATTCTCTATGAAATATGTGTTATGTGTGTGTGCCTCATCTGTTATGTGGAATATGTATTGATTGAACATGCTATACTGGTTTTTAAATTATGTATAAAAATATATATTTTTATCTACTAATATGTCGGGTAGAACATGGGTAGATAGTTGTGTGATAAACAGATGAGAGGCCTCGATGTTGTTTTTTATTCAGTCATCTAGCGGAGTTTAGATGACGACCACAGACTTTTCTAGAGATTCATGTGGAACGCTAGCAGGTTCGTCACCTGTAGGTGTTAATGAACTTGGGTTTTCATTCGGTGTACTCCATCCCCCTCATGGTTGCGTTATTTGACATATATTGCCAGGAAACCCCCGAATGCATGTGTTGTCGCCCCGGTGAAATATTCTTAGACTAGGTCCCTTGTGCTAGTTATTTTAGGGATGTAAAGTGAGAATAACGGGAATGGGTAACTGGGTTATTGTTGGTTCGTGAAATTAAATATAATTATTTATTGTGGGTTGAAAACCCTATATGCTTACCAGGCTCCAAAGTCTGACTCACTCAGTTTATTTGTATTACAGGAAGTGACGCAGGGGCATAAGATGGATGAATCATCAAGTTGTTTTGTTTACAAGTTTTTATATGTATATATTTGTTGAATGGCTTGTAATGTTATCGCTTATACTTTATGGTCTGTGTCGGAACATGACATCCCGAGTTTTGATTATATAATGAAAATACATTTCTTTATGAAATGCTTTGGTAAATATTATTTTATCACGTTTTGTTTTGGGGAACAAATTTCGCAACTGTTTTAATCAAAGGATTACACTAAAATCATTTTAAAAGATAAATTAAACCAGTCTTTTCTGGCCGTGATTTTGGGGATGTCACAGTTGGTATCAGATCATTAGTTTAAGCGAACTAGAAATTTGTAGGATTTCTAGACTTAAACTTAAAATGCTAAGCGAAATTTTGAGATGTGTGTCTGTTATGTTTTAGACACGAGCACTAGTTTACTTTAGGAAAGTTGCCTAAAATGCTTTTATGTGCTAAATGTTATATGTTGTCATATATGATATTATTTGTTCGGATCTATGGTCTGTTGCTAACCGGATGTGGAAACCTTATGTGTGTAGGATTCTAAGCGTATGTCTACGATATTAGAACTAGCATGTAAACGTTTCGGAGTAACAAGGATGATTTGAATATCTATCGTGAATAAGGATCTAATTTCCCCTTATTCGGTGTATAGATCAAAAATGGTGAGAACAAGAAGTGGAGTTGGAAATGCTGATGAAAATAGGAATCAACCACCAGTGATTGAGCAAATACCTATCGTAGCAGCAGCACCTGAGCCGATAACAATGGCTGGTGTAGAATTGATGATTCAGACGATGTTGGATCGTCAGATGGATGAAACGAGACGTCTGCTTCAACAGAATCGTGAAGAACTATTAATTCAAGTAGAAGAGCCTGAAGTGAATGAAGGGCACTTGGAAGGTGGAAACTTCAGTGGGTCTGTTGGTCAAGCCAACCCACCGATAGTTAGGCAAAACAACCAGGATGGAAGGAATGATGGAATGGGATGCAAGTACAAGGACTTTCTGACTTGCAAATCATCGACCTTCACTGGAAAGGAGGACCCGATCGGAGTGATGGATTGGATCTCCGAGATGGAGTTAGTCTTCATGACTTGTGGCTGCAGAGACAAGATGTAGTGTACTTTCGCAGTACATCAGTTCAGGGGTGGAGCCGTTCGTTGGTGGAACACTCTAGGGAATACTTTAATCCCTAATGAGCGACTACAATTGTCATGAGCAGAGTTCTTGGAGCAGTTCAAGCGCAAGTTCTGCTGGGCTCAAAATCTATTGGAGTTGGAGAACAAGTTTCTGACATTAAAAAAGGGCAGCATGTCAGTTGATGAATACACAAATGCTTTCATCGACAAAATGGAGTTTTCTTTGTGCATCATTCCAAATGAGCTGACAAAGGTTGACCGGTACACAAAGGGACTCTCATAGGAGTACACAGTGCCAGTTCGTCAGGCACCTACTCTAAAGGCAGCTATTTGGGCTGCCAAGTCTGTTGAGGACATGATCAAGGGAAGAACCGCCAGCAAGGTTAAAGTTGGCGAGAAGATAAAGTTTGAAGGAACTTTAGGTTCCAATAAGAAAAGCAAATTTTCAAAGTCTGATTCGAAAAAGTTTGGAGGAAAAGGAGACGAAGCAAAATGGTGTGAGAAGTGCAAGAAAAAGACTTTGGAAAATGTGGTGAGGATGTAACTTGCTACAGTGTGGAAAATTGGGCATTTTTCCAATGAGTGTCCGTCCAAAAAAAGGATGTGCTTTGGTTGTAACGAGGAAGGGCACATTTTGAAAGACTGTCCGAAGAAGAAGGAGGCAGCTAAGCCCAACATTCCACCAAAGCCGAAGGCGAGAGCCTTCCAGATGACACTTGAGGCTGTGAAAGATGAAGTTGATGTCACTTCAGGTACCTTTCTCGTAAACGAATTACCTGCTCAAATTTTGTTTGATTCTGGAGCCAACTACTCCTTTATTTCGCATGAGTTTGGTAGAAAACTAGCTTTGCCTATTGATAGACTAGATAATGCTTTATTAGTCGAAGTTGATAGTGGCAAGTTTGTACCTGTTAGCCATCGTATGAAAAACATCTTAATCGACCTTAATGGGAATAAGTTTCACAAGGAATTATTGCCTATCGAACTAAATGGTTTCAACATCGTTCTGGGAATGGATTGGCTTAGCGCCAATGATGCCAAAATTTTGTGCAAGAAGAAGATAGTAAAAGTAAACCCGCCAGGGAAAGAGTCATTTATGGTGTATGGGGACAAACACCGTGTAAATTATGGAATCATTTCTCTAATGAAAGCCAGAAAGTGTTTGACCAAGGGATGTACATCATATTTAGCATTCGTGATTGATGCTAAGAAGGAAAAGAATGTGATATAGAGTATTCTAGTGGTGTGTGATTATCCGGAAGTATTTCCCGAAGATCTTCCTGGATTACCACCTGACAGACAAGTGGAGTTCAGAATAGACTTGCTACCAGCAACCACGCCAATAGCAAAAGCACCTTATCGATTAGCACCGACGGAGATGAAGGAGCTGATGATGCAACTTCAGGCGTTATTGGACAAAGGTTTCATTAGACCTAGTTCATCACCCTGGGGAGCTCTGGTGTTATTCGTGAAGAAGAAATATGGAAGTATGAGAAAGTGCATCGATTACAGAGAGCTGAACAAGGCAACAATAAAGAATAGATATCCGTTTCCGTGGATTGATGACCTATTTGATCAATTGCAAGGTTCGAGCTATTTCTCAAAGATCGATCTAAGGTCAGGGTATCATCAGCTTAAGGTAAGATAACAAGATATCGAGAAGACTGTATTCAGAACTAGATATGGACACTACGAGTTCTTGGTTATGTGGTTTGGACTAACCAATGCTCCAGCAACATTCATGGATTTAATGAATAGGGTTTGAAGGAACTTCAGGTTCCAATAAGAAAAGCAAAATTTCGAAGACTGATTCGAAAAAGTTTGGAGGAAAAGGAGGCGAAGCAAAATGGTGTGATAAGTGCAAGAAAAAGCACTTTGGGAAATGTAGTGAGGATGTAACCTGCTACAAGTGTGTAAAAATTGGGCATTTTTCCAATGAGTGTCCATCCAAAAAAAGGATGTACTTTGGTTGTAACGAGGAAGGGCACATTTTGAAAGACTGTCCGAAGAAGAAGGAGGCAACTAACCCAACATTCTACCAAAGCCGAAGGCGAGAGCCTTCCAGATGACACTTCAGGCTGCGAAAGATGAAGTTGATGTCACTTCAGGTAACTTTCTCGTAAATGAATTACCTGCTCAAATTTTGTTTGATTATGGAGCCAACTACTCCTTTATTTCGCATGAGTTTGGTAGAAAACTAGCTGGTGGTGCTATTTCTTGGGCGAGCAAGAGAAAGACATGCATAGCTCATTCAACGATGGAAGCGAAGCTAATTTCCTTAGCAGCAGCGGGCAAAGAGGTAGAGTGGATTCGAGATCCACTTATGGATATTCGTATGTGGGATATTCCAATATCTTCAATGCCCATGTACTATGATAGTGAGGCCATAATGTCTAAAGTATGTAATGCGGTATATAATGGGAAGTCGAGACATATACGTCTAAGACACAATTTTGTGAGACAACTAATTTAAAGTGGTACCACAATAGAATCATGGGTCTAAAACCACAATAGAATCGCTTAGTGATGGAAACCCAACTTGACATTAGTGCTCCTAATTCTCAAGTTTAAAGGGTAACAAGGAAGTCATTGATGATAAAAGGTATTATCATTAATGATAGATCCATGTGAGGTAAGATAGTACATCGTTGCCGAGAACGAGATTGAGTTACGACTCTTAACAAAGTTTGGAGACATCTAAGAAATGAATATGTTGTAAAACTTTTACTATGTGATCTAGAGGTGGTGCCACCTCAAGTGAAGATTATTGGTTTATATTCTAAACGATCATGAAAAGGGTTTATAGCGCATGTTCATATTAGCGCTCAGGGAGAACGCAAAGACGACTTGTGATGTGTGGGGGTAAACCGGAGAGGTCATTAAGGTTCGTGGTTTAAACCTATAATGATACCATCGAATCGGTCTCTTCTTTTTTGTTCTCATTAAACTAGGTTTTAATCTTCGTGACACGTAAGTGACATTATCTGTTTGAGTAAAAGGAAACTTTTCAACTTGGTGGGGGTTTGTTGGAATTTTATATATATAAAGGAATTGCAAATTGGTAATTTCCTATGTATCCCACATTGGTGGGAGGAAGAACTTTTTGTGGGTTTATAAGCTTATTCCCTTGATAGGCCATAAAGGCTTTAGTGAATCAAAGGAATGGGTCAAGCCCACGCGCACGCTTAGTCTATCCTAGCACTAGTCGACGTCGCGAGTGTGCGATTTAGGCGCACGTTGCACGATGCATCGGTCGCTGGGAGATGAGGAGCTTTTATTTTTTTGATGAGTTCGGATCAATCTGGTTTGACCGATCCGATCAATGGTTGCCCGTCGTTGACTTTGTGGAGGACAAGTCAAGATATTCTGGAAGGATCAGGAAACGGCTTGCTTGGAGAGCAAGTCGTCGCCCTAGGTTTTCTAAGGATCGGACTATAAGGGTCTGTTTCATATCTTCTAGGGTTTTGACACCTATAAATAGTGATCCCTAGGATCCGTATTTGACATTCATGAAAATTCGAAGCTCTCTCCCTCTCTCTGCGATTTTCTTCTAGTTTCCGAGTATTCACTTTGTGTTTATCGATTTCCAATATTGTTGGATAATCGATAGATCTGCATTAAATCTTAGGGTTTTACTTTGTTGCTTACAGCCAATAGAAGCAAAGTAAAAAACTTTAAGGATAAGAGTTTGATCCGTGCAGTTAATCCACGTTCAAGATCAACCGTCAACAGATCGGTTTTACATTATTGTTTTGTTTTTTATTTCGTCCAATAACAGGACACTTCCTTCTACCTTTCTTATAATCAGATCTAATTGAGAATGATTAATATGGTTTCCGGAAGAAATATAGTAATCATATGAATAATAATTTGATCTATTATTCGCAATTAATCGACATATAATTCTCAATATTAATTGTCGGTTTTTCTTGCTTGTCTATTAATTTGATTTACAACATGACTTTCCACTCTTTGTTTTGTCTACTTTGTTCACCACTTGCTGGATTTGGTGGTTTATGCTCATAGGTGATAGGTAAGAAAATGTTGCCTAATGTGTAAGTATTTCCTTTTAAGGGGCATTTTCTATAAAAAAAATTATTGGTCACATTTATGTTAGAATTTTCTGAACTTACATTGAGTTAGACCATCAATCACAACAATATTAATCAAATTGTAACTACAAACTAGTATTGTATTTAAAATAAATCTTACCATGCAACCCAAAGCAACAAATAAGATTTCAAAACGATCATATGATCATCTTTCTTGATATGGGTAAATCTTTTAGGATTGATTTTTTATAGATTGTAATTAAATGCATTAATCTAAAGAATCGTTATTGCTTTCTATTTATTCTATATTTCCATACATTTTATTTGGTAAGTAGTTGTTTTGGATTACTTATTTAAACAAACTTATGTTTATTTGTAAAAGTGTTTATTACCTTTGCTAGTGTTTTTCTAAGAGCTGGATGATTTTTAATTATAAAAAAAAAATAGCAATAGCTAACAAACAATTACATTGGGGTAGACTTAATAGGGTTTAAATACCAATCAATCCATCTAACTTTAAGACGCTTACATCTACCTCTAAACAACATCATCACAACATGACAATCCAAAATGTGACATTCTGTCTCAATTTAGAGCTGAAACAATCTCCAAAAACATACCCAAAATGGTTGATTTCCCAGCCACATCTCTCCAAAAATGAAGCTTATCTTCACTAACAAGTTTGTCTTTCAACGTAGAATACAAAATAATGTTCCCATCATGCAAGTAGTTAACGGGATCAGTTATATGTGCCAACGTCCACGTCTTTAAATACCTCGAATCCCTTGACTCCAAGCCACCACTCTCACCATGGATTTCTTTAATTAATCTCGACCAAAACTCTCATTCCTCATACTAGAACCTCTATCTATAATTTGAACAAGAGCTAAGTTGAACAAAGCCTAACTTCCCACAACCAAAGCTCCTTTTCCACACTAGTACATATTCTATCCCAAACCACCCACTCCATCTTCTTCGCCATACCAAAAGAAAGACATGTATAAAATCCCTAGACTTCCTTAAGACTTATTTGATTAAAGTCAGCCTACCCCGATGAAGAGCGTATTCAACTTCCACTTAGATAAATTTGATCTAAACCCTTACACCAAAGTATTCAAATTCCCCATACGATCCATACTAGTCCCCACAGATAGCCCCAAGTGCATGAAAGGAAGAATACACTAGGCACACTTGTCCCTAACGTCATCCCATTAGCTTTCTCCTAAGTAACTCTAACTCCATATAAACTTGATTTATGAATATTAAGTTTCAGGTCTGAACAAGATAAATTCATTCAATACTTGTCTCCCCTTAACAAATGCACTTTTTTATTAGAGCAAGAATCTTTGCAATAATTTTATATTACAAACCAATCAACAAAATCAGTATAAAGCTTTTGACATGCATCATATTTGAGATTTTCAAGATAAGGGTAAAAACAAAGGTTTTATAACATGATCTATTTCCAAAGAAACTTTAATTTTCTTGCTAATTTATATTTTGGATTATGGTCAACTTAATGAACAAAATTTCAACTTAATACTATCAACTGCAAACGCGCTGATTTTTTTTCTGATAACAGAAAGGGACATAGACGACAAAATTTGAATAAGTTGGCATTAAAATAAGTCAAACAGCAAGTATTAAGTTCCAAAAATTAAAAACCAGATAGAATGTTCTAAAAACAAGAAATGTTTCTAAATGCAAAGCTCTCCATTACAAAAAGGGTTTCTCTAATTCAACCTCTGAGCAGCTTCCTTAGCCAAAACCCTTTCCTTAGCCTTTGTTTTCGCCTGGGATTTGGAACCCATTATTCCTCCACCCCACTTCTTCCTATACTCTTCATACTTGTCATTGAAGTTTGCCTAAAAAATTCCAACAAATCAAATCACATTAATTCACAACACATAAACCATCATTCATTTTACTTGATCAAAAAATAAACAAACCTTGATTGCCTCCAAGATTCTGCTGAACTCCATTTTGTCTTCATTCTTCACTGTAGTCAAACAAAGAGCTGCTGCTGTTTTCTGATGTACAATCTGATACATTCCAACAAGTCCATTAAGTCATTTTCCCATATACCTATTATGATTTATCAAAACAGAACTTAATGGGGAAAGAAAAAAGGAAACAGGTTCTTACAGTTCCAAGTCTGGATTTTCCCTTAACAATGCAGTATGGGATTTCCATCTTTCTGCACAATGCTGGAAGCCAGACAACCAATTCAATGGGATCCACATCATGAGCAATCACAACCAATTGAGCCTTGTTCTGAAACATAATCGTATGAAATTTTAGAGCTTTCTAAATACAGATAGAATTGAGAAATGTTGAGATATATGTTAGAAAATTGAGAGGAAACCTGCTCAATGAGATAAGTGATGTGGTTAAGTCCATACTTCACCACAATAGGCTTCTTAGCCTCGACTGTCTTTCCTTCTGTTTCAGCTTGAGCTCTTTTAAGAAGGCGTTCTTTTTTTGCAGCTTTGTCCTCTGGCCTATATTTGAGCAGCATCTTGAACAGTGTGGTAGCTACATATCACACAGACATAGATTTCATCTTGTACTGTTTGTTAAAAGAATAGTATGCCAAAAGGAGGAATGATCACTCAACATAAGGTATCCACTAAGTTTTGCAACTATGTTTCAACTTTAAAAAGAAAGAAATGTAGTGTCCAAAAAACATTCAAATAATTTATATAACTTTTCAAGCAAATATGCAGCACATATTCTTCTAATACTGTGATATACAATTTTAACTGAGATGAAATGTGCAAGAAAAATGGCATGTTGATTATCACATTAAGAGCTGGCATAAAAATGATAAGAGTCGTCCATTATTACCAAGATTCTTGTCGAGGGTTTTGGTAAACTGATTCAAGGCAGGTGGGACCTTCAAACGCTGCTTGAGGATCCTCCTCTTTCTCTGAATCCGAACAACTTGTGGCCATCTCACAAACCTGTGAAGATCCTTCTTGGGAGGCAATGCTCCACCAATTCCAAATTGTTTCGGCCTTTTCTCAAACAACGGATTCACAACCTTCTCCTGTATTGAAAAAATATGTACATATACAGATATCGTCAACCAAATATGAATTGCAGATAGACACAAAATATGAACAGATCAATCCAATAATATCCACAGATCATACCGCCGTTTTCTTCTTGGTTGCAACCGCCTTTCCACCTTTCTTTGGGGCCTTCAAGTGATTAAACATAAACGCATATTAAGATTTGATTCAAATAAACAAAAACCACGAAGCAACAGGTAAAACGAGAGAGAGAAGTTGAAGAATTTTGTGAGTTTTATGGATGAAACAAAACAACAAACAACGACACAAACACTTCTCAAATCCAACTTTTTTTCAAATTTCCATACATACAGATCAGAAACATATCAGAAAACCAGAAGTCATTGAATTAATCGAAAGAGATGGAGTTGGAGACTCACCATGTCTGAAAGTAGAGATTGGAGGTCTGGAAAACGGCAGTGATTAAAAGGGTTTTCGTGTTTATAAGAAAGACGAGGTTTATAGCTTTTAGGGTTTCACATAACTTGGGCCATCCCATATGGGCTGAACGGGAATTATACCTACTAGGCTTCATTTTACAGCCCAGCGGACCAACAGCTCGCCTATTATTATGTTTTTTTAACTATATTTTTAGTAGTTTAGAAATATATCTACTAACCATTCAAACAAGTATGTACAAACACAAAATACATATAATATAAATACTAAAAGACAAACAAATATTATAAGATTTCAACTCAAATTCTTAATTTCACATTCCCAATGTTTTTTATCAAACTTGAAACAGTTTTGTGTTGTAAAAATATTTGCTTATAGATATTTCCAAGGTATTAAAGTCACGTCAAGATCAAGTTTGTTATATGATCGTAGTTTTGTAAAGAATTTTGAACCACTTAAGCTAAAATCTTCCTCATAATCTATTAAATTTGGTTCAACTTTTGCCTAACACTACTAAATAAACACGAGATACACGATGCATAGTATAATGGGAGAGTTGTGTTGAAATTACACAAAATATTTTTCCCAACATCTTCATTTCTTATATCAATTTAGGACAAAGAAACAGAAGGTTTTCATGTACTTACAACTGAAACCTCACTACAAAACTTTAATCTACTCTCATTCAATTACACTCAACCCTAATCTAAAACAGATTATACGAAAAGAAACATCCGATCATTAATCTATCAACAAAATGATCGAAAGACTATAACAACTTGTTAACAACACAAGATCAGAGAGAAGTAGAAGTATGAACAACGAAAAAAGAGAAAACCCTAGATCTATTTTTCAAGCTGAAGACTCTCATCTGCAAAATATCTTCCCTCTCTCTCTTCTTTTATATCTCGGTATCACGAATATGGATCAACCCGACCATATCAAAAGATCCGTGCATTTATCCGTCCCTGCATTTACACTCTAAACCCACAACAAACACTTTTAACATAATAACCCCTTTAAGAAAACAAATAAATATAAGATTGAAATATTCCACTATTTTCAACATTCCCCCTCAACCGAAATATTTATTTGTTTTCCTTAAAAATATCAATGAGACCCATTTTTTTAGATAAAAAATCATGTTGTTTGATATTCAAAGATTTTGTAAGTATATCTGCATTCTGTTCAGAAGAAACAATTTTAACAAGTTTTATAACTCCATTTGAAATTTTTTCTCTTACAAAATGCAAGTCAATCTCAAAATGTTTAGTTCTTTCATGAAACATTGGATTAAGAGCTAACTTAATCATTGAATCATTATCACAAAATACAGAAACTGGAATAAAATTCTTAACTCCTAATTCAAAAAAGATTTTCAAAACCCAAATTATTTCACAAGTAATAGACCCAAGAGCTCTATATTCAGCTTCAGTGGAAGATCTAGAAAATATACCAAGTAACCTGTTACAGATTTCCTTGTAGTTAGACATTTTGCCCAGTCTGCATCAACAAATCCACTTAATATAAAGTTATCAGATTTAGTTATTGCAACTCCTTTTCCAGGACATCCTTTTAAATATCTTAACAACCTTAAAGCAATTTTCAAATGAGATTTCCTAGGTTTGTGCATAAATTGACTTAGCACTTGAACTCCATAAGCAATATCTGGCCTAGTAATAGTAAGATATATAAGTTTTCCAATCAGCTTTTGAAATTCAGTTTTATTATCTAATAACCCATTGTTTTTATCATCATTTTCTGTATTTATCATAAAATTTGTCTATAATGGAGTGCTAACTGGTTTACAACCAAGCAACCCATACTCATGCAAAAGCTCTAAACAATACTTTCTTTGATTTAAACATAAACCATTATCAATATTAACTAATTCAATACCTAGAAAATACTTAAGAACTCCAAGATCTTTAATCAAAAATTGAGTTTTCATAAATTCTTTAACCTTTTTTAATTCAGTTTCACAACTACCAGTTAATATAATATCATCAACATATACAAGTAACACAGTTATTGAACTTTCAAATCTTCTAATAAACAGTGAATAATCACTTATGCTTTGTTGAAAACCAAACATAAACAAAGAAGCACACAATTTTTCATTCCATTTTCTAGGAGCTTGCTTTAAACCATATAATGATTTTGTAAGCTTGCAAACCCTAGAATCATTTTCAGAATAATATCTAGGGGGAAGAGACATATACACATCCTCAGATAGATCACCATAAAGGAAAGCATTATTTATATCTAAATGATATAAAGGCCAAGAATTATGCACATATAAGGAAATAACAATTCGAATAGTCACAATTTTTGCAACAGGAGAAAAAGTTTCTTCAAAATCAATCCCTTCTCTTTGATTATACCCCTTAGCCACTAACCGGGCTTTATATCTTTCAACTTCACCACTTGACTTATATTTAATTTTAAAAACCCACTTGCAACCAATTGGTTTCCTATTCTTAGGTAAATTTGTTATTTCCCAAGTGTGATTACGATGAAGAGCTTCCATTTCTTCATTCATGGCCTTTACCCAATTAGGATCAGATAGAGCCTCATAGTAATTTTTAGGCTCTACAGTCTTATTTAGATTCGAAACAAAACATTTAGCATCAATATTAAGCAAAGAATAGTTAACAGATCTTTTTATGCCATATTTATATTTTCCTTCTATAACATAATCAGCAAATTTAATTGGCATATGTGATTCACGTCTAGACCTAGACGCACCTATAGACAGCTCTACTGAAGGAGTTGAAGAAATATGACTATTTTCCTCAGACATATCAGAAGATAAAGGAATAGAACCAACAGAAGGAGGCATATTTACCTCGCCACTACGGTTGACTGACTCAATTAAGTCACTGTCATCCAAGTCAGAAGCTGCATTAATACCATCCTCCTGTGACTCCACTCTCAGTTCATCTAAATTTATAGAATCATTTAAGTATTCATTTTTATCAAAGTCATCATAGGAAAAAGGATCAACAGGGCCAAAAGTATGAAAAGTTTTATCACCAATAGTTGACCTCAATTTATAAGGAAACACTGACTCATAAAACTTCACATCCCTGGATACAAAAGAACAATTAGTATCCAAACTAAGAAGTTTATAAGCTTTCTTATCAGATGAATATCCTAACAAAACACATTTTTCTGCACGCTCAGAAAATTTATCAGATACATTTTGTTTAGCAGCAAAACAAAGACAGCCAAAAACTCTTAAATGATCAAAATTAGGAGTTTTTTTAAAAACAAGTTCATAAGGAGATAACCCATTCAAAACAGAAGTAGGCATTCTATTTATCAAAAAAACCGAAGTTAAAACTGCATCTCCCCAATACTTAACAGGAACTCCTGACTAAAACATAAGAGATCGTGCCACACTAAGAATATGTCTATGCTTTCTTTCCACAACTCTATTCTGTTGTGGAGTGTAAGCACAAGAGGTCTGATGAATGACTCCATGTTCTATACAATAAAACTTCATTTGATTATTTACAAACTCTGTTCCATTATCAGACCTTATAGTCTTAATGTTAACACCAAACTGATTTAATAGAATATTTACAAAAACCTTAAAACAATCAAAAACTTCACTTTTAGATTTTAAAAGGAAAGCCCAAGTTGCCCTAGAAAAATCATCCACAATAGTCAAAAATACTTATAACCCTCAACAGAAGCCAATCTATAGGGACCCCAAACATCTAGATGAATCAATTCACCTAATTGAGATGAATGATGCTAACTATGAGAAAAGGATTCTCTAGTCTGTTTTGCTTTATGACAAGTATCACAAGGAAGTAAAGATTCATTTCCAAAATTCAGTTTATCTTTTAGAGCACTTAAAGCCTGGTCAGCAGGATGACCAAGTCTACTGTGCCAGGTAAATTTTGAAACAAAACACTTAGGAATAGTTAAACTAGCAAAATTACCTAAGGGAACATGATCAAGGTAATAAAGACCCCCTGATTCCCTACCATTCTCCACCATCTCCTTTGACAGTGAATCCTGAATTTTACAATTATGTTCAGAAAATACAACTTCACAACCACTATCCTTACAAAGCTTGTGTACAGACAAAAGATTAACATTAAAGTCTGGAACAACAAAAACATCAAATAAAGTAAGATGAGAAGATAATTGGATGTTCCCTATTTTGTTAATAGGAGCAGAAGACCCATTAGGATGTTTAACAAGAAGATTGAGCTTAGACACATCCACTGTGTCTCGAAGTTGTGATTCAGAGGCTATCATATGTTGATTCGCCCCTGAGTCAACAATCCAACTCTGAGAATTATTTTCACTGACAACAGAATTACAACAAGTAAACGAACATGTACCTGCCATATTAGCAACAACATATACATCCTCATTGATATAACTGTCACTAATAAGACGAAGAAATTTAGAGTATTGTTCACTTGTAAGATAGTGAGCATCACTCTTGTTAACAGTCTCAGAAGAACCTACAATATTGTTATTTGAACTGACAGAAGATGAATTTATAGAAAAAGATTTACTTTGGTTATTATTTTCATTTTTCTGTTTAAAATCCTTTGGAAAACCAATCAGTTTATAACATCTATCTATTGTATGGCCTTTAAGATTACAATGTTTACATTGCAATCCTTGATTTATGATCCTGTTTAGACCTTGTCCCTTCTTAAAATCATTAACTTTACTGTTAAACACAGACACTTGAGACTTCGAAGGAACAATAGAATTTAAAGACCCATTCCTTTGAAGAGATTCTTCTCTAGAAAGAATGGAAAAAGCATATTTAACATTTAGTAAAGGATCCATCAAAAGAATATGACTTTTTACTTGATTATATAACTCATCAAGACCACTCAGAAACTGCATTAGTTTCATCAATTTAGAATGATCATTAAGCTTAGTAGCAGCCTCACATACACATTCAGTTAAACTAGTCAAACCATCAAATTCCTTCCATAAAGAGTCAAGTTTATTATAATAATCGGAAAGAGACGAACCATTCTGTTTTAAAGTATTAATTTGTTGATGGATATTGAAAACTACAGATCCATCAGCCTTATTATAAGTTTCAAATAATTCATCCCAAATATCCTTAGCTTTATCAGAGTAAACATGACTAGCATAAATGGATTCAGAAATAGACCCTAAAATCCAATTGCATACAACAGCATTAACACGCTCCCATTTAGAGGTTTTAGAGACATCAGTTTTTTCAAGAGTTAAAGTTCCATCCACAAAACCCAACTTATTCCTAGCCTTCAGACCTCTAGACATGGCACTATGCCATAACCGATAATTTTCATTTCCAGTCAGTTTAATGGTTATAATTGAGGCTACAGCATAATCAGAAGGATGAACATATAAAGGATCATCAAAATCGGCAGTAGTACCATCTTTAGGAGTACCACTGTCTTCAAAAGTATCTCCTGCCATTCTAAATCACAAGGAACACACAGAAAAGATAGGAAATACACAACATACAGAACAAATAACCGACCCTGTGTTGACTTAAAGTCCAGATGGTCACCACAGTATGTCGGGGCCCAAGACAGTCAACCACAGAGTCAAAGAAACAGCCAAGAAACAAACACAATATACGCGAAAACAAAGAAGAAGATAGAAGAAAAAGAACACCCTCACAGTGCTATAGGAAGCGGTGTTGTTGTTTTCTTGTTTTTCTTCAAATCGACTCCCTGAATCCGTTCCCTACAAGGGTTTATCGGTGATGAAATCCGACCCCAAGAGGATTATTTCAGATAAGGGATTAATCGATAGCTTTCAGAGCGTATTTCTTTTTGTTCAAACTTGTAGTCACAACGACAAGAAGATGAGAAGAAGCGCCAATCTGTAAGACCAATCAAAAAATCTCGCAGTACCAGGATCCAAAGAGCAAACTAAGGTAAATAGAGAAAGAACCCTAGATCTAACAGATTTAACAAAAAACAAAACAAAAAATAAAGGAATCGGTATACCTTTTTAGATCGTTGAGAACGAAGATCACCAAACGACGATCAGCCAACCAAGGCGTCGGGATCAAAGAACATGAGCCTTAGAGCTTTGATACCATGTTGAAATTACACAAAATATTTTTCCCAACATCTTCATTTCTTATATCAATTTAGGACAAAGAAACAGAAGGTTTTCATGTACTTACAACTGAAACCTCACTACAAAACCCTAATCTACTCTCATTCAATTACACTCAACCCTAATCTAAAACAGATTATACGAAAAGAAACATCCGATCATTAATTTATCAACAAAACGATCGAAAGAATATAACAACTTGTTAACAACACAAGATCAGAGAGAAGTAGAAGTATGAACAACGAAAAAAAGAGAAAACCCTAGATCTATTTTTCAAGCTGAAGACTCTCATCTGCAAAATATCTTCCCTCTCTCTCTCTTCTTTTATATCTCGGTATCACGAATATGGATCAACCCGACCATATCAAAAGATTCGCGCATTTATCCGTCCCTGCATTTACACTCTAAACCCACAACAAACACTTTTAACATAATAACCCCTTTAAGAAAACAAATAAATATAAGATTGAAATATTCCACTATTTTCAACAAGTTGAATGACAAAACATGTCTAATGTATTGTTTGTTTTTTTGTCTGCAAATCTTATTGACCTTTTATGTCAGCGCAGACATTAGCCTTCACAGACTATTTGTTTTTTTATACAATAGACCTAAAAAGGTTTGTATGTCTTCTTCTTGAGGCAGATGTGAACCAGAGTCTTCTAACCTCTTCATACATTTCTAACCTAAAACATACACACACACAGACCTAAAAAGGTTTGTTTTTTTATACAATAGACCTAAAAAGGTTTGTATGTCTTCTTCTTGAGGCAGATGTGAACCAGAGTCTTCTAACCTCTTCATACATTTCTAACCTAAAACATACACACACACACAGACCTAAAAAGGTTTGTTTTTTTATACAATAGACCTAAAAAGGTTTGTATGTCTTCTTCTTGAGGCAGATGTGAACCAGAGTCTTCTAACCTCTTCATACATTTCTAACCTAAAACACACACACACACACACACACACACATATATATATATATATATATATATATATATATATATGAACTTTGAGTTATTCCAACTTTATTTATTATAAACACACACACACACACACACACACACATATATATATATATATATATATATATATATATATATATATATATATATATAAACTTTAAGTTATTCCAACTTTATTTATGATAAACAATTTTTTTTTTAAAAAAAATCACAATACTTTAAGAAAAATGTTTGACGACACAACCATGACTTTTGCGACATTTATAAATAAAGATTTAATTACAATAATGATCGTTGGAGCTGTTTATATAGATATGAAAAGAAATCATAATTTATTATATGTTTTGTGTCAAATTTTATAAAACATTATTTAATGCAGTATCATCTATTTATTGAGAAAAATATTTATGTTTTATTTTTTAGTTGATTTAATTAAAAAGGTAAAATAAAAGTTTTGAAAAATTTCATTTTAAAATTGAAGTTTATTTCAATCTGTTTTATATGTTAAATTATTTAATTTCTAATTACAATGTTTAAGTATAACTTTGTGATCAAAGTTTGTTGGTTTGTACCAAATATATATATATATATATATATATATATATATATATATATATATATATTAATTTGTACCATTTTATTTTTCACTTTTAATATAATAATATATAAAAATTGATCTAGATTTATTAATCATCTATAATAAAGTAATAAAAGTATTGAAAAACTCTTTTACCATTAAAAAAACAGTTTATTTATATTTTATTTTATTTTAACAATCTACAGATTTTAAAAAGGAAACAGTCTTCTACTTTTATACCGCGGACGTTTAGCCACCTCTTCTACTGCAGACGTTACTTCAAAAAAACAAACAACACTAAATTGACTTTGAAATAAAACCTTTTAATTGTTAAATATGTTATAAATAAAGATTTTTTAAATATGTAATGCTTAATTCATTTAAAAAAAATTATAGAACATTCATATGAAGAAGAAAATGATGAGGTCTTAATCCGTTAAACTCCAACGATTTCAATGTATTATGGATGTCGAAATGCCTAAGAACATTAATAATTTTTTACACAAATGATACATAGTTATTGTTTCATTGAAAGTGTTTCTCCAAGCCCATTATACACACACAAAGACCAATATATTTTGTTCTATCTCATCTTAAATAACAAAAGAGGCCTAAAGGCTCCACAATTCAACATTGAAGAAATAATAAACTCAAGGAAAACATCCAAATTAAGATTACATAAATTCACAATTAAAAAAACATAAATTCTCATTTGTTCCGAATACTCAATGGATCAGAATACAAAGTTAGTGAAACAATGAAAGTACAAAGCACAAACATGCCAAAACTTCATCAGCTCATTTATGCCTTCTTTGGTCTTCCTCTTCCTCTTTTAGCCCCGGATGCCCCTCCTCCTCCTCCTTCCTTTGCAGCTGCAGACGAGCGGCCCCGCCCACGGCCTCTGCCAGAAGACTTCCCGCCCCTTTTACTCTTCTTAGCAAAACCGTTTGACTCTTCATCACTATAATCATCATCTCCATCAAAGCTTTCCTGTTTTGACTCTTCTGAGTCCGATAATTCTTTTGATTTCTTCCTTTTTGCACCACCTCCACCTCCACCTCCACCTTTTTTGCTATTTTGCTTGGGTGGTGGCGGAGCAGCTGCAGCTTCTTCAACACCTTCACCCGCAGCTTTTCCATCATAAATTTCAAGCTGCATATAACAAATGAGAACAAGTCAACACCTCATTGATATTCCTTGACTAAAATAATAATAACAATAAAGAAACATCAACGTCCGTGAACAAGACATCGATACTGTGTTTAACATGCATTGGACTGAGACTGATCTCAACAGACAAAAGTTGTTAATTTTTTGTCCCGCTCCAAAAGGTAGGACAGGGACTCCATCTCGATCACTCGTCTGTAAAAAAGACATCAATGCCCTCGTGATCCTCATCATATAAAAATAGTCATAGAAAGCTTGTCCAGTCCAGTCCCGTTTTATCCCATTCAACAAATGCAGCCGAAGGCTGCATTTGTTACACGGGACAACATTGTACAAGCTTTCTGTGACTATTTTCTATGATGAGGATCACAAGGGCATTCATGTCTTTTTTACAGATGTGAGATCGAGAGGGAGTCCCTGTCCCACCTTTTGGAGTGAGACAAAAAAATTACAACTTTTGTTCTGTTGACATCAGTCTCAGTCCAATGCATGTCAGACACAGTTAAACACAAGGGCAGAGCAAGTGTCTCCAATTTTGGTTGGTTACCTGGTCAAGTTTATCAGCAGCATTGGTTCTATCCACCACAACCAAGGAATGCGCAAAACCACATGCAACACTAGAGCAGAACACAACATTAAGAAAAGTTTAGAAACAAGTAACATAATAAAACATTAATTAGGCACACACAAAAATCAAAAACCAACCTGATAACATGAATGCCTTCAATGGACTCTACCTTCTTAGGGATTGAAGAAGATCTGCAACTCATACCAATGCAACCATTAGAAGAAGACAACCACAGTAAAAAGGTAGAAGATAAGTAAGAGTGAGAATGAGATACTTCTGCTGGTTAGGCCCATATCCAAGTTCACCAGACTGAGCATGGCCCCAGCTTATGCATGTGTTATCAGCACCAACAAAATGATGCATACTGCCTGAATCCATGCAATCTATGTTCCAACCACTACACAAACACAAACACAAACACAAACAAATACTACAACATTAATCTCTCAAATCTTACTATAAATAAATATATATTACTGATCAAATTTTCATGGCAAGTAGGGAAACCTGAGATCCATGAGAGGTTTAGGGTACATCCAGTCATCACCGGTGTTCTTAATCTTTCCCCACATGTACATCTGCCCTCCACCTGAACACAAATATTTCCAATGATGAAAAAGATAAGTTATTATGTTTTAGCAACAAAACAATTAAAATTTTGTTCAAAGGAAAAGAAAGACATGCCAGCTGTAACAGCACAGTTGACAGATCCAGCAGAAACCACTGCATTAGAAGGTACAACATTGTTCTTTGTGAAAAAGTCAAGACGCCTAGGACTCCACTCATCCTTTTGTTCTTTATGTCCAAGCCTATAAATATAAACACCATCAATCAACAACAATATAAGTATAACGATAGAAACAATTATTAATTAAGTAGTAACTTTTCACAAATATTCCTCTTATTTTTTCCTTTTCCATTTTACTTTTGAACAAATGTAAGAACTACTGACCTTCCATATCCTCCAAAGCCCCACCTACAATGTTTGTATGGAAAGTTTTTAGTAAAAGAAGAGACTTAACAAAACAATGATGAAACTCTTTTATAAGTATTTAACAAAAATAGTGTGTGTGGGATAACTTACGTGTACACATGGCCATTTGAGTCCACAGCAACTGAACACGCGACACAACCAAATTAGGAATATATTAATTGTAATAAATATTTTAAAACCTAAGACACCAAAATGTGATTTTTATATAAACTATAAAGATACATAGAATTTATAAATAACCTGTATGGTTTGATCCACAAGCAACTTTAACTATAGTTTCACCAGCAAAAGCAGAGATAGCTTTGGGGCGAGGTTGAGCCTCATAAGCAAGCCTCACAGAGCTATCTTTAGTATTGTACTACAAATAAAGAACAAAATGAAATCAAATATAACCATTATTAATTTTAGGGAATCCAAAAAAGGTAATTTAATATTAGATGTTATGGATCAACGCATAACTCAAAAGGATCTTGCTTATATTCGGGAAAAGAAAGAAAGAAAGAAATTTGCCAATTATGTTACTGAATATACCTCATTGTCAGTTCCATGTCCAAGTTGACCATACTGTGGAAGTCCAGCAGTTCTGAAAAAAAAAAAAAAAAAAAAAAAGACAATGTAGATTGAGCAAATATTTGACCTAATTTAACATAACAAAGTAATATGAAAGAAAAAGCATTAATCATACAGTATTGTAGCGCCTTCAACAGAAGTCAACCAAACAGTAAAATCAGCTCCACATGCAACAGTTTTTACTTCAGATACCAAACAACGTACAGGGTACAACTCAATTTCTACATAAGAGAAAGAAGCAAAACAACTTATTATAATTAGCATCAAAAAAAGAATCTACTTCCTGGAGACAATAAAGATAAACAAATTTATAGCTTTAGATGCACACACTCTTGGAAAATGACAAGTTTGATCACACCTTATAGTAACTCTCACCATGGTTTTAAGTTGAATATAACTTTGGGCTTTAGTGTTATATGACATATTGCATTTGCTTGTAGATTAAATGGATAAAAGGTGGTAGAAGAAAAACAAGTGACTTACCATTTTTGGCTGAGCCTGAACCAAGTTGCCCATGTTTATTCCAACCAAAAGCCAAAGAGATGCCATCTTCAGTCACTACAACTGTATGGGATCTCCCACTTGCTGCTTTCACAATTTTGTACCTGAAACCAAAATGTATGTGTTAATCACAAGAATGTAGTTTTATGATCCCATTAGGATTTATCAAATGTCAACAAAATAACATATCTAATCATGTAGAATTGGCATCAAGAACTATTTCTTATACATGGATTATAGATTCATCGAGCATTCAAGTAATAGGACTAAGGTATTGTTTCTTTTTGAATTGAGTGGGAACATTAAGTGTTTCTTTTTAACTTAATACAAGAAGAACGACGTAACAGAGAGAGTTAGACAAAGGAGGGTTTACGGGAATCCTAACTATTTACAAATTTGCCATCATTTATTAGTTCATTCCATTTATATACTTAGAAGATTCGACAACGGTCTGGTATCGACGTATCGTATGTCTAGATTTAAAAGATCTAGAGTCGTTAGTATTTGTATTTGACACACTTCATTGGATAAACAAGGAAAGTCTATGACCTATTGTATATTTTATGATGAAAACATCCGAGTGATGGGTATTTCAAAATCACATAAGAAGTCGTGTATGTTATTAAATATAGTTTATTCTGTTGTTTAAAGAAAATATTTCAATTAAAGTCTTCTACTTCCCTATGCATGCCACCAGTTACACAGGAAGAAGTAAAAGAACTTACGAAGCAAGTGCAGAGACAACTGTTGGCCTATCTCTTTGAATTTGATCCCCATGTCCAAGCTGCCCCTTCTGCAGAAACACAGGATTCTCCATTATCAGATATCAAACCACGACAATTTATGCAATAAGTCTCTGTTGGAATCACAGAGATTTTGGAATACAAAACTTGTATGGTTGTGGCCATTAATAATGCGGTTTAGTACTTCAAATTTTCGTCTTAAAAAGATAAACTTTACACAAGTTAAACAAGAAATGTTATCAACGTACATCATTTCTTCCCCAGGTATAGCAACGTCCATCCACATCCAGAGCCACACAATGACAAGATGCTACAGAATTATTCCGAATAGATAATTGAACTCCAAAAATGACAAAAATTCAGAAGTGAAAGCACAAAGAAGTACACTCAGCAAGACTTACCACAACCAGATGCAACATAGCGAATGTCAACGCCGACAAGAGGACGCAGCCGTGTTGGAGAAACTAAGTTACCTTCGCAACCCTTCTTTCGACCAATGGTGTCCCAAGCTGTCGTACCACAGAACAACAACTCTCCTCCCTTCACCTCCTCTTCTTTCTTCTCCGTCTCCGTCCCTGCCGCCGTCGTTGACATCTTCGGTCAAACAATTGATCAAGCTATTAAACCCCTGAACACTCACAATGATACAAAAAATAGGATCTTTTCCGGCCGAAAGCAAGATCGTATTTGCTGAAACCCTACTTGTTGAAAAGGGGATTTTATTCTCGAAGCAAATGGGGTCTGTGTGATTGCTATTAATAAGGGTAATAAATCTTAAAACAAATATAGAAAAAAGAGAGAGAGCGTTAGAAAGGATTGGGCAAATTGGGGTTTCAACTTTCAATCCCAATTCCACAGATTTGTTACTGTTTCCAATGTCATTTCATTTTCTTTAACTTTTTTATTTCTCTTCTTTTAGAGTCGTTGTCAGCAAGATTTCCCCCCTCGTTTTAAATTAGGGTTTAAGGGTTCCGCAGGTTCTTTCTTGTGCGCATTCGGGTCCTGGTGGCCCACTGCTTTCCCTCTTTTGGGATAGGTTCTTTCTTTTTGTATACATTTGATGATTTCAAATCAAGTTACATTACACTTTATTTTGGATATTTTTTCTTCATTTGTAGGTATTATGAATAAACTTTTATCAAATTTTAGTTGTACGAATTTTTTTTTTTTATACATTTTTTTATTTGTTGTAAAATACATGTATGACTACTCTATGTATGATATTATTTCTACATTCTAATATGGTGTACCTTATTATAATTTGGATGGTGTTATTTCTGCATTATAATACTTTGTACCTTATTATAGTTTGTATGACTAATCTATATATATGATGTTATTTCTACTTGGATGAGTCTTTACTTCTATTTTGTTTTTCTTGTACTTTTGTTAGCTCTCTATTAGCCGTTTAAGATTGTGGAAATGGGTTCGGCAATTGGATCGGCAACCTTGGCGTGCACATGTGCGCCGGGCCAAGGCTGAGGCATACCGAGCTCGGCTCAGCAATTCGGTAAGGTTGCACCGATGAGAGAAAAATTTGCAAATAACATTTTTTCTTGTTTTAGCATTTTACTTCAATTCCTTTTTTCAAAAAATACCATCTTTTCAAAAAAAATACCCAATTTCAAAAATATAATTTTTTTTTCAAAATTCTCAAATTTTATACCCTCAATTTTCAAGTATAAATATCATCATCCTTATTCAATTCTTCTAACTTTCTTATTTTTCACCTTCTTCAAAAAGTCATTGTTAATGGCTGGTGTAGTTTGCTTTTGGTCCCCTGAAGAAAAGATGGTGTTGGTTCTGTAACACTCTGTTCCGAATCGATTCCTAACTCGAGGTTGTGGCCCAAATATCGGTCAAAGGTTAGATCTAAGCCCATTTGGGTGCAAGTGATGTATTTGAAGTGATTCGGGTGTTCGGTTCGTGTTTTGGAGCCTAAGGGTATTTCTATAAAGTGTCGTTTCGGGCTTTTGTGGAAATTTGATTTTTGTTCGGAAGGTCTTAAGGATGGTATGAGTTTATAGAAGTGTAGGGTTTCTCGTTTCCTTCCTGTGGACATAAGGATCGTCGAAAATGCTCTTATAACGAAGAAGTTATGGCTTCTGAAAGTTTAGTGGTTGTAAGGTTTAGCCGAGTACGTAGGGCGTACATAATGGGTATGTGGGGCGTAATGATGAAGAGAGCAGTACGCAGGGAGTAACTTTGCCTACGTTGGGCGTACTAACCAGGATGATCAGGGGTGCTCTTTGGAGTACGCTAGGTGTACCGTATGTACGTTGGGCATACTCCAATCAGACCCAAACTCTATTTTAGGGTATTGGACCCTATTTAAGCTCCTTATCTCTATCTTCAACATCCATCCCTCTAAACGCTAGAAATTGACCCTTACCCCCATTTGAGTGATTTTTAGATCTTCAAAGTGATTTATGTAGTTTTTGGTGCTTGAGAGGAAGAAGGATCTTCTTGAAGAGTCATTGCTTGACTTTGAGCTTTTGGATCCAAGCTTTGTGCACCTAGATCTAACTTTTGGAGGTATAAAGTCTCAACTTTGACAACTCTTTCTTGTAGATCTAGCTAGGTGGCACTTTGTTATGATTTTGGTCCCTTTTGTTGTGGTTCTTATGAGTAGAAGTTACTCATAAACCTTTGAGCTTCATATTTGGCCTTTGTTGGGGTTATGGAGTCATAAAGTTTGGATTTTGATGAGTATAAACCTTTCATGCATGATTTGGTAGTCTTTTGGTGAAGCTTGGGACTTAGGGTTTTGAGTTGGGTCCCATTACGTCATGCTAAGTCATAAAGTCAGGAACTTTATGACTTAAGAAGTCCCTTTAAATCAGATATGGAAGTTTAAGTGTATATTATTTAATTTCAAATGTGTTTTATTTTTGACAAAACTTCAAAAATGGTCCCTATGTTTTTCGAAAATATCAAGTTTAGTCCCTAAGTTCAAAAAACCTCACAGATGGTCCATGTGGTTTCAAAAATTTTAACATTTGGTCCTTTTCGCTAACTCCATTAGCTTTTGGCCGTTAAGTGAAGGGCAATTCTGTCATTTCACTTCCACAGGGACCATTTATGAAGTTTTAACTTTTTAAAAAATATATATAATTATTTAATATTAAAGGGTTTTTTTCTCTCTCTCTCTCTGTTGCATCTTTTATTCCAATGTAGCCCCATTTTCCTTATTTTACATGGTTCAAATCAACGAAAAGATATCAAAATTTTGAATCTATAACTCCAAAAGTCATGTTTCGCATCAGAGTCAGTGATTCCAAAGAAATGAACATCGGCAGGGTTATCGCTGAAAAATGATTTGTATACGAAAAGGAATTGCATCTGACAATTATGAACTCGTTCTCATGGATTCCTCCGGCCCTTGCCTCCTCACCATTTGCCGGAAGGTATGTTAGATGTTAAATTGTTAATTGTGTGTTTTTGCTCCGATTAGATTTACTTTCCACATGTCAAGGATTTCAATAACCTAATGATTAACAGAGACCAAGTCTACATCAACGGTAGGAGGGTTTTTTGGGTGGGAGGATGGAAGGTGATAAGCCGATATTAGCGTGAAGAGATCTTCGATCATCAGAAAGTCAAACATAACGGTGTTCATAGGAGTATCATATCGAAGGATGCTTATATTAGAGGAACTGCACGATATATGATTCAGCGAAGGAAACAATGGCGGATATCAAATGCAAAGTGAATGCTTCCACTAATGTGATGCTTGGGAAAGATGTATTCTTGCTCACACTGAAACATGTTCGAATTGAGAGCCAATCTTTTTCTCTAAAATCGATTTACAGTCTTCGATTTTTGTGTGTGTTTATGGTTGGGGAAGAAGAAGCGAGGGTGGGGTGTGTTTTTTATCGATCTCTCCGGAGGTAAATTAAACCCTTAGAGGGTTGTCGGAGATTGATCTCTCCACCCCTCCTTGCGATTCGATCAATCATCACCGGACCTTTTTTTTTGCCTGTTCGTCTTCTTCGATCTACCATGGAAAAAAGTCATTTCCCCTTATTTGTATTGGAGAGTGTGTGTGTGTGTGTGTGAGAGAGAGAGAGAGAGAGAGAGAGAGAGAGAAAGAAAGAAAGGTGGGACCCTTTAATATTAAATAATTATTTTTTTTCTTTAAAAAAAATAAGTCAAAACTTCATAAATGGTCCCTATGGAAGTGAAATGACAAAATTGCCCTTCATTTAACGGCCAAAAGCTAACGAAGTTAGCGAAAAAGGACCAAATGTTAAAAGTTTTGAAACCACGGGAACCATCTGTGAGGTTTTTTGAACTTAGAGACTAAACTTGATATTTTCGAAAACCACATGGACCATTTTTGAAGTTTTGTCTTTATTTTTTAAGTGTAAGTGTGTGATTTTCTTTAAAGTTGATGAAATTTTAGTTTTAAAAAAATAGTATGTTTGAAATGTTTACTTTTTAATTTAATAATTTAAAAAAAAATAAAATGGCAAGTGTGGCAACCCGTGTCATGTAAATGACAAAAAATTGAAGGAGTGTGGCAAATCTGGCGTGGCGCTTACGTGGATCGTGGCAAACGTGACACGACTCCCTCTAACCTAATATAATAATGTATAACTAATAGTCTAGCCAACCGTTTGGGGTGGGGGGGGGGGGTTGCATATCCTTTTTGTTTTCTTTACCTTTGATTTTGGAATTTGATTCTAATAAACTAATTAATCAACATTAATGATTGTCTGTTTGGTTTTCACTAAGACCACATCATTTATGGCAAATAACTAACAAATTATTAAAATTACTTTTTGTTGAACAACGTTTTTTGTTACATTTCAATCTATATGGTTAAATTGAGTATGTTTGTTGCCTATTTAGTGTGTATAGAAAATGCATTATATTCATAACATCGTAAAAATATACACGTTCTGAAATTGTAACTCAACAATATCATCAGAACCATTATATCCTCCGATTTTTTTTGGTAACTCAACAGTTACATAGGAGTTTGATTATACTAAACTAGTTAATCAACATTAATGATTGTCTGTTTGGTTTTCATCAAGAGCACATCATTTATGGCAAATAACAAACAAACTTTTATAATTATTGTTTGTTGAACAATGTTTTTTATCATATTTCAATCAATATGGTTAAATTGAGTATGTTTGTTGCCTATTTGATGTGTATATCAAATGCATTATATTCGTAACATCACAAAAATATACACATTCTAAAATGGTAACTCAATAATATCATAGGTATTATTATATCCTCCGATTTTTTTTGGTAACTCAACAATATCATAGGAATTTTATTCTAATAAACTAATTAATCAACATTAATGATTGTTTGTTTGGTTTTCATCAAGAACACATCATTTATGGCAAATAACTAACACATTTTTATAATTATTATTTGTTGAACAATGTTTTTTGTTACATTTCAATCTATATGGTTAAGTTGAGTATGTTTGTTGCCTATTTGGTGTGTATAATAAATGCATTATATTCATAACATCATAAAAATATACACAACTCAACAATATCATAGGAATTTGATTCTAATAACCTAATTAATCAACATTAATGATTGTTTGTTTGGTTTTCATCAAAAGCACATCATTTATGGCAAATAGCTAACAAAATTTTATAATTATTGTTTGTTGAACAATGTTTTCTGTGACATTTCAATCTAAGATGGTTAAATTGAGTATGTTTGTTGCCTATTTGTTGTTATATTCATAACATCATAAAATATACAACAATATCATAGGTACCATTATATCCTTCGATTTTTTTTTGTTTTTCTCATAAATAACTTTATTTTTTTCTTAAAAAAATGTATTGATAAGATTAGTAATAGTCATATTTGGGGCATTAGAAACAAATATTGAATATATGTAATTTGTATACATGGTAAATTATATTGTATGGATGTTTTTCGATCCTATTAGAATCCTCTAAAATGAGATTTAGATGATCTATAAGAAATTGAATCATAATGGTGTGACATGTCGACGTCATTATAGATGGTATAAATGGTGGGTATAATATTGTGATAAACAATAATATGATTGGGATGGACATGTCACCTTTCAAGTATTGCGTCCTACTACCCTATCTTTATTTTATGTTACGAAATTGTTAACACATGTTTCAAGAATAATATATAAAGATTGATGCTTGAAACATGAGCTTACATGGGTATCTCCACGTAATCAAGAAGTTTAATGCAAGGAACAATATTATGAAAACATGCGATTTTGGTGAAAAATAAGTTTAGGGTTGGTAAAAATGTATTTTGTCTTTATCATGAAATTTATGTGTTACAAACGAAATAATCAATTGTTTTGCAGTCTATGTTACTTATCCCATGTATTTTGTCTGAAACATATCATATGAAAGATTGAATCATCTAGTTATAATTTTTTATATATAAAGATATTGTGTCACTCTTATATATAAAAAAATAAAAAATAAAAAAATACTTGAGTCAATATTTAACTTACAAAAAAATGATGTATAAGATGGAAAAAAAACTAAAAATATAGACGAAAATTTAACATGAAATTGATACGTTTTAGCGTGTGTTAGGGGCTGTTTGATTGCCTTCTGACTCAATATAGTCAGAACTTTTTGCTGACTTGGTCTGAGTCTGTGTGTTTGATGTCATCTATATAACCTATGACTCGATCCAAAACTCTCATAAATCCTCCGACTCGGTCCAAGGAAAAGAGCGCCGACCGGGTCATCTTTATCGTATGCCCTTTTTGCCATTTGGCGCTTGATCGACATCGTAAGCCAACTTCTTCCTCTTCACTGTCTTCTTCCTAAGACAATACCGCCCTTTATTACCCTTATTCATAAAACGACCGTTGAAACGGAGATTGGCCACCATCGTTCAGGCTCTCTATCATTGTTCCGCTGAAGCCATCGTCGATGCCATCAGATTCCTCCTTCGCGTCGTCGTCTTGCTCATGTGAGTTCTTTTTTTGAACAACAATCTCTTCGTTATCGATTGGATCAATTCCACAAAATCAAAATCGATTTCAACATGTGAAATTGTTGTTGTTGTGTGTTCTGATTATCTTGTTGTTGATGTGCTCTGATTCTTGTTGTTGATGTGCTCTGATTTCAATTTTTGTTCATTATGCACCTTATTTCAATTTTCCTTGTTGTTGATATGCTCTGCTTTCGATTTTTGTTTATCTTGCACCTGATTTCGAATTTGATTTTTCTTTTGTTACTTGATTTAGATTTCAAAGATCATCAAGAAAGCTTTATGCAAGGATGTGGACTACTAAACACCTCCTGCTTTCTAGATTGAAGTCCTAACAACAAGCTTTTTCGAGGTCCAGAGCTCGTGTTTTTTTTTTAGTGTTTTGGATCATTTTCCTGCTTCATGTTGCTTAATATTTCAATTATGCTTTTGATTTTTTTACTATTGGTTGCCTATTAATTAATGTTATAATGTTGAATCGACAACAAGAACAAAGATCATTGATTTCTTATGAGTTGGGTTTGAGAAAGTCCAACTAGTAACGTGGAGAAATTGATTATGATTCTATCAGACAATATAGTATTGTTAGTTCTGATGAACATCTTGATGCTCTAGAAATGGTAGTTTATGTGATTTTATTGCCTCGATCTTGCTCTACATGATTTTTCTTGTTCATTATTTTGTTGTTATGTTCATGATTATTTGTTTTTATTGTGCAAGGAATTTGTTGCTCTAAATGGTATTTGTATTTCTCAGTTTCTAGAAGGACAAAAATTATTCTTCCATGGGAGCTCCTCCAAACAATTTAAAGGATCTTCACATTAATCCAAATGATTTGAAAGATGCAGCATCTACAACAGTTTGATGTTTGTATGCTAGAGTTTCTCGTGATTTTGATAATAGTGATTGATCTTGCTGTAAGGATAGAACTATACAATGTGTAATTGGTAAAACTATATCTATAATTTGTCAAGTTAAACGTGAAGATGCAAGAACTCTGTTGTGTAATTTAATTTTTTGTTTGTTATGAGATGGCATTCTGATAGCTTCATTTTATTTACTTCTTTTTATAGTTTATTTTAGCATATTTCATTCATAATTTAGATAATTTCCATGCATATTTTCCTTTTTGTTATTTTATGACTATTTCGGGTACTCTCGAATCTTGTGAGCATAATTGCAGGTTTTCGGGTCTAGCGGAGCGGGAGTGTTCGGGACGTATAGGAGGCGATGAGATTTGGTAGACAAAAATGACGTTGGGCTTGATGGGTAGTGGAGATGATGCATAGAGTGATCTTGATGATTATTTGAAGACTTGGAGAGAAATAAACTTTAAATTTGCAAGATGCGGGGGAATATTCAAGCGTACGTAAATTATTGATCGGGCGAGTTCACGAGCATTGGAGGACTTAGAGAGGTCAAATTAGGCTTAAAATGAAGAAAAACTTGAAGAAAATGGGCTAGGAGGTGATTGGATTCGACCTGGGCCAAGTGGGCTAAGCTATGGAGGCCCAAAACCTCAAAGATGCTACATCCAGGGACCACCCGCGCAACCCACCCGCGCAGCAGCACGCGGGTCGCGCAAGGCCCTGCAGGGGTAGTTTCGGAAATTCTTCTTTTGAGCTATTTGAGGAAGGTTGGTGCCCATCTTTTGCATACTCATGGACATCCGATTTTTGAAGATTCTCTCTGGAGTTTTGAAGACTTTTGAAGGCCAAGAACCCTTGAAGAACATCATATTTTTACCTCTTGATTCTTGCTTAATGTTTGGTACAAATTTCTCTAACTTTGTTTCTTTGTGTTTAGCCATGCTTGGCTAAGCTAATCTTGGTTGACTTTTGGTTAATCCTTTGAACTTTTGTTGAATGTTGAAGAATCCATGAACATGTTCTTGAATCTTTATGGGAATGTTTTGTGTTTTAACATCTTATCATTACTTGTATGTTTTAGTTCATGAGTTTAAATGTGTTTGTGGTGATTAGTTGGCTAATTTCTTGATTAAGTAAAGGATCCTCAAATTAGCAAGCAACAAATGATTTTTGTGTTGTTTTTTTGCTTCACACAATCATAAAAACATTTCCTCCAACATGGTGGTGAAAGCATTTGACCCCTCTTGGATTTGGTGACTTTTTGGTTCTTAATGCTAGTTGACTTTCACTAATTACATGCTATTTGGAATTAGTGACTTTGACTAAGGAAATTGTTATGAGCTTCTCTAACCATTTCAACAATTAAGAAAAGTCTAGGTAATCTCAAGCTCCTTGGATTACTATAGCCAAATGAGGATTTAAAACAAGTATTGCACCATTGAATTCTAATGATATGTTCATCAAAAGTCAAAGTGAGAAAACTTTAAGTCAACCATCTTTCCCTTATTGATTTTACATCAAATTCTTATTTTTGTTGCAATTGTCTATTTAAATCATAGTTAATTCTAGTTTGTTTCAAGTATTTTGAAAACATCAAAACCCCCATTTTTAATTTATTGTCATATTCCAAGTATTTTACAAAGAGATTTTTCATAGAGTTATCAAATTGAACCAATCTCCGTGGATTCAATCCCTTTACCACTATACACTATTTTAGTGTGTAATATTTAGGGTTATTATTTGTGTTGGCCTCGACAACCACCACATTCAGTTTTATTTTTGATTCATAGAACTTGGAACTTGGAAGGTGTTTGCTCTTATGAATGTATTTGTTTTATCTTGGTGTATTCTAATCAAATTAGGACTTAGATATGACAATGTTTTGCTTATTATAAATATGTCATCCCAAATGAAAAATGGTAAATCATAAAGGAATTATTATAAAAAAATGTTGTTTGAGGGTAATATAGTCATTTTGTGTGGTCAATCAGAAGCAAAATCAAACAACAAGTTTCAATTAGAAGTTAACTTGATCAGAACTTCTAACCCAATCAGCTTCTAATCCAGTCAGATCTAACCCAATTAGCAACTATCAAACGACCCCTAAGTCATGTTATAGAAACCGATCCAACCGAATTGTAATTGGATCGGACCTCCCTCCCTCCTTTGACATCCTGGCTAGCGGGTGTTATTGATGATGAAGATGATGGTTCAATGAACAAAACAAACTTGCAGATTTAACCCAAATTTAGCAAAACTCATATTTGTTCTTCATCTTAGTAAAATCCACAAGATTTGATGAAATGATTTATATTGATATACAACTTGAGGAAAAGCTTAAGCTCTACGGGAAGGACCAAACATTACATTAGTTCTTGACTTTTTAATCAACCGATGCTAGTTGGTATATGTCTGTGTTGGGTCTCGGTGCGTCTGTAATAAAGGGTCCAACTAGGGGTACTTTTGTCATTACCTAGTTGAGTCAGTGCCAAGGGGTTTGTATAGTTTGTTGGAGCAGTTAGCTAATTATTTTGTAAAGTGACTTTCACCCTCAATTCTCAAATGGCAGAATTCATGTAATCATTCGCTTCTAAACATTCAATTGAAGGAGGACATTCTAATTCTTCTAATCTACTTCAATTGTATGAGAACATAGCAGAACTATCATGCTTCAATTGCACTTTGCCCTGCTATAAAATTCAAACAAGGGAAATTGAAACACAAAGGTCTGCTCAAATCAGCTCTCTAAGAATGAACAAATCTACAAAAACTGAAATCATGACTCAGAAAATTAAGTAATTAACAAAAAAAAGAAAAAATGGTTCCTTACAAGAAAAACCTAAAAAGGACAATAAAGCTTTAGTCTTTGCTCTCTTTCTCTTCTATACTTGACCTACTGAGTACAAATACACCAACTACAATGAGAAGGGCACCTGCAAACCACTGTATCAGACATGGAACTAATGAGATTGCCAATGAAATATCAAACACTTTCATGATATGAAGATAATTTACAATCTCATGCATGCTCTTACCAAAATATAACACCAATAGAATATTACAAGAAATACATTCTCAATTCTCAATTTGGAAAGAAACATGCAAATATGCAAAAAGCTAATTCATCCCTTTCATGAAGATTGTAATGTATAATTTGACACATAGTGGAAGTAAATAAAAATCTTGCTATTTATCAACTATTATCTGCAACACCCTTACTAAAAAGGACTTGTGGAACCAAATCAATACAAACAGATTGTCTATAATGATAATAACCTGTGAAGAAAGTTTACAATCTTCAATAGCTAAAATTAACCCAATGTGGATAGATAATAGATGTACCTTGAGTGATATTGGTTCCTGAAAGAGGAAAAACCCAGCTAAACCAGAAGACAGAAAGTTGGATGCAAAGTTGGTGACAGTTGCTTGAAGAGATGAGAGAGCTTTCAAGCTATTCACATAGCATCCCCACATCACTACATTGAAAAATATAACCATGGCATACCTAAAAAGCTGTTGAAGAATAAAACCTTTCTATTAACTGTGCAAGAAGTATCAAAGTAGCACATAATCATACTTAAGATTCTCTAATCAGATTGGATGTTTTAATGGATTCATCAATGACGATGGAGACAAAAATACAAGTGATCGAAATTTACAAGACACGAGCAAATCGACAAATTACTGCTCTGTTCTTCAAAGTGTACTTCTGAATTAACTAGGATTCAAATAGCAAACTTTTATTTCTGAATGTCTATATGGGAAATAGTGGAACGAACAATCGGATAAATTAAACATGAATACAAATCAGAACACCGTCAACAATGAAATAATCTATGTAAGAATTGATTAACTCGAATTCTGATTGATCGACGGTGACGAGTTAAGAGGTTTTAGGGTTCGGATCAAGTATGTGATGAGGTGTTTAGGACAGTAAAACAGAAAGCGAGATACAAATGAGAAGGGGGATATAGCTACCTGTGGGCCAATGAACTTGGCAGAAATGGCAGCAAAAGCGGCATTAAGTCCAGCTGAAACCGCCCATCCATAGCCTTTGTTCTTGCTAAGATTCATTGCTACTGAAACTTGTTAACGATATAACAAAACATACGACAATAGTTGGCTATTTACTTACAAGGGCTGAAGGGTTCCAAGTCTCACATAGGCTAAAGACATTAAATACACAGTCTCACATAGGTTAAAGATATAGGGGGTGTTTGGGAAAAAATTTCAATGTTAAAAGTTTTTTTTTTGCCTAGTGATTTAAAAAGTGTTTGTATTTGCTTTTAAAGTAAAAATTAATTTTTCAAGTTAAAAAATCTCAAAAATCACAAAAAGAAAGGATTTTGTGATTTTTGAACCACTTTCTTTTCATTCTATACAAAAAGTCATTTTAAAAGATCCTTTTCAATACCCAAACATCTTTTGTATCTTTTCTAACTTTTTGAAAAAGTTAAAAGTTAGAAGTTTTAAAAGTCATCCCAAACAATCTCGTAGTGGATTAGATTATCGTTCCTGGAAAAAAAAATTAACTATATATTTAGTTTCACATAGGTTAAAGACATAGTTGATTTGATTATGAAAAAAAATGACTATATATTTAGATTTATTTTATTTTATTTTTGAACAAGAGATCTAATCTAATCTTAAAGTACTAAGGATTTTACATATATCTCATACAATATAATACTTTAACTTTCAACCTTAAAATCATGTTTGATGCTTAGAATTAAAGGTAGAGAAATGGAATATTTTCCATTTTTCTTGTTCCGTAAGGCTGTCGGGTATGAGGGTGATTTCAAGTGTGGAATCCGACGTTGAATGGTTAATTTATGTGAGAACATCATCTTGCTCTTTCGTAGTCGTTTTGTGGAGTGGCTGACTTCATGGATCTTCATGGAGGCTCTCTCCCCCCTCCTATGTATCTCCCTCTTTCTCCGTATGGACATTGTCCCTTTAGATTGTAATGGTGTTGTGAACAAATGTGGCACATTCTTCAGACATGATGATACACACAACCTAAATAGTAAAAAATAAGAGAAATATAATTTCATTTCCACCATTTTATTTCTCTTTTTTTTTTAAATAAAGGAACGGGGAGAAAAAAGAAATATTGAGCCCTCGACCAAAAAAAAAAAAAAAAGAGAATTGGATTTACATTTTTAGGTCTTCGGTTTGAAACTGGGTGTGCTCCTTATTTTTCGTCTATGATTTTCTTCGTCAATCAATATCTTCACAACTACTTCTAGATTTCACAGGTACAACTTCATTGATTTCAAAACATCTTTTCTATCCGTTAAGATATGACTTGATTTTTATTTGTTCATCGAATTATGATTGGTTGGTTTATGTTTGATTTGGAAATTATTGGATGTTGATTATTTGGTGTTTGTTGAAGCGATTAATTGAATTTATGGAAGCTTTCGTGTTTGATATTGGAAGGAATTTGAAAGTTAAAATTGGCATTCTAAAAGATATGGAAGCAATGTCAAGATTAATCAGTCAAATAAAGAAAGCCAAAATTAGAATTTCATATGCTTGAATTCATGGCCTGATGTTTTGATGAAGATTGATTCTTAATGCAGTGGTTCTTGTGATCAAGAATTAAAAGAGTTCATTGGTTTAGGATTTGTGAAGCCTTAGTCAAAGCTGATAATATAATTGATACTGTCAATATGATTTCACTTTTGATAATATAATTGATACTGTCAATATGATTTCACTTTTGATAAAAAAGAAATACAAGTTGGTGGTATTAAATCCAAATGGTGAATTGATTCAAAGAGGTTGAAATTTATATTGCAAATGAGTTAGTGATTCTTGAAATCAAAATTGCTATGGTTCGTGAATCATTGAGTCAAACAATTTATGATTCCAATTATATAAAAATCCCCATGGTGAATTGATTCAAAATTGACTATATATTTAGATGTGTTTGTCTTTTATAAAAATAAAAACATAATTGTTAAATTAAAAATTATAAACATAAAAAATACATAATTTGACAAACTAAGATGTATATCACGATCATATTATTATATAAAAAATTATTGTTTCGAAAGAAATAAACAGTTGGATGGAATAGGGTTTATATAGGAGATCTGAATACCCCTTGGATAATGTTAAACACTTTTCAAATTGATATTTCTATCATATGCATGTGTTGTAAGAAATTCAACTTATGATAGTCCAAGAGGACACTTACGAATCAAGTTGCTAGAACGACTATGTGTTTGTTTGAAGAAAAAAAAGCTAATAGTTTTCGTGTCACTCTTCTGAAAGATAAGAGTTGTGTATATAATAAACGAGATTAGGGTTGGCCATCATGGGATGATTTGGAAGCAAGCATGGGAAATCCATATTTTAATGAGGATTTAGGGTTTCCAAAATTAACGAAATTCATTAGTTTTATCACAATCATCCTCAAAATTTTGAATTTATCACTACGGTATCATATGTAAAATTCGAAGACCTTTTGGGCGCTGCCCCTATACCCTGCCAAAGGGACACTGCCCCTTTGGAAACCCCAGGCCCAGGGGCGTTGCCCCCGGACCCCCGACTTGTCGTTGAATCGACTTCTAATTGAATCTTATACATATGTGTGCTTTGTACAACCTTTTACATATATTATAGTACAAATTATGAAGCCCCTTAGCTCACATGTTAGTTTCAGTTATATAAAATGACATGGTAACACTAAAATCACCAACATAAAATAGGTAAAAAAACTATTTTCATTTATTGTTTAATGCAACCAAACAAGAGAAATAATTATCATGACATTTCTCTAGTAAATTGTCTATTGTACCAAATAGTGTGATCAATTACTTTTTCTCAACTTAATTATCTTTATCTACATTTCTATTATCTATTGTAATTCTCTTCCTCTGTACCAAACGTGCTAAGGAGTGAAGAGCAACGTTTCATATCGATGTGCAAAAAGTTAAACATATAAACGTTTTAAAACAAAATGGAAACAAACTTTTTGGGTAAAAGAAGAACAACTTGAACGATTTTGTGTTAGTATGCAAAAGGAATTAGTGAAGACCTTTCTCATAAACTTGTGGATATACTCACTAGACAACATAAGAGGCTCCAAGCAAAAAAAAAAAAAACACTAGTATAGTAAGTGCGAATGGTGAATAATAATTTTTTGATACTCAACAGGTTAAACTCTACCGGATTTTTGATGTAATTTGAGTCCGAAATTGTATGAAGATTGTAGTTGTATTTTTTGTAATAAAATATGTTCTGCAATGGTTATGGTTATATGATTTAAGTTATGTTTTATTACAATACGATCTATCATGCTAAGTGTTTCAAAATGCAAAGATTTATTGTGTTTGTGATTTCTTTGAGCAAAAAATTTTTTACTCATGAAATTTATTGTATGTTTTATCATATTTTTATGGTTGGTTATAACTTATAAGTAATAACACAATTACACGTCTTGTTCGTTATGCTCGAGCAAGTAAAATATTTCAAAAAGAAAATTGATTTTGAATACATATGATGATATTATTTGAAATTATTTTTTTTAGTTAATTAATTAATTTATAATTATTTTTTTGAAAACAGTACCGTCTTTAAAAGGTCAAAAAGAGAAGAGAGCTGGTAGAGAGATAAAATCAACAAGTTAAGTAACACGTGACATTTCAATTGAACGATACCTCCTTACGCTCGGAATCGTTCCATCAACGATAACATGATCGACCCACTGTTTTTTTCAGTCTCTTCCGTCCACTTAAAGAGATACATGCTACCTTTATTTAAGGGTGTGTTCGACAAAATTAATTAGTAGCGGGTGGCTTGTAGCGTTTTGTTAAACGTTACATGATGTACCATTTGAATTTGAACCGTTTTGTTTAAACTAAACGCTAGAAGCTTATAGTGACAAACAAAGCTTGATCGTTTTGTCAAATGCTAAAAACTAGAAACTCTCAAACGCTCTGTACCGAACACGCCCTAAATCAAGTTACTATTCAACAATTAGCTATCTAAAAAAAAAGTTAGTATTCAACTAGACATAAAAAAATACAATTAATTATGAAATTTTAGAAAATATGTAAAAAAAAATAAACAATAAAAAATGGCCATGAACGACGGAGATGGGTTAAGTCGAGGAAAGAGTTGGCCGAGTTCAACTCGGGGATCCACTACACACACAAGAAACACAAATAAACCGAGTCAAACAAACACAACAACACGATCCGAGTCAATTTTTTGTAACCAATCAAAATCGTCCATCATAATATCGACCAACCGGAGATAAGTAGATGGATCCCCGATTTCTCTCACTAAATCCACGTTTTACCGTGTATATATATACCCACGTATCCATAACTAACCGAGCTTTTTTCCCCAATCCAAAACCCTATTCCCAAATCAAGCAACTCTCCTATTTCGGTAAAATCATTCTTCCTGCCCATCAAAAACCACAATTAACTGTTTCAGATTGTTGTTTTCTCGCTCTAATTCTTGATTTCTTTTTGCCTATTTTCAGGTTTTTCTTGTAATTTGAATCGCAATGGCTCGTACAAAGCAGACTGCTCGTAAGTCCACCGGAGGAAAGGCTCCCAGGAAGCAACTTGCTACCAAGGTATGCGACGTTTAATTCTATGCCTAAATTGGTGAGGAATTTGTCGATCTCCGTTTCGATTTTGTGTTAGTTCGGTAATTTCTTTCACATGCTAGTGGATTATTAATCCTCGCGACATTCGCACAGGCTGCCAGGAAATCAGCTCCGACAACCGGAGGAGTGAAGAAGCCCCATCGTTACCGTCCCGGAACTGTTGCTCTACGGTGAGTCTTATACTTTCTCTCAAACTATTGTTCTGAAATTTACTAACTCTTCATCATCAATTCAATAGGATTAACATAATTTCACACTATAGTTCGATTAAGTATTTTATATTAGTCCTCATCTACGATCGATCATGCCTAAGTTTTGCTTACGATATCTATTTGAACTTGCAGTGAGATTCGTAAGTACCAGAAAAGTACTGAGCTGCTGATCCGCAAATTGCCATTCCAGAGGCTTGTTCGTGAAATCGCTCAAGATTTCAAGGTGTGTTTACTGCGTTTATGCAATTTCAACAGCTATTTCTCTACAGTATGTAATTATCAGTGGTTGTTTTGTTACAGACTGACTTGAGGTTCCAGAGCCACGCTGTGTTGGCCCTTCAGGAGGCAGCAGAGGCTTACCTGGTTGGTCTGTTTGAGGATACCAACTTGTGTGCCATTCACGCTAAAAGGGTTACAATCATGCCCAAGGACATCCAGTTGGCTAGGCGTATCCGTGGTGAGCGTGCTTAGATTCTGTTGTTAGCATGCCTAATTGTTCTTCTTCGTCTTTTACTTTTAGTTGTTTTTGTCGTAATGGGACAAGTTGAATTTGATGTTTCTGTCTTGGATTGTAAATTCTCTACAACTGATTAAAGTTGATGTCAATGGTATAATATGTTCCTATTTGATTTTGTTTGAATTGTGTTCTTGTTGGTGAACAGTAGATGTTTGTGGTTGTTTTTCATGCATTCATTCATATTATTCACGATATGATATAGTTTCTGATTGTTTTTCGAGTGATGCCTCCATTGATTGCTGTGAGCTTGTACTTGTTTCACTGTGTCTGCCAAGCATATTTTTAATTTAAATGAATGACCAACATGACATCTTTAATGAGATTCATTCACCTTCATTCGGGGATGTTAGACCAGGATTAGAGAAAAAGAAATTATATGTTTATAATTTGCTTCTTAAAGGAATTATATGTTTACGATTTGCTTCTTAGATGATTTCGTTACGTCTCATGGAATTGTGACTTCCGTTGATAATTCTAATGATATCCACCATTGGAATGGAATGACATGATTTATAAGACAAGTAATTTACATAAATGTTTTAATCCAATCAAATGAAAGTAATGGATGTTGAAATATAAGTGTTCGTAAATTTTAAAAAGGAATAAATAGTGATATGAGTTCATAATCACCGTGGATGCAAGTCTAATGGTAGGATTGGAGTTACGTAATAAGAAATGAAATTATGAAAAGATATTTTGAAGTTGAATATATTAGATGTTTAAATCATGTGTAGAATGATCATTGTTTATCATTAAGCTATTATTCTTAGTCGGATGCGCTATTATTTACAAACATATTTAAGCTTAGACAAATTAGACAATTCAGAATAATAAAATTTGTTGACCGAAATGTTGTATTCATCTAATCTCCTAAACTCCGTCAAATTGTCACAAATAGCGAATCATAAACTAAAGTTGAAAGTAGGTGCTATGATATGTAGTTGAAAATAATGTTGGGTCTTGAATGTTAATGACAAGGATTCTTTTTAACTCCATTTGAAAAACGAATGCCATTTAAATTTATTAGTGTGTTTGCCAATCACAATCAATAAAAGCCAATGTCAATTACTTTCAAGAGCATGGTTATTATTGTGAAGACTATGTTGATCCACAAACAACTTTATGTTGTCTAGTCTAGAGTAACAAGCAAAGTGTGAATAAATGTGGCAATCATTTATGAATAAGACAACTTATCAAACACAACGTGTAAATGTTGTCTAGAAGGAACAACTTCAAAATTTATATATACTACACTGGTTATCATATTAGTATGATTAGTAATTTCTTGATTTTGGTTATATTGTTATAAATATTTATGTGGTAGAACTATTCAGAAGATCAATATTATTGAGATCCTGTTCATATATGTCTATTACTTAGCAAGATATAAGTTTAAAAACTCTTTAGTGATTGGGATTAACGGGATGGAAGTTGAAAGGTTATGGACAACCCTTATTATAATGTTCAGAGCTTTGTAATGATTATATTACATATTATTCATATTAATATGCTTAGTAATGTTTTGATTTTAATCATATTGGTATGTGTGTGTATGTTGTAGAACTATTATGAAGATCAATATCATTGAACTCGTGTTCACACAAGCCTATCACCTAGTAAGATATAAATTTAAAAATTCTTGAGTGATTGTGATTATTTAGATAAAAATTGAAAGGTTGTGGATGTTTTAAAATGAATATGAGACAAGGATGATAGTCTATATTGAGACACATTCATTTTGATGCTCTTTATTATAAGTTTTATCAAGATAAATATTTAAATGGACAACACTAGTTTTAATATCACAATTACATTTTTTGGTAATTTTTTTGTTACACTATATTATTATTTAGGGATATTGATTAAAGCAATCATTACAATTAAAGTTTTTAATAAAAATAATCATTTTTTTGTGTGTTTTACAAAAATATCCATTTTGTTCTAAATGGATCATTACAAAATATTTCAGAAGGATAAAAAATATTTAATGTGAATCTTTTTTTTTCTTGTTTGCATAATTTTTTTTTTCTCAAAAGACTTTATTCATCCATGTCCAAAATATCTATTTGGAAGTATATAGTACCATCATTTTTGAATCAAACGATATAACCTTTCTATCAAATATATTCTCTATTTTGCCACGTTTATTTATTTTTGTCAAATATTTAGTAAAAAAATATTTTATCGAAATTCCAAAATTATTTATTAGATTGCAGATTTCTTCCTGAAATTCGTGAATTCCTTTTCCTTTTGAAATATTAAATGTATACAAAGAAATCAACACCGAGTATTTTTCTGCGAGAAAAAAGTATTTATAAGTTATTCGAAATGACCGAAATGTTGATCATTTTTTCAAAAAAAGCTTTTTTTTAATTAATAAATGTTTAGTGTTAATTCAAATTAATATTACTTTAGTTAATATCCATGTTATTTATAATAACTAGGTGGGGAACGTGGGGTCGGATGCGACATGTCTTTCAGCAAAATTGAAATATAAACAAAATAACTTTATATTTTAAGAATGACTTTAAAAATAAATTAAATTTCTATTTTTGACATATTCATTTTCATTATAGGATGTAAAAAGTTTTTTTTTTTAATTTTTTTTATTTTATATATATTTGTTTTAAAAAACAAAAATTACACTTTTAGACGGATTTGAACACAAAATGACCGGGAAACCAAAACTATTCCCAACACCTGTCCGCACAAAATATGGATACTGACATAAAATAACCTAAAGATGGATTTGAACACAAACACATAACTAGAGGATTATTCTTGCCAAAAACCACATAAATTTACTATTCCTAAAAAGTGTCAATCGTTTAATATATATATATATATATATATATATATATATATATATATATATATATATATATAATAATGTCATGTCACTATTGGAAATATGGGTTTCAAAGACGGAAGTAGCGACGGAAAATAGTAATTAGCGACGGATATATGATCTATTAAGCAAGTTTTGACGGATTTTAAAAGCATATCGATTACCTAAATTGTAGACATGTTGATCAACAGATCTGCTACCCGAATCAGCAACAACAGAACATATCCCTTGCTAAGCCCTCGCTATTAGCGAGGGAACACGACGGAATTTCTCGTGGCTCGATCTGTCGTTGCTAATACTTCCCCTGCCAATTAATTAATTCCCCCCCAAAATATTTCACGAAAACATAAACCCTCTCCCTCCCAGATCGACGCTCTTACTTCTCCCTCCCAAATCGAGACCTTCTTCATCTCATTCTCTTAACCAAATTTCAACCGGCCTCCTCCACCCCAACTACGTCGATTCCGGCCACCTCCACCCCCAACGTCGCCGATTCTGGTCCCTCCACCCACAACGTCGTCGATTTTAAACATCTTCTCCGATTCTTGGTATTTATTGTGGAAATTCTCTAGGTAATTCTTTGTGTTGATATGGTGTTAAAAGGTTAGAAGAATGTATGGGTTCTGATTTTGTTCCCCTTGTTAAGTTGATTGTTTCAATTGCTTGGGGTAATTTCTGATTCCTATATGCATATTTTTGTTTTCACACATACATATGGTGAGTGACCAAATTGTCATTCAACAGGTCTTTTGGCTACTGCAGCCATTGACCTTTTGCTTCTACCTTCTGCTTGCAGTTATTGTAGGGGCAATGATCCTGGAATGTGGTTCCAAGTCTTGTCTGGAAGGATGGAAAGTGGAGTGAATGGTGGTCCAGTTTCCACGCTTCTTCTGAGGTTTATCTCAAATTGTCATAGCACTTGGGTTCAAAAAACAAAACATTTTTGTTTCTTAGTTGTAATGGTGAACTCAATGTTTACCTTCAAAGGCTGAAGGTACATTACATCTAATTAACTGTAATTATGCTAAACACTGTTTGTTAATTAAAATTTGCATAAGAAATGAAGGTTATCAGATATTTGAAGGTTCTTTTTCATTATATACTCTATATATTGTCTTCTAGATGTAACTTATATATAAGAAAAGTGACAGCTTAACTTGTCAATCATACCCACAAAATAAAATTACCTAAAAGAATACTGCAAAAAGCTTCTGTCATGGCAGTTAGATACTGCAGTAGCTTAACTTCCTTAACTGATTTGCCCTTACATGTTGCTAAACTTGAAACCAAACTTGCATGAACGAAAATCTTCCAGAATTTTGCATTCAAGTTTCTTCTTTCTTGAATCCTCTCTAAAAAAACATGCACCAGGAAAAAAAAAGATAAAAATGCTACGTTTTTCTGCAACTAAACTGGTATATACTTCTCATGTAAATCCTTTGACTTTACCTTAATCTGATTTTGAACTACACCCCTTACAAATAAAGTTTACTAATTAAGATCCCAACATTTACTTTCTTTTAAAAGCTCTTAATAGCTTTACGTCCCAAAAATTTAATAATTTGCTTACAGTATTCACGTGCATATATAACATACGCTCCTGATCATTGACACATTTTACTATTTCTGAGGTGTTCAAATTTTCTATAAAAATGTGCAATCTATCCTTAGAAGTTGTCATGTTGACAATACATTACTTACATCATCCACTTGAACATTATCTTTTGTTCTTTAGTATTCTTATTGAAATATATGCTGAAAGTATAAAAATGTGATCCTTTTGACACCTCAATTGTTGTTGACAGGACCAGTATGAAGTGTCATGTTCTTATCAGGAAGTTGGAGAAAGCTCGTGTGTACATAGATTTCTAGTACTTTCTGTTCCCTACTCTTTATCATTTTTTTTTTTTTTTTTTTTTTGGGCATAATGTTATTAGCATTAAAAAAAATAAAAATAAAAGTTGAGGATCCAAACTCCATGGTTTCAGGTACTAGACGCATTGATTAGTCCTTTTTGCCAAACAAAAATTTTAACAGATACATTATCGGATGGCAGTTGGCTTTTAAGGCAATTGCTTCTTTATAGTGAGACAGAGTTAAACACCTGTCATCTTCAATCCCTCAAGGTCAGTCGAATATATCATCTCATGAATCATGTAAATAGTTACCCAATAAATTTGTATGTTGGTTTAATTTAGATGGAAAAGTGGGTTATGCCTGAAGAAAAGTAAACATGAAACAAATAGTGCAAAAGTAACAAGTTTTGAAAAAGTAGATTCTAAGATGGTAGCTTTGCCTTTTCTTTACTAATTGGCAAAGTTTTTTGTTGTTTGTTGCACAGCTATTGGAAGGGTTACAAAGTTCACTTATCATCTCAAAGATACCTTCTTTTTCACATACAAGTCATAGAAGCCACAACAAGGTGGTGACCTTCAAACATAGCTTCCAGGTTAAAATCATCTGCTTACCCATTATTCTTTGTCTACTACAAGAAGAGTCTGTTGTTTCTGTTTATTGGGTGCTAATTATAAATTGTGGCGAAGGGCACAGATGTCATAGTAGATCAAGAAAGATGTGAGTAGGACCATCCATAGTTCCTGTTGATATCAGAATGACAAAACCACTTTTATAACAAAAATACAAGAAAATCTTAGTAAAAGAATAGGAAAACAAAACAAGAGAGATAAAATTTCGTTTGGTGTTTGTGGGGGTGGCAACCCTGCCTGTTGAGGGGGTAGAGAGATAAAGTTTCTTTAATTTTTAGAGAGAGGAACAACAGGGAGAGAGAGAAAGAGAGAGCAAGATTCTTTCCCCCCTCTTTAAGAAAAGATGGTTGAAGAGAGGTTCTTCTGAGATCATCCTGAAAAGGGCATTCAAGAATCTTAGATATCTTTCTACTTTTTTTTTTTTTTTTTAGTTCCAATTTATTTTTTGTGATTACTGTCCATTTGATTCATAATTTTCTTGCAAGGTCCAGTTTATTCATCATCACTGTCTTCATCTTTAAATTTCTTCATTACATTTTCACCCACATTATTTTGAAAAGAATTGTTTAGATTCTTTCATCACACAGGTAAAAAAACATCAACAAAAAGAAATAGAGATTTTTTTTTTGATAAAACTGATTGCCCTTTTGTTCTTTATATTGTCTCACTATCTTTTGGTTATATACTTATATTCCATCCTTGATCAATACCCTTTTGCTTTTTATTGCTTGCTGTTGAGGGTATTCTTAACCATTGCCTTTTTATTCTTTTCTGGTTCTATTTGTGTGAAATACAAAAAATCTTGTTGGTTTTCTGACATCTCTCTAAAATCTTTCATTTTTCAGGTTCCACTTGAATACCTTCAAGATTGCAAGTTTTTGCACATTTTTGTCAAGTAATGCCACAAAGGAGGCATTATGGCAAAAAAGATTAGAAACCCATAAAATGAGGGACCCCGATTTGATCATTAAGTTGAAGAGGGGTATGTGTTGTTGTATTTGTAAAATAGGGTTTTCTTAGGGGTATAGATTACCATTTTTTTTATTGGTTCTACATTCTTTTATCATCAAAACCCCGAAAAAGAAAGATTGTTGTTGGTTTTGGTTGAGTGATCAGTTATATTGAAGGAGGCTTTGTCACCATTAAAGCTGGGAATTTTCTTTAGCAATTTGTAGAGTCCTGGCTGTTGGCAGAAACCACCGCTGCCTCCACCACCGCAATGGGGTGTAGATGGACAACATATAAACTCTGTTTATCTTGTTTCATGCTTTTGATTCTTCTTCACAGCTGTTCTTCACTGAATCCAGAGGGTAAGTTTTGTAACATTCCACAAAAAAGTAGCTTGTTAGATACCATGATAGAATTCAATTCCCTCATATTCCAAACATTCTGCATTCCAAATGCCCACCTCCCCTATGTTGGTTGTGGGACCTTTTTAATTTGTGTACATGTATATAAATATTTCTAGGTTGTTTGTAATTGGAATACAGGTGTGGCCTTGTTGGATTTTCGGGCAGGAGTGTCTTGTGATCCATATGGCGCATTCACAAGTTGGAATCCCAGTGACCTTGACCCATGCTCATGGTCTAATGTTCTTTGTGTTGATGGTAATGTTCAAGTCTTGTAAGTCCATTGCTCTCTGCTTTTCACTATGCAAATGAATGTATAGGACTAAATTTTATGCCTACAATGTTGCTTATATCTAGAATGAATATGATTTGTGATGTGTTTTGTATTTTTTGAAGGGATCTCAACGGGCTATCTTTGGAAGGAGTATTGGCACCTGAGATTGGGAACCTTACTCATTTGAGACATCTGTAAGTGTTATTCTATTTTCTCTGCTAGTTTGGTAGGCTTCTTGTTTTTTCTTCAGTTATGTCCTCTTATAAAAGTATTGTATGTTTGAGTGATTATGTAGTTTTTGATTATACCCCACTTGGTATAATGATATATGGTTTCTTCTATCCATGGTTTAGTGGTACGATAGATGTAAATAAGGATGTGGTTCATCAATGTTTTAGCAGATGTTCCTTTTGGAAATAATGGGGACAAGACTTAATCCATTAAGTTACATGTAGGTGTTTCTTTTTGAGTTAATGCAGAAAGAACAACTTAATAGAGAAAGTCAAGGAATTTACAAACTCTTTTGCAAAAAGAAATAAATTGATGCAATTGGTTTGTCTAACATTTATAATGGGTAAATAAGTAACATTACTTGGACACTGAGGTCAAATTTGTAAAAAGTTACAACTTAATGGAGAAAGCCTCCTTTCTCAAGTAAGCCGCTCTTTTTGCATTAAGCTATAAAGAAACACTTACAGCTTAAATAGCACCTTAGAATCACTAGAGAGCACACAAATGTGAGAGAAATGAATTTATCAAGAGTCGATATTAATATTAATAAGTTTAAAGATTATTTTTTGTTAATATTCTCCCTCTGGTGCTCATGCATTCGTGTTTTACTAGTGTCCTCTCACAGAATCAGTTCTCAGGAGCTATTCCCAAAGAGCTTGGTGAGCTCACAATGCTGGAGATACTAGACTTGAGGGATAATAACTTCAGTGGATTTATTCCCTCAGAGCTAGGAAGAATGCATTCATTAAAACAGTTGTAAGTAAAATAACTAACTCCCTCACATCTGTACACCAAATCTATCTCATTGTATGCTCATGCACTTTGATCATATTAGTTAATTTGGAAGTTTTGTACTCTAGGTTGCTGTGTAACAACAATCTTGAAGGATCGATTCCCATGGAGCTCAGGACTCTCAACTTTCTGTATGAAATGCAATATGATGAAAATCTTTTATCCCTTGTTGCAGATGGGATTGGATGTCTAAATAGGAAATTTGGACGTTGGTAAGAGGTTCCACATTCTTTTGGGCATACTCATTAATCATATTATCATCACCATGTACATGGCTTAAATGCAAGAAGCAGCACCCTCCTTTTAAAAAATTTTAATGGTTTGTTTATTATAGCATATCCGATTTTCATAATTTTCCAATTAGAGCATTGTACTTTGAAAGCCATAGCATCAACTTGTATAGATGGTTAGATTTATCAAAGTACAATGCCTCAATAAGAAAAAATGAATGTAAGTTGTTATAATGCAAAAATAAACTAAAGTTCGCTGCTTTTTGAACTCAATATCAAGTGCACAAACTTTCAAGCAACAATCACCAGATAAAAGTTACTAAGCATGTTTCTTCAAAGTATTGTGTTACAAACATTTCATTCATGATTTGAATGATTGGTGTTGAAAGTTTGTGTAGTGAATGATGAGTATGTACCCCATCATTACTTGATTTCCTTTTTTTATATTTTTTTGATAAGCCCCAACTAATCCTAGAGTGCTTTTATTTGATTTGCTTTATTAGAATCATTCTGTTATCTATTGGGCTTTAGGGGTAGAATGGTCTTTTTGGTATTATGATTGTTATTGGCTGTTTTGTTAGTGGGAACAGCACCTGATTACGTTGGCTGTTATTCCTTTTGTCTCTAGTCTTTAGTGATAGTATATATAGTCCTTATGTTCTAGGAAGTAGGCAGCGAAGAATTAATCTGTAAAGAACTTTGTTCTTCTTGGAGAGACCATTCCTCTCGAATGAATGGAAATCTATCTTTAATTTACTGGTATTATTGAGTGGTTTTGTTCCTGTGAATCTGTTAAAATGCCTGGGGTATATGATAGATTCAACTGTGATCTATCATTTTTTTATTATAATCATGAAAGGAGAATGTCTACTTATTGTGTTGTATTACTATTGTGAACAGCATCTGGCAGGGAGATTTTAAACTTCTAAAGAAAGCTGATCCTCTTCTAATATGGATTAAAGAAACAGTTAATCATTACCTCAAATTGTAAGGAAAAACTTGCGATTTTTTTGGAACTTAATGTTTTTCTTATTTGTTTTATTAACTAATTTTCTTTTGTTCTTTCTTTGCTCAAGTGTCATGCATGGAAAGTGCTCCTCACACAATTGTCTTAACACTGAAAAAAGTAAGACGCCCATACTCTTATTTAAACTACTGTAAACCGACCTAATCAGGAGAATGACCAAACTGCCCCTGCCTTACCACTTTATTATATAATTGCTACTTATTTCTTAATGTACAAAACTGTTTTATCCTGTCCTGCATAACAAACAAACATAATCTTGTTTGCATGTGTAAATCAGGAGCTGAATCAGAAGAAGATGTGAAACAAGAACATGATGGGAATATCGTACGCCGAAAACTAGCAGAACAATCTCCAAATCTAGCAGCTGCACCTTCTCCAATTGACGGATTTGGTCCCCCAAAAATTATAAATCTCCCAAGTAGTAGAAGCAGCGGATCATTTCCTGCTGTACCAAAAGAAAAAAAAGAACCTACACCTATTAATATTAATAATAATAATCCCCCACCATCATCACATGGCCCCTTTAAAGACTCAACTTCTGAAAATCAAAGTCAAGAAAGTGAATCCAATTCAAACATGTGGAAGATTTTGGTCATAATATTTTGCCTAATCCTTGTGCTAATCATCTGCACAACTCTTTGGTGCGTGTGTCGAAGTCGGGCAGTGAAGACAATATCTCCTTGGAGAACTGGTATCAGTGGCCAGTTGCAGAAAGCTTTTGTTACTGGTAATATTTCTTTAAACAAAAATGACTTAATGTTCATGCATATACCATATGTCCCCTGATTGGAAATACAAAAATTTACTACTTTTACTACATATGTTATCAGGTGTTCCAAAGCTAAACCGGATGGAGCTAGAAACAGCATGCGAGGATTTCAGCAACATTATCGAGACAACAGAAGGTTACACTCTATACAAAGGAACATTATCAAGTGGAGTCGAGATTTGTGTTGCATCAACCAGTATGACGAGTCTCAAAGACTGGTCAAAGCGTGCCGAATTAGGCTTCCGTAAGAAGGTTTGCTTATTTGCAAGTTCGTAATCTATCTATATACACCGAACAACGAATAACTTGTGTAGCTAACATAACAATAACATATATGATGTTTGGTTTTGAAATTTTTTTATAGATTGATGTGTTGTCACGAGTGAATCACAAAAACTTTGTTAATGTTATCGGTTATTGTGAGGAGGATGAACCTTTTGCTAGGATGATGGTGTTTGAGTATGCTCCTAATGGCTCACTCTCGGAGCATCTACATGGTAAGAGAACTGGTTGTTTATCATTTTGATTTTTTAAAATCCTGATACAAGATAACGTTTGTTTGGTGTTATATATATATATATATATATATATATATATATATATATATATATATATATATATATATATATATATATATATAGTTAAAGAGCTTGAGCATCTTGATTGGCGTTCGAGGATGAGAATTATTATGGGAACGGCTTACTGTCTTGAATACATGCACGAATTGAATCCTCCCATACCCCACTCAAACCTCGACTCCACAATGATCCGTTTGACCGAAGATTATGCACCCAAAGTAACTCAACTTCATTTCATTTCATGTTATATTATACGTCATGTTTTATTTACTTGTTTAACTCTCAGGTTGCAGAGATGAGTTTCTGGAGAGATTTCATGTCAAAATCAAAAGTATCAACAGCGGATGACCATTCTCAACTGCCACCACTGATCGATACGGAGACAAACGTCTACTGTTTTGGCCTCTTAATGCGCGAAATCATTTCTGGCAACAAAGGACCTCTTCTACCTTCGGTAACATTTTTTTTTTCTTTTTTTTATTTATTTACAAAATAGGTTTTTATGTTCCATTTATTTCTCAGCAGCAGCAATATGTGGATGACAACACGGTCGATCCAACGTTAAAATCATTTAAGCAAGAAGAAGTTGACATCATTTATCAGATTATTGAAGAATGCATTCAACAAGATCCTCGAAACAGGCCAACAATGAAAGAAGTGGTTCAGAAGCTAAAGGGAGGGCTCGGGATTTCACCCGAGCAAGCAGTGCCCAGACTTTCGCCTCTTTGGTGGGCTGAACTTGAGATCTTATCTGGAGAGCCAGTGTAACGAAACAACAATGTAAAGTTAGATTGAAAAGAAAATGACCATTTTACCCCTCAGTTTTTGAGGAGTGAAGTTAGATGGGGGAAACGCTTATCATCGAGATGCCGTTGCTCGATTTGATTCATTTTTCGGGGACTTGTTTGTCGTGAAATAAGATATATGTATATGTCCTGTGTTAAGTGTCGAGTGTTTTCGTGGTGAGATATATATATATGTTGAATATGTAAAAGTTGGGGAGAAGAAAAAATAGAGAATAGCCAAGTATCTTGTTTTAGGGAACGTTTGTCAAACACCTTATAGTAGACCCAAGGAACTAATCAGTTAGTCATCCAATCAAATTCAATTTCCTTCAGTTCCTCTCAAATACATGTTTAAAGGAATTTATCATTAATAAGGGAAACAACGATATCTAAATTTTATTCATCCTATTTTAATAAAAACAATATGCGTCTTTTGATGAAAAAAAAAAAACGAATGGCTGATATTACATGGATAGCTATGGGTGGTTAAAAAGTTGTTGACTCCGTGTATAAATCAAGATCGTTAGATGAATTTGATCCAGGGTTGTGATTGTTTGTTCTATTTCTCACAAATATATAATTTATCATTGGATCCTAAGCCTATACTTAATCCACATAAAATTAAAAAATATAAGTTTGGTGACAAACATAACAGGTAATCTTATCCCTTGGATGAAAATTTTCGTGATAAAGATTAACATTTGCAAAATGGTTCGATTCATACTAGACTTCTTTAACATGTGGTTGAGAATACCTATCCATCAACTTAGACCAAATGCCATTCGGTTCTTGTCTAATATCCATATGTCCTTTATTGTTTAATCAATTTGATAATAAATTGTCTAAGTGTATGACAGAAGGCCCTAAGGGCACGTTAGTACATGAAATAAAAATCAGAAAAAAGAATTTAATTTATTTCTCTTGTTTGTTTAATGCTAGGAATAAGGAAATAGAGAAAAAACTAATTCCATTTCCACATAAATTATTCACTACATTTTATAGGGACACTGGGAGAAGAAAAGGAAAAACAAAAAGCCTTGAGAAATTACAAAAAAAAGCAAAGAATAGGAGGGAGTGAGCTTCATCCATAGTTCAAATCGTACGGGGTGCCCTCCATCAATTATTTTTGCCCATTACCTTTGTATTGCTCTCCGGCTTCATCGCAAAAGTCGAATACTATGATATAATCCATAGTTTGAACTCTACGACTCCATCTCTATTTGCGTTTTAGTTCCAACCCTACATTAATCCTCAACAACTTTATCTTCTTATACAAAAACTCACTTGGTGTTGTAATTTATAAGGGCTTAAGTGTCAAAAAGCCAAATTTTCATAGCCATATAGTTTAGAATCCATGATTAGGGTTCTCATAATCCTAGTTTACAATCCCTAACAACTTAAGACTCAAAGAAAGAAGGTTCAAGGGAAGAGAAGAAAAAAGAGAAGGCTTTGGTGATTTTTGGGGATCTTGAAGCATAAAAGAAACATAGACAAATTTCGTCAAATGGACCGGTAGAGGCATGAGTGGAAACTTGGGAAATAGGGTTCTCATAACTGGACCTACTCAAGAGAAAGAACGGACCGACTGATAATGGTAGCGCAGTTTCCCATGTAGCGATACTACGATCACTAAATGATCGGGGCCCAAATAGACCTATCAGTCTAAATCAAGTACTTAGGGAAAGAAAGCGTATGTCCTTATCTACTTTCCAGACTGTCATCAGTCACATCATACGGACCCTAAAAATAACCTTATAGATAGAATTCCCTGAATCTTCAGGAAAGGTAGGTAAAAACCATCTCAAAGTTATAATCTTTACTTGTCACCAAGAGTTGGTGTAACACCCGATTCAATGTATTTCTCTTTTTGATCCTTATTATCAAAAATGTTTGCAGAGTTGGTTCTCCTTGGAAATTAAAAGAAACGTGTGGGTGTTAGCTAGTACGTTGGGCGTACGTTTGGTACACTGGGCGTACTCGCTCAAACCACAAGCCCTATTTTTAGGATTTGACCCCTATTTAACTATCATTATGGACTTAAGACCTTTCCCCTCACCATCCTCCTTCCCTCTAAATATAACCCTAGCTTGTTCTTGAGCTTTGGTGGTTAAGTTTTGGTGTTTTTGCTCACGTGGAAGAAGAAGGAGTTTGGTATTCAAGCCTTGGTTGGAGTAGAGCTCTTAGATCCAGAGTCTTCATCACTTTTACTAGCATTTGGAGGTATAAAGATTTTATCTTGATGACTCTATATGTTAGATCTAATCTAGGGCTTGTTTTGGGTATATTTTAGTCCCTTGAGTCATCCTTGTGAGTATGATCTACTCCAGGAGCTTAGAATGTTAGATCTTAGCATCTCTGATGTTGCTAGTACATAAAAATGTCATCTTGATGGGTGTTGATGAAGCATGTTAGAGTTGGTGTTCATAACATTGACCTAGATGGATAAAAGCGAATTTTAGGTCCCATTAAGTCATGGAAAGGAGTAAAGTTTCCAACTTTATTTATTAAGACCTTATTTTGACATAGATATGAGGTTTGGACATTAATGTCTCAATGGATTAAGACATTTGGTTAAGGATTTAGGCTCTGGTCAGTACGCCGGACATACTTCTTAGTATGCTGCACGTACTGGGTATGAGGCCCGATAGAAGTCCTTTAAGTATGCAGGGTGTACAGGTTAGGTACGCAGAGCGTACTACTTGTTGTGGGCCTAAGATGCTTTTTGGGCTATTTTGAGGGTTTGGGCTTTGATTGGTTGGGTTTAGCTTTGAGGGGTAAAATAATCTTTTACCCTAAGAGTCGGGATTATGGACTTGTGCTCTCGGTTATGGTTTATGAACCAATTATTATTTAGGGTATTATTTTATCATATTTAGTGCGGAGATTTCCTGGATCAGCAATCTGATCATTTATCTGATTTTTCAGCAGATTGAGGTGAGTTTTCTCATAGTACTTGCGGGTCGAAGGCACCAATGCCGACCCGTTGGATTATGTTATAGTATGTTAGTTTTCTTTGTGCCTCTTGCATGTATTGTATATGTTTGTACGTATACCGGGCGAGGATCGATGCCAGGCGGGACTTGATGAGTATGTTAGACGGGGCCCATCACATGTTGCTGTCAGATTTGTTCCGGGTGGGGCCCGATGCTGGACGTATTGGATTAGGTGTCTAAGCCAATAACTGAATTAAGACTATCATGAATTGGATTGTAGATTATCTAGAGAAGTTAGAAATAACAATTGTATTGCTACAACATTCATGAGTACTTAGAAATGGAGATTTAAGTATTGGATAAACCCACACTAAGAGAATTACTTCATGGATTATATCACGGGTAATTCTAAGACGATAATATCTTATATTCTTGAAACAGAGATATATGAGTTGTAATTTACAAGTCCATTATACATTGGTGTTGCGTTAACGCAAAAGTGACATGATGTTATAAAACGTAGTGTCATGTATGATTTGGTGAGTAAAGAATACAAGCCTATAAGTCAAGGTTTACTCATTCCTTTTGCCATAATGGGAAAAGTTATATCTTTGGACCCTTCGGTGATTTGGTGGTGACTTATAGTGCTGGGCCTAGCCAGGACTTAATTGATGTGTTTAATTTGAAGTCTTATCTCGTCATCACAAATCAGGAATCGGGAAACAAAATTTTGGAAAATGAGATTGATTCTAATCTATGTCTCATGTCTATATGATATATACTAGAACATAGGAATATTTGATCACTTATCTCATGATCAATGTCTGTTTATTTCAGAGTTCGACAATTGCTATGGAATCACTCTTTGTTGTTTAATTTAGAAGTTATACTGGTAATTGCAGATATAAACTTATCCAAGTGGGAGGCTATTGGATTATGTGTCTAAGTTAATAACCGAATTAGTATAATCTTGAATTATTAGCAAAGTCATTTTGAGTTGCACTCAAACCTAGTAATTGAATAAGATGACTTTGAGATATATATATATATATATATATATATATATATATATATATATATATATATACAGAGAGAGAGAGAGAGAGAGAGAAAGAGAGAGAGAGAAATTTATTGATTTATTATATGATTAAAAAATAGCAATAAATGAATTTATTAATATGTTATGAAACTAATATATTAATTATAAATGGTAATATTTAATTAATAATTAATCATAAATTAATTAGATTAATTTTGAGATTAATTGTATTAATTAAAAGTACAAGGGTTAAAGTGCAATTGTTTAATAATTGAACAAGAAAGAGTGTAGAACCTTCATTGGAAGGATGTGGACGAAATTAGAGTATTCCAAGGCATCTGAAATATTCCTTGCAGATAAATAAGAAGCCGAATAATTACCAAATTGAATAAATATTATTTTATTCATTTAGTGTTGTCTAGGGTTTCTAGATTGCACTACAAAATGACCCTATAGGCTTCAATTTTCGGCCATACACTTGATCCTCAAGAGCTCTAGCCCGAAAATTGGCATTCTCTCTCCTCTCCCAAAAACTTCTTATTGCTAGTGTTGGGTGTGAACCATCAGATGCAAGACATTTGTGTTGCTAGCTTCCAAGTTATTGAAGAAAGGATTCTTGGTTGTTTACTATAACAATCAAAATGTATGTTTTACCTTCTATAATTTTTGAAATTACCTAAGGTTAGTGTGTACTTGTTGTTCAATAGAATGTTACATTAATAGTGTTATGCCTTATATCTTTAGGTTGAATGCACCCTTAAGTATTAAAGATTTATTCGCGTTGATATATGTAAAACCCATCAGGGCGGGGCCCGATGGTTCTGGGGCAAGGCCCATTGTATGTATGGTATGTGGTATTTTGGGGAACTCACTAAACTTTGTGCTTACGCTTTTCAATGTTTCAGGTACTTCCGGTTCGAAGCGAAAGAGCTCGAGATGATCGCAATGCACACACCATAATTTTCCGCTTTATTGAATCTGATGTATTTTGGATGATTATTGATACACTATGATGTCCTTATGATTTTGATAAACACGTTTGTGTAATGTTTTATTTAATATAAAAACAATTTTTTTTGTTCCGAGTTTTGAGACGTTACAATTGAACATTTCACACACTAAATTGATTGTCGGAGTGGTTTTCTGGAATCATCGAGAAATAGCCTAACAAATTCTCTTTGCTGAATACAAGCCTTCCTGTCAAAACACACATCACCTCGAAGATAATGATATTACCTGACAAAATGCCCAACCCTGAGCATATTGGGTGTACGGCCGTATAGGGCCCGCATTTTCTTTTTAACCAATAATGATATACTCTACATATAATAGTCTTTGATAATAAAAGAGTGTTTGAGATTACTTTTTAAACTGTTTTTGTGGATTTTTGGCTTTTTTTCACAAAGCCAAAAGTTTAAAAGGGTGTTTGATAATTCTAAAATTCTATTTAAATTGATTTTTTAGCAACAAGAAAACAACCTGTTTTAGAAGTTAGGAATTAGTGATTTTTGATTTTTTGGCATTTACTCTTTCAAAAGTTAATTCAAATACATTTTAAAAAAGTTAATTCAGAAGTTAGGAATTAGTGATTTTTGATTTTTTGGCATTTACTCTTTCAAAAGTTAATTCAAAATACATTTTAATTCAAATACATTTCAAAAGTTAATTCAAAAGCCATAAGCCAAAAAGTACTTTTAAAAAAAATCAAAAATAACTTTTTTTTCTTTTGACAAAATAATTTTTTAAGTTAAGAAACAATCCCAAACATCCCCTAATAACAATAACTAGTTGCTGACGGTGATGGCTAAGGTGCTTGGCATGCAAGCCTTTTCGTGATTAGCATATAAGTCCAATAGGTCCCTATGATTTATTCATTTGAGTTCTCGTGATATTAAATTAAAACCTATAGCTCATTAAGGGATTAGATGATTAGAATATGTCCAATAGTTTCCTTTGATTTATTCTCTTGAATTCTCGGCACTTCGCAGGCCAGGGAAGAAGATGAATTTCTTTTTATATATTTTTGGTTGTAGTACATTTAAATATACTCAAATATCCGGATAACCAATATATATATATATATATATATATATATATATATATATATATATATATATATATATATATATATATATATATATATATATAAATGTGATGTGATGTGCAGCTCTCCATTTTATCCCACAACACGCCATGCTACTAAGATTTTTTATTCTTTGTATATTTTTTTATAAGCGATTTTTTTTCTTCTAATTCTAATTCATATTGTTCCTCGCATTGTTTCTTCTTAATTGAATATTTTGATTTAACCAATTATGGTCAATGTTATAAATACTGTAAGGCGTGACTTGGCGGTAATACCAAACCTCAAGTTTTTCTGAGCCTTTGTGAGTCACATCGTTTGTAAGGCGTGACATAAAACGACAATTTTGTATATAGTTAATATTTTTATATGTATTTTATATTATTATTCATTTTTATAAACATACATGAGCTAAGATGGAGTTTTGGTAAAGTTTGGTGGCATGTACAAACTTTGGAACCATGACGTGCCATGGCGGAGCCGTGATAAACTTTTTAGAATCTTCATTATGATAGAAATAATGAAATCCGGTTATAAGTAAAAAAATTAAATTTAAAAGATTATTTTTTTAATTTTCGAACAAGGCTCATAAATTCAACAAACCGACCCTACATATTAAAATTGTAATTTAAATTAATATCATTAAATCTTAATTAATCAAGAATAAGTTATATTAAAATTTTATTCTTTTTCATAATGTGATTCTTTTAATGATTCCTATTACAAAATAAAATGTAAGAAAAAACTAAAAAAATTAAAAATTAAAAATATAAAACAAACATCCTTCGTTTAAAAAAATCAGCTCCATTTATTCAGATAAAGCAAATAATATCTATCATTTTAATAGGATAAACTATTGAGTATAAAAAATTCCCATTTTTTCCTTTATAAATACAAAATAATTATTTAACATGTTAAAAGTAAATAAGACGATGATATATGATCGTTCATAGTTTTTCGAGAGTTGTTACAAAGTCAATCGAGGTGTGAGTGATTGACCCCTTCGTTCCACCGCAGATTTCTACCGCCTCCCAACTAATTTTCCTTTCTATAAAATACACCACCACCACCACCATCACCGCCAATATACCATTGACGGTCTCTCCATAACCACCACTAATGAATTCCACTCTACTCATCTTCTTCCTCTACCTCCTCCTCATCGCCACCCCACCATGTTCACTTATCGCCTCCGCCGCTAGCAACTGGACCCTCCTCCACTCAAACATTGGCATCACCGCCATGCACATGCAACTCCTCCCTAACGACCGTGTAGTCATTTACGACCGCACCGACTTCGGAGCCTCCAACCTCTCTCTCGCCGGCGGTGAATGCCGGATAGACCCACACGACTACGTTTTGACGAGAGACTGCACTGCCCACTCTATTGAGTACGACGTCGCATCCAATTCCTTTCGTCCACTAATGGTTCAAACCGACATCTGGTGTTCTTCAGGTGCTTTAATGCCTGACGGCAGCCTCCTCCAGACCGGCGGATTCAACGACGGAGATCATGTTGTTAGAGTTTTTAAATCCTGCGATACATGTGATTGGGTAGAAATCACGTCGGCGTTGGTTAAACGGAGATGGTATGCAACTAATCACATTCTCCCCGGCGGACGCCAGATTGTCATTGGTGGTCGCCGGCAATATAACTATGAGTTTTACCCGAAATTGTCGAAGTCAGAGAAGGCTTACAGTTTGCCATTTTTAGTTCAGACGAATGATCCGAAACTTGAAAACAATCTATACCCATTTGTGTTTCTCACTCCTGATGGAAAGTTGTTCATTTTTGCTAACAATCGAGCAATTCTATTTGATTATGCGAGAAACAAAGTTCTCAAGGCTTACCCGGAAATACCTGGTGGTGATCCGAGAAATTACCCAAGCACCGGGTCTGCAGTACTACTTCCAATGCGGATTGTACAAGGTAAAGTAGCTGTCGTTGAGGTTTTGGTTTGTGGTGGGGCACCCAAAGGAGCATTTTTGAATGCGGAAAATGGGAGATTTGATAAAGCTTTGAAAACTTGTGGACGGATTCAAGTATCCGACCCGAATCCACAATGGGTCATGGAGACTATGCCTTTAGCTCGTGTTATGGGTGACATGCTTTTGCTACCAAATGGTGATGTTTTGATCATCAACGGAGGATCCGCGGGTACCGCTGGATGGGAATACGGGCGCGACCCGGTTCTTTACCCGGTGATATACAAACCCGATAACCCGTTTGAGGACCGGTTCGAGGCTCAGGTTCCAACCACAATACCGCGAATGTACCATTCAACCGCTCTCTTGATTCGCGATGGGAGGGTGCTTGTTGGTGGAAGCAATCCTCACATATATTATAATTTCACAAATGTACTTTATCCAACCGAGCTTCGGTTGGAGGCATTTTTGCCACCATATCTAGATCCACTATGTGTCAGGTCACGACCCAAGATAACACCTGATTCTCAAACCGAGTTTGGATATGGGAACCGGGTGGTTATCAGGTTTAGGGTCATGGATGAGCTGGATCTGGATTCAGTCATGGTGACAATGGTGGCACCGGCTTTTAACACGCATTCGTTTTCCATGAATCAAAGGTTGTTGATCCTTGAAGGTGGGAACACTACAAAGGCTATTGGGAAAACAAAGTACCAAGTGATTGTGACGGCGCCGCCTTCTAGCAGCATTGCTCCGGGGAGGCATTATCTTTTGTTTGTGGTTCATCGGCAAGTTCCAAGTGAAGGCGTTTGGGTTAAAATTGGTTGACTGGAGAAAGATCGGTCAAACATGATGAAAGGTTACCCGTGAACCTTTGAAATTTGATCTTGATCTACAAATCTTGTGACACCCGTGAATTGTTATCAATCAAGTGCACATGGATAGAGGACCAATCAAGCCTAGAGTCGTAAACAATTTGATGAGAGGGTGCTTTTAGGGCAATAAGCCAATAAGTTAAAAACAGAATGTAGTTAAAAACAATGAAATTTTATTTATTAAAAAGATTAGGATTTACGTTTTATTTGAGATGCATTTTGAATGAGGTATATCTAATTATCTGTACTAATTTTATTTGGAAAAATCTATCATTATCATTTTAAAATATAAATTAGTTCCGGAGAATCCTTATTTTCAAAATTTAAATTATATGTTTTTGTCATGATAGTTTAATTGAAACTTATAACCTTTTGTATCAGGTAAATTAACATAAAATCGACAACTTCAGCTAAAAATGGATTAAATATATGGATAAAATATATGTACTTCATCAATTTATTAAAGATTAAATTATATAATGTTGAATTGTAAAATATTATAATAGAAACTGCATTCTAAGAGTGTTCATCCATTGTCCACAGAGGTTTTGTCCATTTGATTTTTAGGTTCATCATGTTATTGTTCTGGGTTTACATGATTAACTTCAAATAATATTATCGTATGAAATATAATATATATGATTAAAGAAGCACATATAAAAATAAGCATGAAAATTTATACAAAATTTACATCGAAACGTCAAGAAACTCGAATTTAAAACATACTTACAAATAAGTAAGTAATATCTTTCTTTCTTTCTTTTTTTTTTTTTTTTCTTTTTTTTTTTTTTTTTTAAGTTTACGAAGGCAATTCAAATAATAAAAACACATTATATGTGAACCGACTTATACATAGGAAACGTATATAAAAATAAACATGAAAAAGTAAAAAAATGCATTGAAACATAGACAAACTCTGTAACACCCGGTTCATGGTACGTAATTTAATTACAAAATTTTACACTTTTGTTTTGGGACTCGGGGAGTTGGAGGCCCCAACTCGTTGAGTAGAGGTTAAAATAGGACTCGGGAAGGAGAACCTACTCGTTGAGTCGGATGCCCCGACTCGACGAGTAGGCGTGTCTGGATGAAACCCTAATATTTAGGGTTTGCACCCTATTTAAACGCCTTATCTTGCCCAACCCAACCTCCATCGTCCCTTTTAGTCCATAAAGGCCCTAAATCGAAACCCTAACATTGTTTGAGTGTTCTTGAACCATTTTTGTGTTTGTGGTGGTTGTGAAGCTTGAGGAGGAAGAAGGAGCTTAGGAGTTCAAGTGGAAGCTAGTAGATCCAGAGGTTTTGTCCCATTTCCAGCTCATTGGAGGTAAAAAGCTCCAACCTTAACCATCTATCTCTTAGATCTCTAGTTAGGGTTCATTTCCACATTTTCTAAGCTTTTATAGAGTCATACACGAGATTTTGTGGTTATAAAGGAGCATGACTTCAGATCTAGAACCATAGAGGGTTCTTATGGCATAAAGGCGCCAACTTTATGGCCATAAGCACTCCATGCATCTTGTAGACTCCATTTTACGGCCTTTTGAGCCAAAAAGCCCATGCATGGATGTCAAGTTTGGAACTTTACATGTATTATGGACCCTAGGAGGTCAGATCTATGTTTTGAATGCAACAAGACCCACTGAAATCGAGTGTATAGTTTTGGACATAGAGGGACTCGGCGAGTCACTCATGTGACTCAACGAGTCGGGTCAAGTTTCCCACCAAAACCCTTCAGATAATGGACCATGAGTTGAGTTAGAAGAACACGCAGTCAGTTGGACTCATTGAGGACCTGGAAATCATGGGACTCGGCGAGTGTATGAACTAACTCGGTGAGTTCAAGGCTATGTCCCAAAAATATAAAGATGGACTCGGCGATTCAAGGAAGAACTCGGCGAGTCCAGCTCTAAGAGCATCACCTTGCATGGAGATAAACTCGACAATTTCATGAGGAACTCGAAGAGTCAAGGACTAAATGTCCTAACTAGCATGAAGATGGGATCGCGAGTCAAAGGATGAACTCGCCGAGTCTATTGCAAAAGGTCCCGACTTTGTATCATGGAACTCGACGAGTTAGTGGACTAACTCGGCGAGTTGACCAAAATTGACTTTGAACATGATGTTGAGTTTGACTTTGTATCATGGAACTCGACGAGTTAGCTGCCCAACTCCTGAGCCTGATCCCTCACCAACATCTAAACTACCGACTGGTCTGTTGCGTAAAACCACCATTTTGAAAAACACATCATAACAAACATCAGAATACTAATCAATTCTCGAGGGATCACATTCACTACAAGTTCCTTGGATTCATCTCAGCCTTCCTTGACTTGAGTACGAATCCTCTGTTTTCAGTAGTACGGGCCGATACTACCTTCCACATCTATCCGTACTTTCCTCAAGAACTGCCTTGACTTCACCAAGTCTCTTCTACTAGTAAAGATTCATGCGCTACTCTCATCCTAGGCTTGCCCTAGGGTAATCAACATTCCACTCTCCGCCATCAACTACATAAGAAGTCCCTGCTATCTTCCCCTAACTAGCTCGCGAATACTATTACATATCACTAAGACTACATAATTCTTCGAATAAGAGATCCTACCTTACAACGGTTCGACTCAAACAAGAGCTATGAAAGAGAGTTAGACATAACCTTCTGAAATTATTTAATCCTCGCAATGTGTAACTTAACATATTCGTTCACTAGTTAGTAAAAGACAACTAGAACTCCTAAAAGCACGAAGCAAACAACATTCGAGCATTGAGTACACTTAATCAAGCATATTCTAATCAGGCCATCATACTGACTAATTTGTACTAGCATGCAGTCCATAAAGTTGATACACATATAGCAGGAACATAAGGCATCCTTTCTAGATCCTTAGTCCTAATCTATCATGCAGCTCTCATAAACATATCATAACATAAACTTGTATGGGTAATTTGGGAGTACTTACTTGAGCTCAGCTGATTGCATGCACCACGCCCTTTCCCCTTTTCAAAGTTCTTTTCTCCTTTCAAAATTCTTTTCTCTTTTCAAAGTTTATCTTTATAAAACAATTTTCTTTTTGAAAATTGTCATACCAAGTCCTTAGTTTGAGTTCAAACACACCCAAGATGTGCCCGAATCTATGAAACCAAGGCTCTGATACCAACTTGGAACATCACAAAAATACGGTCCAAAAATTTCATTTTTAAATCATTATTAAAACCATAAATAGCATCATCATCATATAAACATCATAAACCATGCATCTCAAAAATAACATAACAACTGTCAAAGTATCAAAATACCATATCAAATATCAGAGTGAAATATCCCAGGCGAAAACTGTGGTGTGTGCAATGCGATCATCCCGAACCCTACCCTTTGCTAGCAGAAATACCTGAAATCAAAATTGAAATCCGTAAGCACGAAGCTTAGTGATCTCCCCCAAACTACCACATAACATACATTAAACACATAATAGCATATACTGGGCCATGCCCACTGCATCGGGCTCCGCCCGACATCGGACGAATCCGGCATTGGGTCTCGCCCGACATCGGACTGAAATGCGGCATTGGGCCCGGCCCGACATCAAACCGAAGTCCGGTATACATATATCATAGAAACAAACACATGACACATAAACATATAACATATAAACATATAAAGCTTCCTCGGGCTTGCCCCGACATCGGACTGAAGTCCGGAACACATAACACATGACATATAAGTTATATCTTCATTGGGCTTACCCCAACATTGGACTGAAACCCGGAACACATAACACATAATATGCAAGAACCACAAAGACATTAAGCATACATAAACGTTTCTCGGGACCTCCCCGACATCGGACCAAAGTTTAAAAACATATAATCTGCATCTGGATAACCCCGACATTTGACCAAAGTCCGGTATACGCTAACCTACATAAACGGGCCGATATTGGTGCCTTCGACCCGTTCGTACTAGAGGAGAATCACCTCTCAAACTGGATGTTGAACTCGTGCGTGAGGAAATCTCTGTTGGCTGCTCCTATGACTCCCCGACTATCAATTTCACAAAAACACTTAATCAAAAATCTGCTAACTCTTCTTAGGGTAAAATAACCATTTTACCCCTGGTCAAAGTCAACGTCCTGGTCAATGTCAAAGTCAAAGTCAACTCCCAGTAACTCGCCGAGTTACCTCCTAACTTGGCGAGCTCCTATACTACTCACACTCGTGATCAGCCGAGTCAAATCGTCGAGTCCCTTTGCAGACTCGTCGAGTTCTACCTGGGATACTATCAGGACAATCCAGCTTCAACTCGTCGAGTCCCTTACTAGACTCGCCGAGTTCCCCTGTTTGCTTGGCTAACTTAATGGATTAATCCCCTACACTTTAGATCCAAGCTTCATACTTCACTTTAACCTTGAAAATGTCCTTTTTAAGGGTAAATTTACCCATTAATACCACTTCTTAGAGGGTTTAGCTTGAACCCTAATTCCTTAGGACCTAGAACTTGGTCCTTAATCCCTCCATACACCAAACTCCAGCTTACAATCTCATATCTAAACCCCTAACACCATTTGGACACGTAAAGTTCCCACATTTCCCACATGCATGGCCTTTTGGGGCTAAAAGGCGAATATGACCCTCTAAGGCTTGCATTGGGGCTCCAATGGCATAAAGTTTGCACCTTTATATCATCACAACCCCTCTAGGTAATAGATCTGGAAGAATACCCACTTGGGTCATTCATTTCCCAAAAGATATCAATCTTGGACCATAAACCCACATAAAGAGGACATAAAGAGATCTGATGAATCAAAAGTCAAGGTAGAAGCTTGATTACCAGAAAATGTAGCAAATGGAGTGTAGTTTCTAGATCTACTCTTTCCTTCTTGAGCCATCTATCTTCTTCTTCTTCCACAAGCTTCAAAAGCACACACAGGTCACTCAAATGACTCACACTCTCAAAGAAAGCTCTAGGGTTTCGTGGATTAGGTTAGGACAAGGAGGTTGGAAATGAGGCCAAGGGGTAGGGGTTAAAGAGCTTAAATAAGGTGCAAAACCCCGAAATTAGGGTTTCACTCTGGCCGAGCTACTCGTCGAGTCGAGGGCTCTTGACTCGTCGAATAGATAGCTCAAACCCCGCACATAACCTACCCTCTGCTCGATGAGTTAGGGCCACCAACTCGTCGAGTCCCTCTTTCAAAATTAATAAATAAAAGAGTTAAATGCGCACCATGAACCAAACGTTACACCCATCTGATTGCAATGAAAGCAAACCAGACGTTATCCTTGGGTGGTTGCTGTGCAATCCCGACTAAAAGTGTCCGGTCTTGCTGCACTTGTAGTAGCCTGAACCACCTCCCCTGCAAGCTCCATCGGTTGTCTTGCCGCACTTGCCACAGCGGCCCCGGCCTTGCTGGCCCCTCGATCTCGAATAAAAAACATTAGGCCTCTTACCTGAACTCTCAGAAACTTGAACCTGATCCGACTTCCTCTTCTTCTCCATCTACAGATCAATCTCCTTCTTTCTGGATCGCGCCACCATATCATCCAGTGTCTTGCAACTGGATCTGCTCACAGACTGCCTAATATCGCTCCTCAACATCTCGTGGTATCTCGCCTTCACAATAAAGATCAAAGGGTACATGGATCTGGAAATAAGGTAAGTTCCTCGTAACAAAATCACATTTATCAAAAGTATCCAATCATAAATATAACCATTTATTAAAGAAAACAAAATTTGCACATATAACAAACAAATGCTATGAAAACATGTCTAGTATTGCACATAAGAGTAATAAAAATGTAAATACTCGTATAATGAGGACACGTGTTTCAATGGTAAAATTACTCACATTTAGCTCAATACTTAGCAATCGATATACTTCTTTCTCAACTCTAAACTTCTCAAACACCACCTAGTGTCATTTGGCTATTTCCCCTCGACCTCAAGTTCACAAATATCATCCGCTACTCTTTCCTATACATATATATATATATATATATATATATATATATATATATATATATATATATATATATATATATTATTTTTTTCGAAGCCCACAAATGGTCCATTAACTCAGTTATTAATTTCTTAACTCCAAAACTTATTTTAAATATGGATAAACAGAAATTGATGATGCGGTTTTTAGTTTTGCAAAAACCGATTTTTTGGTGCGGTGCAATTTTGAAGTATATACCGAGCACAAAAACTTAATCACATTGCATAGACAAACCGAAGCTACTACCGAACCATATCTATTTATACATATTAAATATAAAGGAATTTGAAGAGTTATCGTCTCCTGGAATATCTAATTTATCCATTAGCTAGTTGTTATCTTTATCCATTAGCTAGTTGTTATCTTTATCTTATTGTTGATCAAGAACTCGTTGTATATAAACCATTTGATAGTTGAATGAAACGTAACTTTAAAACCACTAAAATTTTCATGGTATCAGAGCAGGCTCCACAGGCTTGCGACGAACCTAACCGGAGATGACCGGTGAGAGACCAGAATCCTCAAAGGAACTCGATGGAACTCCCATCGATTCCAATTCTCCCTACTACATCCATGCATCAGAGTACCCTAGGCAAATGCAAGTTAACGACGTCCTAACCGACAACAACTATAATGACTGGGCCCAAGAGATGAAGAACTTCCTTTTCGCCAAGAACAAGGTTGGATTCATAACTGGATCAATTAAGAAACCAGGAGAAGATTCAGCCGTATATATGCCTTGGATGCGTGCAGATGCGATGATCAAGGGATGGCTAACTACAGCCATGGAGAAGGACATCAGAACAAGCGTCAAATATGCAGACACATCGAAGGAAATATGGGATGACCTGGAGGAGAGGTTTGGAAAAGAAAGTGCTCCAAGAGCATATGAGTTGAAGCAGTCACTCACCATCACAAGACAAGAAGGAACATCGGTTTCAGCTTACTACACCAAGCTGCGGGGACTGTGGGATGAGATCCAGACCATATCACCTTTGCCACGCTGTTCATGCTCCAACTGCACCTGTGATATTGGCAAAAGGCTTAATGAGTTCAAAGAAAAAGAAAAGCTCTACGAGTTTCTCATGGGCCTTGACAGTGAGTACTCTACAATCAAAACACAAATCCTTGCCATGAAACCCACACCCTCTTTAGGAACCGTATATCACTTGGTGGCTGAGGACGAACAACAAAGGGCAGTCTCGGCATCCAAGAAGACAAGCACAGAGGCTGCAGCTTTTCAGACCTACACTCCAGGAAAGAAAGAAATCACTGCAGATTTCAGCCAACAAAGGAAGAAGTCTGCATCAAAAGACATCAAGAAGGTCACAGGAGAAGAGGTAGAGCACTGCAACCACTGTGGTAAGAATGGTCACAACAGAGACGGATGTTTCAAAAGAATCGGGTATCCCGATTGGTGGCCAAATAAGGCGAAACAAGAAAAGAATAAAACGAAGGCAGCGTTCGTTGATTCAGGAATTAGTCCTATTCCAGGTCTATCGAATGGGCAATACCAGAACCTGATCAAACATTTCTCTAAAGATGGGTCAAACAGCAACACCACACCCACAGTAAACATGGCTGGTAAGGTTGAGATTGATGATTCATGGGTCGTTGACTCTGGTGCTACTGAACATATAACATATAAACAAGATTTGCTAGAAAACAAAACAAGAAATCCATTGGAACCATCAGTTACAATACCCAATGGAGATCTTGTTTCCGTTGATGGAAAAGGAAATTGCACTTTACAGAATGGAATCAAAATTGAAGGAGTCTTGCACATTCCACAATTCAATTGCAATTTATTATCAGTTAGTCGACTGACTAGAGATTTACAATGTGCCATAACCTTTCTTCCTGATTTGTGCTACATGCAGGACTTACACTCGAAGAACTTGATTGGCGCGGGTGAGTGCAAAGGTGGTCTTTACCGAATGGGCTTGGCAACAGAAAGGAAGAGTGCTATGATGACAACTGTTGATGTTGAGCTGTGGCATAAGAGGTTGGGTCATGCCTCCGAATCAAAGTTGAGCCAAGTCGATTTTTTGGAAAATCATTCTAGGAAATTAAAGGAAAGAGTTTGTGATTCTTGTGTAAAAGCTAAACATACTAGGCTTCCATTTACTCTTAGTTCAATAAAAACAAATAGTTGTTTTGATTTGTTACATGTTGATGTTTGGGGTAAGTATCGTACTCCTTCGATTTCTGGTGCTTCTTATTTCCTTACCATCGTAGACGATTTCAGTAGGGCTGTTTGGGTTTATCTTCTTAAACACAAGAATGAAGCAAGCAGCTATTTAATTGATTTTCACAACATGGTGAAAACGCAATTTGAAAAACAAACCAAGCGAATAAGAGCAGATAATGGTGGTGAATTCATATCAGGCTCCATGAGAGATTTTTATGCCAAGGAAGGAATCATATTGGAAACCACATGTCCACATACCCCACAACAAAACGGGGTTGTGGAACGAAAGCATAGACACATTCTTGAGATCGCAAGAGCGTTGAAGTTTGAGGCCAATGTGCCAATCAAGTTTTGGGGAGAGTGTGTTCTCACAGCCACGTACATTATCAATAGATTACCCTCAAAGGTCATTAAACATAAGACCCCATATGAAGTCCTGTTTGGACAAAAACCTAATTATGACCACATGAAAGTCTTCGGATGTTTAGTTTATGCAAGAAACACGGAAACCAAGGGAGATAAGTTTGAAGCGAGGGGGAGACCAGGCATGTTCATAGGATATCCACAAGGCAAAAAAGGATATCGAATATTTGACCTTACCGATAAGAAGATCATTGTCTCTAGAGACATTAAGTTTGTAGAAAATGTTTTTCCTTTCTCTGATAATATAGAAAGGAACAATGGTGAAGCAGGGCTCGATGATTTTCTAAGCAACACTGTCGAAGAAAGTGATGAAATAACACGAAGAGAGGCTGATCAAGGTTTACTAAATGAACCTGATTTAGACTCGGGTACATGTAATGAGAACGAGACCGCCATTGATCTAAACCCATCTGAAGATCAGGCAGATCATGTTACAGAAGACACAGTTGATCAAATGCAACCCACTGAAGAACACAGAGATAAAAGAAGCAGGTCTAGACCCAAATATCTCGATGACTTCATTGTGGACTTGCCATCTTCGGTAGACCATGCAGCACCCACCGCCAGTCAACAATCTTCGACGGTACATCCCATAGTTAATTTTTTGTCTTATGATCAGTTTAGCGATTCGCACAAAGCCTTTTTAACTTCAATTAGCTCAAACCATGAGCCGAAACATTTTAATCAATCCGTGCAGGATGTTAAGTGGAGAGAAGCAATGCAAAAAGAGGTAAACGCTCTTGAAGAAAATGGAACTTGGTCTCTTGAGGAGTTACCAAAAGGAAAGCGTGCTATAGACTCCAAATGGGTCTATAAGATTAAATACAAACCAAATGGCGAAGTTGAGAGATACAAGGCACGACTTGTTGCAAAAGGCTTCACTCAGTTAGAAGGGGTAGACTTTCATGACACTTTTGCTCCGGTGGCGAAACTTGTTACTGTCCGAACTTTACTTGCTGTAGCTGTAAAAAGAGACTGGATCATGCATCAACTTGATGTCAACAATGCATTTCTGCATGGAGATCTAGATGAGGAGGTGTACATGAGGATACCCCAAGGTTTTAGCAAAGAAGGTGATACTAGAGTATGCCGGTTACGTAAATCTCTTTATGGTCTCAGGCAAGCATCACGTAATTGGTATCACAAATTCACAACGGCTTTGCTCGCAATTAACTTCAAACAATCTCATGCGGATCATTCACTTTTCATATACAAGCAACAGGGAAGTTTTGTTGCAGCTCTTATATATGTGGACGATGTCGTTATTGTTGGGAATGATGCTTCTAAGATACAAGAAACAAAATTGTATCTAGACAAAATGTTTAGCATCAAAGATCTAGGCCCATTGAAGTATTTTCTTGGACTAGAGGTTGCTCGGACTACGGATGGTTTGGTTTTGAGTCAACGTAAGTATACTTTAGATATTCTTAAAGACAGTGGGATGCAAGGTTGTCGACCTTGTAGCTTTCCGATGGAGCAAAATCTGAAACTAGATCAATGCAAGGATAGTCCTGCTATTGATGCTAGTCAATACCGACGTTTAATTGGAAGACTACTTTATTTACAAGCAACTCGGCCGGACATAGCTTATCCAGTAAACATTCTGAGTCAATTTGTTTCCGATCCAAGGCAAACACACTTGAACTCAGTGCACCGAATTTTACGATATTTAAAGGCAACACCAGGTCAGGGAATATTTTTTCCAAAAGGTGGAGGAATGAATCTTGCGACTTATTGTGATGCAGATTGGCTTGGTTGTCCTGCCACCAGGCGTTCTCGTACCGGGTATTTGATTCTACTTGGAGGTGCGCCCATCTCCTGGAAAACCAAAAAGCAGTCCGTTGTTTCGCGTTCTTCAGCAGAGGCAGAGTATCGAGCCATGGCAACGTCTGTTAGTGAGACTTTGTGGCTACGTTGGTTATTGAAACACTTGGGAGCTCCTCCTGTCGGTCCCACACCTTTGTTTTGTGACAATCAAGCAGCAAGGCACATAGCTAATAATCCTGTGTTCCATGAACGAACTAAGCATGTTGAAATGGATTGTTATTTTGTCCGTGAACGAGTTGAGTCCAAAGAGGTTTGTCCGATGCATGTTCACACTTCACATCAGGTTGCTGATTTATTTACTAAGGCTTTAGGTTCCCAACGTCTTCATTTTTTGCTTAGCAAGTTGGGCATTCGGAACTTACATGCTCCAACTTGAGGGGGAGTAAAGGAATTTGAAGAGTTATCGTCTCCTGGAATATCTAATTTATCCATTAGCTAGTTGTTATCTTTATCCATTAGCTAGTTGTTATCTTTATCTTATTGTTGATCAAGAACTCGTTGTATATAAACCATTTGATAGTTGAATGAAACGTAACTTTAAAACCACTAAAATTTTCAAAATAATTATATATAATATTTATTATTTAATGATTAGAAAATCTATTTATATTCTCGGAAAGAGATGTCTTTTAGATGAGTTCTTAAAGTCTCTTTGCCACTCTTGAACCATTGCACAAAAGCAGATGGGATGAGTTAAAAAGTCATCACATGATCCTCATAAAAAAAAGTAGATAGTCATTATTGATAAAGTTAAAAATCTGTTTCATGGTTTTAATTATAGATATGTATATATAGATCAAATATAGCTGACTTTTATATTGAAATGTCGACGGATTTGCCTTCTTACGCAACATATGTAATTTAGGTAAACTAAGTGTAAAAGAAACAACCTCAAGTTTAAAACCGCGTCAAAAAACTATACGAAGTTTAGTTATGTGGTTTAAAATCGAATAAAATAACACTGCGTTGAGAGTAACCGAAAAATCGTACCACTTAAAAACCGCACCTTTCGATTTATGTAAATATACAAAACCATATTTGTTGTTTGCGGTTCAGTTTTAATAAAAGAAAAAAACCATACCAAACCGCACCATGCTTACCCTATTTTATTATTGTTTGTCTTTTTAGTACGACCAATACTCCACTTTGTAGAATCAAAATAAAGAGATGCGTGTAAACATACGTATACTTTATCTTCTCGGATTATACAATATACTTGCAACAAACAATTTAAATCATCAAAATTGTTTTAAACTTTTTTCAACATATATATAATTTCACTAGAAATGTCATCCAAAAATCTCCATATATCAATATTATACGTCGCAGTCACAAAATAAATGTATCTACAAATAATAAATGAGTGTACAATTAAAATAGAAAAAAGACTTAAAATACTCTAAAAATTGGGTAAGAATTAAGAAAACATTATTGTATGCAAACCCAAATGCCTTCACTTGGAACGCCTTGATAGACCACAAATAAAATGTAATTGCCCGGCGGAGCAACATTAACAGATCCCGGTGTTATCACACTTACTTCGTAGTGAGATTCCCCGACTGCTACTGTGGTGTTTCCAGTATCTAGTATCAACAGCCTTTGACTCATGGAAAATGAATGTGTGTTAAACGGTGGAGCCACCATTGTGACCGAGACCAAATTTGGATCCACGGGGCATAAAACATTGAACCGGATGAACATCCGTTCACTGTGATGGATCATGGTTCTTGGTGAGATTATAGATGGGCGTAATTTTGATGAGCTTGGATCCAAATAAGCCGGTGAAAATGCCTCCAAGCTTAATTCAGTAGGATAAAGTACGTCGGCAAACTCATATTTATCATGTGGGTTACTGCCGCCTACAAGAACCCGACCATCTCGAAGCAGAATAGCAGTCGAATGGTACATTCGAGGTATGGTGGTTGCTTTCTGCAACTCGAACCGAGATCCAATTCGATTGTTAGGCTGATAGATTACCGGGCATAAAACCGGGTCCCGCCCTAGTTCCCAACCCGCAACTCCCGCGGACCCACCATTGATTATCAAAACGTCACCGTTTGGTAATAGTAACATATCACCCATGACACGTGCTAAAGGCATGGTTTCCATGACCCATTGTGGATTCGGGTCGGATATTTTTATCCGACCGCAAGTATCCAAAGCACCATCAAATTTCCCATTATTTGCATTAACAAAAGCATCCTTAGGTGCACCCCCACAGATTAAAACTTCAACATCACTTGCTTTCCCTTGTACAACACGCAATGGGAGTAGTACCGCAGAACCGGTGCTCGGGTAATTCCTCGGGTCGCCACCGGGTATTGTTGGGTAAGTCTTGACAACTTGATTCCGAACATAATCGAATAAAATAGCGCGATCGTTCGCGTAAATGAAAAAATGTCCGTCTGTGTTTAAAAACACAAACGGGTATAAATTATTTTCGATATTTGGTTCATTTGTCTGAACCAAAAACGGCAAGCTAGGAGCATTCTCGGTTGACGAGGTCTTAGGGTAAAATTCGTAATTAAATGACTGACGGCCGCCAATGATGATTTGGCGGCCGTCAGGCAGTATGTGATTGGTGGCGTACCATCTTGATTGACTCAGTCCAGATTGTATCTCCTGCCAGTCACAGTTGTCACATGATTTATAAACACGGACAACCCGATCTCCTTCATATGTTCCACCCGTCTGGACTAGTGTCCCATCGGGCATTAATGTCCCCGATGAACACCAGACGTCAGTGAGGACCATGAGTGGACGGATAGAGTTATGGAGGACATCATACTCAACGGAGTGGGCGGAGCAGTCGGTGGATTTGGGGCGGCATTTACCATCCCGGAGAGAGATGTTGGAGGTGCCGAAATCGGTGCGGTCGTATATGACTACACGGTCGCTTGGGAGGAGTTGCATGTGCATGGCGGAGATGCCAATGGTTGGGAGGAGGAGGGACCATGATCCACCGGAGGTAGCTGGACATGGTGGCACATGGAGGAGGAAGAGGAGTAGAAGCAGATGAGAGACAGGAGAGGGGAAAGCCATTTGTTACCCCTAAATTACCAATTGGTGGGTTTATATAGAATATGCGGCGGTGTAAAGTGTAAAGTGTAAAGTGTTTCCACCGGTAACCCGTAACCACCGTCTAACACTTCTGTGGCTAGCTAATAGTTATCTCTATATATGAATCTCTTTCTATTTATTTTAGTGGAAGTATATTGAAAAGTTTCTAACTTTGAAGAACATACACCATGGCTGTTTTTTAAGCTGTAGTGATTCGAACATTGCACGTGCATGCATGCCTAATATTTGAGGTTGATGTCGAGGAAACCATACTCGTTGACGTTTTTTACTTCTTGCTTTTTTTACTTTACAGCCATAAGCATAATGTTATACAAACTACTATTTGTATGAATGTTAAAATAAATGGCTAATAAAATCCATATTTTGACTTTTTGATTAGTTACAAAGTTTATAATTATCTTGATTACTAACTATATATAATATATTTAATTAAGCATTTGGTTTTATTTATTCTCCAATTAATTGTACAAAGATCAATTTCATTATAATAACATTTCAGGTCTCATACAGATAAAGTTTATAATTATGTTGAGGATTTGATGTCATATATCACATGTATAGAAAATAAAATAAATAAGTAGGACAACGACAGCCTACAAAAAGCTAATATATATTCCGAGGAAGATTACAAAAAAGGAAAAAATCATGTGCGGTGGCATCCATCATTCCATTGTAGGAAAGTGTACGTTTTTTTTGTGGAAGCAATGGAATGGAATATGTTGAATAGCTTCCCTCTGAATAGAGAATTGTGTGCTTATTCTGGTGATGAAAGCTTTCGGTGATTCTGGCACAGCTCTAAAGGAACAATAAGTCCTCCCACTTGTTCACCTTCTTACCCAAAAAACCCAACTGCCAACTGTCCCCCATAATAACTCGTAATTTTTCTTACGTAGATTTTGGTAACTTAACTCGTCAAAAATGAATAACCATAAATACCTTAAACTTAAATTTTTCTTACGTAGTATCATTATTTGTTATATATTGCTATGATTGATAAAAAAAAAATGTACATACGATGCTATTAAATTTATGGGTAAAGAATTTTAAGTTTTTGTTACATGTAGAAATGTAAGTACATTGTTACTACATTGCCTAGCCTATATCAGGTTTTAAAGAGTAAAATGCAATAAATACATATTGGAATGCAATCAAGTAGAAGGATAAAGCTCCCAAAGTGCCACAGTAGTGTCTTCAGATGCTGACACCATTTTTTTGCAATCTGCAGCAAATGAAATCGCATTGCACTGCAAAAACAAACCAACCATAAATAAAAATAAAAAATAAAAATATAATGACAGGTGGCATATACCGTGGCACGGTGATACTTTAATATCGCCAAAGGATTTCCTTTTTTGTAATTATATATTCTGATCCTGTCATCACATGAAAAAAAATATATAACTACAGTGTACTTTCATCATTTTATCGATTTAGCAACTAAACTATAATTTTTTTTTAGTGAATTTAGTTGCTGAAGAAGAAGTATGATTAGATTGTACTAACCTGTGATCCCAGCCAGCAGTCCCGAATATTTTACCATCTGCACGGATGGAAGTACCAGCTATGCCGGGTCGCTCCAAATTGATTTCTTTTTTCATCACGCAAGAACCCTAACGCATGAACAAAATTTAATTAATTATATCTACAAGATTAAAAAAATCTGAAACATTATATGAAAATTGAGATTCTTGAAACTTTTATGGGACAAATGGACAATGTTTTCATCAAATTAACAGATTTAAAGAATGATTAATAGAAACTTATATTAATATTAGATATGGCTTATGGGTTTTTTTCATAAATCATACCAATGAATGATCCAAAGTAAATAAGACAATTTTATCATCTGCACCTCCTGAAATGCCTCCGTTCATCATCTCATCCAGTGACAAGCTTAGAACTGGTGAATGTAGCAATTTATATGTTAGTAACAAACAATGTTTCATTTTATAACCAAAAGATGCAATATTTTACTAGATATGAATTTAACTGGTTGAAAAATATAAATTGGTAAAAGAAATAACAAAGTCCACACACCTGGTTCTGAATGAAACCTCACAGAAGTTAATGGAACCTCAGGATTCCTTAAATCCCACCAACCCATTGTTCCATCCTCATAACTGCATACATAAAACATAATCAGGACTTCTTCATATGTCATTTCAAGACAAGTTCATTTCCTGATTTCCTATAAACTTAAGTACAAACCCTGCTAAGACATGTAGAAATCCCTGTTGTTGAGGAACCAAAAAAGCTTCAACTGCCATGCACATACCTGTGGAAGTGAATATATGATATTAAATCATAATAATTTTTATCTCTAGTAATGAAATAATGTTGTATAGCTTAGGTACCTTTCCCTTTAGTAAATTGATTTGTGGAGGTAGTAGAAGAATGTGGTAACCTTGCAAACCTTTCTGCAGCATTGAGATCCCATAATTCAACCTTCCTTTTGATATTTCAAGTACACATCAGGAGAAAAGAAAAATAAATAAGAAAAATGAATTTGAGATCATCATGTTCATACCTCAGATAGCTCTGATCCAGCCATAGCCACATATGGACGCCCTTCCACATGGTCATAACCTGATAACAGAAATTTATATATATGTACTTCAATACAAACACATGTCATTACCCAAAAAAGAAAAAAGAACATTGGTCTACAATAGGAGAAAAGTACCTTGAAAGGTGTTGGAATTTTGTACCACATTCTCTGGATCCTCTTCTTGGATGTCATTAGAAATTATTTGATCATTATCTTCAATGGCTTCTGTCACATGATGAGGTCCCTTCTTTTCAGGTTTTATTGGGTTATCAGAAGGCGTCTTCACTAATGAAAGTTTGCAGAAATGATAGGTGTTTGCATCAATCCTGATGGAAGGTGTCCTGTCAATATTTTACATTAATCCCACAAAGATTCTAAACCATGTTGGCTGATTCAAGTGAGACAATTTCTGAATCTTTTTGTTGCTTAACAAGATTTTAGGATACCTTGACAATTCCCCATGCTCAATATCCCAACACTTAACAGTTCCATCCTTGCCCTGGCTATATTCATATGAAAACACATACTCAAAACATATTTAACACCGAAAAGTTCACTCTTGAAACTTGAGAATGTGAAATAAGGTAATAAGAACCTGAATACCTGATAACTCTATTGTTTCCAATTGAGGGACTGGTTGAAACACTTATAATCCCATGTGCTGCACTATGTACCCTGCATTAAATTCATAGGAAATATTTGAAGTTTGAACCCTGTACTTCTTTTTTCTCATTAAGTGTCGTCTAAATAAAGAGTTATGTTTGGGAAACAGAAGAAAAAAATATAAAGAAAGCAAACAACTTGTAGTGTATACCATGCAGATGAGATAGTTCGATGTTGTACGCTGTCCCAAATTCGTAATTCACCATCTGAAGAGCTGCAGTAAAAGTAAAACTCCCATGAAAACATGTAATGGTTGGCAATAGGGACATACTTCTAGCTACTTTAAAGATACTTTTTTTTAACAAATAGAAAAAGGAAAATACATACCCTGAGAATACCAAGTTTTGAGAAGGATGGAAACATACATCCATGACAGAAGCACGATGGCCTCTCAACACTGCCACTGGGTCAGGTGGTGGTCTCTTGCTCATCTTGATCACAATCCTGAATCCTGTCATTCAGACATAACATCAAACACCTTGCAGAGCTAATTTTGTTGGTGCTTAGCATACCAATCTAACCCATACAACACCAACCAAATGAAGGACTTTGAGATCAAAGCAACTTCTTTTTTGAAAATCTGATACCAACATTACTAAACGGTATTTATATAGTTTACCTAGACCATATTGCAAGAAGGAATTGACAAGAATAGCATATCATTTTGAGTGGTACAAGAAGGAGAAGAGCAAGTGGAAGAAAGTCACCAAGAACAACCAACCTAAAGGAATATAATATGGTTGCCAATAACTGAAAAAAACAATTTCATATCTAACTTCAAGAAAGGGTCTGTGCAAATCTTGGAAGGGTATAAACAAGAATAGGATATTAAGACTATCAAGTCTGCTTGAAATGCATTATGGCTTTCACTTCATGTGTTTAGAATGAATCAATGACAACCACCAAACTCATCACCCTTTCCTTTCTATCATTTTTAATGACCTTGCACATTATCCATGAAAAGAAACGTGATAAGTTTGGTGGTTGCCAAAGATTTGCATATAGCAGTAGCACCACTTCAAATATCTCACTGATCCCAATACAGATTGAAAGGTTTTATAATTTTAGAAAATCAATTTCCTATTTCAATCTCACACTTGGATAACTACTTGGTCATCCAAGAAAATAGTAGAAACAAAAGCTTCATTTTAATCGAATATCAGATAAGTTATTCTTTCTCTGGGGTTATCTTGGTGAAGCCTTGTTAAGATTGGGGCAAAAGTGCAAAACATTTGAGTTTCATGATAAGAGTTTAGCTAAGTACAGAAATCACCAAATACAAGTCGATTATTCTTTAGCAGTGATCTTTATGGTTACTAACAATCATGTTGGACTCCATAGGTTTATTTCTGAAAGAGGTGTACTCCTAATATCCATCCCCCATAAATATTCTAACTTGATCGACGGAAAATATACAATTTCTCGATTCGTACTTGGGTGTTCTTGAGGAGTTCCAGACTGGGATCAGCAATATAAACAACGGTAGTTCAAACCTAACTACAAGAAGTTGAAGAATGAAGAATTATGAGATGATGGATGTACCTTTTGAGAGGAAGGGCCGATACCTAGAGGGTTTGATGAAGACGAAGAACCAGGCCCCGCACACGCGGCCCCACCCGTGACCAACTCCCTCGCTTGAAGCCTCGAATGATCGCGTCTGGCCGTCTGCCTTCTGCCTTCGCGTGTGGACTGTGGACTGATCGATCTATCTTTGCATTTTTTTTTTTCACCTCCATCTCTAATTAATTTTGATACTTTTTTAAATTAAATAATATCATGTTAATGTTTTCCTAACTTTTAAATTTAAAAATCATATAATAATTATATATGTAAAATATTAAATGTAATAAACACGATATTAATTATAATTAATATATTTTTTCTTTCTTTATATCAAAATTTTATTTAAAAAAATAGTTCATGTTTAATTTTAATATTTAACTTTTTTGTCACGGTATTTACACCTAGTTCCTGAATATAACATAAAACAAAAATTGTATTCCGATGGTAGATCCTGAATATAGCATAAACAAAAATTATATTCCGATGGATTTTTAGTTTTTTACATAAGTATAGTTATGTAAAAGAGTGTAGTAGATTTTTACATAACAATGATAATATAGCATATGTGTTTATGCATAATATAAATCAGGTGTGGCCCCGTGTTTTATACGAATTTATCAAAAAAATCAATATCAACATTTTAACATTAAACAATTATTTATGGAAATAAACATCGATACCTATGAAAAGTTTATATGATTGACAATGAATTTTGTTAATACATATTGAATTTACGGATTTATATTAGAAAGAAAAAACAGTTTTCATGCTGGCATTGATTATGATTTATTTTAAGATTGATTTTGCATTTATTATGAGATTTAAGGGAAGAATATGTGAGTATGTGCCATTTATTTGTTCTGAACAAATAAGATAATTACATATGGAAAACAATAAAATCAAAAAAATATAAGAAAATGTCATTTGTATCATGACATGTGGTAAAACACTTTCATTCAGTGTTTTAAAAATTGGTTCGAACCAGCCGGTTGAACCAGTCAAACTGGAAACCGAAGGTGAGGGCGGTTCGATTTGGGCCGATTGTATAATGATTTCCCGACCGAATAGAATAGGCCGGTTTTAGTAATTAACCAGCCGGTTTTGGTAAAAAACCGGTTCAATCGGCTGAATTGAACCGGAATGGCCGGTTTTAGTAATTAACCAGCCGGTTTTGGTAAAAAACCGGTTCAATCGGCTGAATTGAACCGGAATGGATCGGGTTGAACCGAACATTTTTGGATTTTTTTGTTTGCTTTAAGCTTCTTTGTTTGATTTTGAGTTTATAATAATTGTTTTATATGTTGCATTCTATTTACGTTTGTAATACTAAAAAAATAACAAGTTTTGTAATTAATGTATGCATGATAATTAAAACCATATAAAAATATAGAACCGGTTAAACCGGAAAACGTCACCTAACCGATTCAATTAAAAAACCGATTTTTAAAACATTGTTTTCATTTATGAGGAATGGTTTTTTTCGTTGCAGCACGACACTCTATACTTGTAAAATTTTGTGGAAATCATAAGGGTCGTTTAGGTATTATCAAAACTAAAAGGGGTGAAACGAAACTTTACATCAAAATCTCGCTACAAGTCGGAATATCTGAGTAACGACACTGAAAAGTTGCATTCCGATGGAAGCTCTCGGCCACCTGAGAATCGGCGTCTGTGTTCCGTTGTCCACCCCGTTTCCGCCTTCCAACACTAAGAAACACCTAAAACCGCACGCTATCAGCGGCGGACCTAGTAGCAGTAATACCGTTTCCAGTAGCTTCTCCGCTAGCAAATGGGCCCACCGTCTCTTTTCCGACTTCCAATTCCTGCCCACGACCAATAATGCCGACCCTAACGACCTAAACGCCACTACCCTCACTCCACCCTACCCTCCCACGCTCTCTACCGCCCCTGACCGCCACGTGTCTATGCCCATCGACTTCTACCGGGTGCTCGGCGCGGAGGCTCACTTCCTCGGAGACGGAATTAGAAGATGTTATGAAGCTAGGGCTTTGAAACCACCTCAATATGGCTATAGTGACGACGCATTGATTAGCCGGAGGCAGATTCTTCAAGCAGCTTGTGAAACCCTAGCAAACCCTAGCTCGAAAAGAGAATACAATAAAGGGCTTGCAGATGAAGAATTCGATACAATCCTCACCGATGTTCCATGGGACAATGTAATTCTCATATTCTCTTCCCTATCCCTCTTTTAGTGTTATACTCCATCAGAGTAATGCAGAATTATATATGAATTGCACTAGAATTGACCAGGAAAGAATAACCGAACAAAGAAGAAGTCAGCCAGTGATCTAATTTACTAGTCCTGGTTATGATTTTAATGAACAACATCGACTAAAATTTAGTTTATATTAAAATTTTCAAGGTTCCTGGAGCGCTGTGTGTATTGCAAGAAGCTGGAGAGGATGAATTAGTGCTTGAAATTGGTGAAAGTTTACTGAAAGAGAGACTACCCAAATCATTCAAGCAAGATGTTGTGTTGGCAATGGCACTGTCCTATGTTGAAATTTCAAGGGACACAATGGCCTTGTCTCCTCCAGATTATATTAAGGGTTGTGAATTGCTGGAGAGGGCACTGAAGTTGTTACAGGTAAGACTTTTAATGAAGTTTTAAGTTCTTGAAACCCCATGGCTAATTATGTTGTTCTTGATTTTCTGCTCTCATTTAGGAAGAAGGTGCAAGCAGTCTTGCACCAGATCTACAAGCACAAATTGATGAAACTTTGGAAGAGATAAACCCACGTTATGTTCTAGAGCTTCTGGCCTTACCTCTTGATGATGAATACAGAACAAGAAGAATGGAAGGTCTTCAAGGTGTACGTAATATTTTATGGGCGGTTGGAGGAGGTGGTGCCGCTGCTGTTGCTGGCGGTTTTACACGTGAAGATTTCATGAATGAAGCCTATCTGAGGATGACAGCAGCGGAGCAGGTTAGCAATTTTTAATACTTTCTTGATATTCCTATAAAATCCACTATCTTTTGTTTATGTTGATGATTTTTCTTTCTCCTTTGAAGGTTGAACTCTTTGTAGCCACACCAGGTAACATCCCAGCAGAAAGTTTTGAAGTTTATGGAGTTGCTTTAGCACTTGTAGCACAAGCTTTCATGGATAAAAAGCCTCATCTTATTCAAGATGCGGACAATTTATTTCAACAGCTTCAACAAATCAAAGTAACCCCATTAGGCAATTCATCTCTTTACAACATTAAAGAAAGTCGTGAGATAGATTTCGCATTAGAAAGAGGTCTCTGTTCACTTCTAGTAGGTGAAGTAGACGAATGTCGTTCATGGTTAGGCTTAAATAACGAAAACTCACATTACCGGGACCCATCTATCACTACATTTGTCATGGAAAATTCCCAAGATGACCCTGAAAACGACCTCCTTCCAGGCCTTTGTAAGCTCTTAGAAACATGGTTAATGGAGGTTGTGTTTCCAAGATTTCGGGAGACAACGGATGTGCAATTTAGGCTTGTGGATTACTATGATGATCCGGTTGTACTAAGATATTTGGAACGGCTGGCGGGAGTTGGTGGTTCACCGTTGGCGGCTGCCGCCGCCATTGCGAGGATCGGTGCTGGAGCTACTGCGGTTCTTGATAGTGTAAAGATAGGGGCAATTAAGGCGTTACAGAAGGTTTTCCCTGTTGGTGAAACAGAGAGTGTTAGGCGTGAGTTTGATGATTCTTTTGTGGTGGAGAGTGAGTTGGACAGGCGGCAGGATGGCGGTTTTCCGGCGGATGTGATTACTGTTGATGAGATTAAGGAACAAGAAATGATTACTTATAGGATAAAAGATGCTGCAGTGAAGATTATGTGTGGTGGGGTGGTGGTGGGGCTGTTGATTTTGGCTGGATTGAAACTTATGCCATCCAAGAGAGGCTCTTCTTCTACTACCAACAAAGAAGTTGGTTCAGCTATGGCTTCTGATGTCATCAATGTGGGTATGTTCTAATACCAAAAATACTTGTAGTTTTATGTCAAATTATTGATTTTACCATATAATAACTATTATTCTCTATATTGATTTTGAACATAATATTAATGAATTTAGAATATGATACTATTACCTTTCATTCTTCCTTACAGCAGGGGAGTCTGTAAGTGAAGATGCTGTAGAAATTCCTAGAATGGATGCAAGACTTGCAGAAAGTCTAGTTCGCAAGTGGCAGACCATTAAATCCCAGGCCCTTGGACCTGATCATTGCCATGAAAAATTGTCAGAGGTGAATTCAGTGTTTTTTAGTTTATCACAACTATGCATTCTTATACAACTTGCTAAGAAGCTGTTACTTTATTAGTTTATATGAGTTTTGAGAAAAGTTTCCACTAAATTCTATTGGATTCACTTTGTTATGCAACAGTGTTCACCTTTTTACTGATTTATGCAAGCATGCATGTAGATAGGTGATTGGTAAAATATTGCATCTTTTGGTCCTAAAATTTGTATTTAATTCTTGAAAAATTGCAGATATTGGATGGTCAGATGCTGAAGATCTGGCAAGAAAGAGCAATTGAAATTGGTGAACACGGTTGGTTTTGGGACTACAGTCTCTTAAATATTACAATTGACAGTGTCACCATCTCCCTTGATGGAAGCCTAGCTGTTGTTGAAGCAACCCTGGAAGAGTCTGCTCAGTTGACAGATTTGACCAACCCTGAAAACAATGACTCCTATAATTCAACCTACACAACCAGGTATGAGATGTCACATGATGCTAAAGCAGGATGGAAGATCACAAAAGGAGCTGTCCTCAAATCATAATCTGTATATATATCATATCACATGTAGCTTTCAACTTTCTCCTCTTTCTTCTTTTTGTACTGTTTTCATTGTTAGATCAGTTTCCAATTGTGATGAATGAAAGTAAAAGAAAATACAAGTTTGCATGCATAGTGATATCATATGTGAAAGTAATATTTTTATTGCATCAAGTACAAATCAAAGGTACACGCATGATGCTATATGCATATAGCTTCCACCATTATTGGTAAATTGATATATGTTAATTATTATGGTAACGATATTTTTGGTGGTTGGGGCTTTGATGAGGGTTAGATGGTTAATATCCGAGCAAAGAGAAGGTGTCCCTCCAGCTGGGGCGCATGGTTTGTGATTCCTGCTTTGGAGCAAACAACAATTCCTTTGGTGTTTGGCTCGGATCAACAAGTCCAACAAGCTTTGCAACAATCTCAGCACTCTCCTTAGCATGCTCCATGTCATCTGTTTTTGTCCATAGCAGTTGGGACAATTGTACCCTCCTGTTTCGTGACTGCAAATCAACTCCCCACTTGACAAAAAGACCTTCCCTTTCCTTTGCTGAGTATTTCCTCAATAGTTTCCTGCTTAGCATCGCCCTCTCCAAATCCATTGCCCTTGTGCTTTTATTTATTACCCATCAACAAACAAACAAACAAACATAAGTACGAGTAAACAAATGAAATGTAAGAGTATTATGATATGTGTAAGCAAACCTTGAGGCGTGATCTACTGCTTTCTGGAGGAAGGATAGTCGGCGGAGCTCGATCTCGATGTAGATGGAATCAGATGGATCGCCTTGGATGAGCAAGAAAAAGTAGGTCCTGTGAATCAATGGAATGTTGCATTCATCCCACAATTTTATTATCTTCCTTCTTTGCTCCTCAAACAACAATTCCCAGTCATTATCTTCCTTTGCTGTTCCAATGGCTCGAGGTGTCTCCGCCTGATATCATAACCAAATCAATAACAACATACTTATGACTCATGAATCATGAATCAACAACTATTGTGTCCACTCCTTACCATGTAATTGACGTACTCTCCTTTAAGATCATCCCTCATGACTTCTTTAAGTGTTCTGGTTGGAGAATAGATGAAAACACCCCCCTCAGTCTGCTTCATGTCTTTCTCATCAGAATCTTGTCTGCACAACGATTTGATATCCGATTCTGATTTGGATTGAAGACTTCTTCCGGAAGCATCCCCTTCAACTTCCTTGGTAACCATACTTTCAGCCACCACATTGTATTCAGGAGTCATCTCTTCAATAACTGCACTGCAGCTTGTGCTTCTTGTCAAACTTGCGGTTCTTGAATAAGTTTTGTCCACAGCTGAAGAACCCGAAGAGCGAGAAGATTGCTCCCCCTGATCATTCTCCATACACTCTAGTTCTTTGCAGCTTCCTGATGAGTTTGACCTCGATTTCTCCCATTCGTGGGATGGGTCGGGTAAATATCGATCCATGAACTGACTCGAAGAGATTCTATCAAAAAAGTAAGAGTCTTCATTTGGGATGTTTAATTCATCCTTGCTGTATGTGGTGATTGGAGCATTGAAGGATGTGTCTGATGATGGCAAACGCCCATCCCATGAACCAGCACGCAAGGGCCGAGATTCGTTCTACATCATAACAGAATACATTGAGTATTTTAAATGTCAAAAGAAAAAAAAAACAACCAAATCTACCCATGGAAGTAAACTCTGATCAATTCCAGCTGCTCTTAGTATTTCCTCAAGGCGAGTTCGAGCAAGATCACGTTCTTGAGTCAACTCTTTTATCTCTTGTTGCATCTGTAGTCACAGTAAAACAAAGTTACTTATGGATTCCGTTAGATCAAAACATGTAATGGGGATACTACTATACTGACATCTTCTATTTGAGACTCCTTTTCTTTGATTACTGATTCGTTGTTATTTGCTCCAGACATGTTCTTCAACTCTCTTTGCAATCTTTCCATTTCTCGTTGCAACTGTTTGACCAATGCTTTCTCTGACACAACCACATTCACCTGGGCACTGGTTCTGACTTCCTTGGCGCACACAGCAAACAAAAGGGTGTTTCTTGACTGTTCAAGATGAGCATGTGCAGGGCTTAAAGTGCATACTATTGCAGTCCTTGCATTGCCTCCAAGTGAGTTTTGTAGTATACGGGTTAGCTTTGAGTCTCTGTAAGGCACGTGACCATTTCTTGATTTGCTGCATCCACATTATAAACATGTTTTTTTTTTTTACAAAAGTTGTATTGTATTTTGAGAAAATAGACCAATGAAAGTGCAAACCTCAATTTGCGGATAACAGTTCCAAGTGTTAGTAGACTGCGGTTTATGTGGCATCCTTCTTTTAGCCGTGTACCAGCTGATAAGGTTTGGGAAGCACGTTCACTTCCTGCTAGATCAACAAAGTTCTACACAAAAAACCAAATTTAGATATACATATATATTTTTTTAATTTAAACTTCAAGAATCTATAACAAAAATCAAAAGAGAAAAAAAAAAAATACTAAAGATGATACTGTTTATATTTATATTTTATAGTAACCATTTAGTATTCATACCACAGTAGCTGTAAGGCTGCTTGCACTGCCAATCCTTGCGAATTCGCTGGGGGAACTTTCGATTGTCTGAAAAAAAATAAAATAATGAGTCAAGTCAATTAGTCAAGATACAAGAAAGTTTAAGTTTGTTTAAAGTTGATATCAATAGAGTACCAATCGGATTATCTGGTGGGACCTTGAGCTCACTTCGTTCATTGATGTCTCCCCGATACGTCTTTGAGCTACGAAATTGCAATTCCAAATACATTGTTAGTATACATTCTTCTTGTATAAAGAATGGGTATTTTAGAATTTAGATAATGAGGATGAGGTGGCAATTAGGCTTATTTTAAGTCCAATACAACATGTGTCATGTGTAACAAATGGGGGCTAATAAATGTTACCTTCGCACATGCCAAGAAGTTGCATTAGATGGGTCCAGTCTTTCAAACGGATCTCTGTGAGTTTATCTACAACTGTCCCTTTCTGATGATATCAAAAAAAAAATAATAATAAAATAAAATGAAAATTTTCAAAACATTTGTTTAATAAATGGACTATTTTCACTAAAAATAGGACAACACTCACCACCGGATCATCAAGGAGTCTGAGTTGAGTACCATCTGCACTAAGAAGGTCTCTAACACATTCATTGTAGATTTCAATGGCAGAAAATTTCAGAACGAATTCCCTATCATTTTGCTGTGTACAAAAAACTTACCCATAAGATTAAGTTATACTTCCAAAAAAAAAAAAAAAAAAACATCTTTTTCTCTTCAATTACCTTTTTGATGTAATCAAATATATCTGATATCGCATATTGAGTGATTCCAGTCATGGTGTATGTCTTCCCACTGCTTGTCTGCCCATATGCAAAGACACTTGCTGCAAAAACAATTTATTTAACAACACCATACGCAATATTATTCAATATCATAATCGGAAATCATGATAATAAATTAATACGACTCACAATTAATGCCATTAAGAGCTGAAAGAGCAACTTTTTTCACTCCCTCCTCGTACACTTGTCTTGTTGTACTATCACATCCGTATACTCTGTCTGTTTCCAAGATAACAATAACAAGTCAGTAATAAACAATATGCTACAAACTTTTTGTGGGGATTCTTTTAAAGGATATGAAGGTAAAGAATAGTTTCACATGGAGATGGATATTGCTTACCAAATGTGTAGGCATTTGGGTGTGTTGATCGTTGTTCTGCTAAGCCACTTTTGTAAAGGATTGTGTCATTGCTTACGCATTCCCAATCACAAGAATCATTCTTGGCAATTTCCTTTTCATTCAAAGGCCTCACCCTCACAGAGACAAATATCTTTTCTCCATGTGCACCTGGCTCTTGTCCACCACCTTGATTTATCTCGTCTCCAGTAAGCGACTTCATTTTATATGCTTAACAAGAGCACAGGCACAACAAGGTTTTGAATAAGGCTAATGGATTGATGTTCCCTCTCTCCACAAGGATGAGAGGGAATAAAACTTACAAGCCCTGATTTCCCTCTATATACCAAAAATATTTGGAGTTCCCCTTTCAAATACTATATCTGCAAAATAATAACCAACAGATGCATAAATGTTCTATAAATTTTTGCCTTATGATTTTGATCAAACATTTGTTCAGTATTACTAAATTATTATGTTCAATATGAAAAATTATAGATGATTGATCCCTACAAGCATCAATATTGAAATCCATTCTCTTTGAAAGATGATAAACGCAACGGACATTAACTCGGAATCATGAATTTGAGAAACAACTGAAGATCATGTTCCATTCATATGATAACAAATTAATAGCCAGTACCTTAAAAGGTAAATTCGTACAATCAGCAATGTGATAAACATTAAAAGGAATCATGAATTCATATACAAAGTTTCAGTTATGTAACAGAAAGGTTTGAAAGAGATTAAAGTTTTGATCACCTCAATTCCTCAATGGGGATCGAACCACGATATAGCAAAGCGCGGGGACCTAATGATCGTACAAGAGGATGCAAATTCGCTAAATAAGAGACAAATAGACCCAATTGACATGATTCTAGTGAGAGAATTGTGGTGGTGAAGAGTAAGGAACGAAAATGGTGGAGAACCAAAGAATTTGTTTCGATAATAATTTTTCAGAACCTTTCAAAATAGACCGCCATCTCAACGACCTAAACGAATAGAAATTTGAATTTTGACAAAAATGCAAATTTAGTCCTTGTGGTTTGCAAAAATCTTTAAATGGGGTCAAAAAAGTTTTCAGTTTGCACAGAAAATCCAAAATCAAGGTGTTTTTGGGCTTTTAGTCCAAAAAAAATTTGAAAAGATGATTATACCCTTTTAATTTCTTTTTTATTTTTTACAATTATTCTAATACCATTTTGTCTTAAAAGTAAAAAGAAAAGAAATATATTATCCCCCACCCACCCATACGTTCTCTCTCTCTCTCTCTCTCTCTCTCTCCCCCCCCCCCCCCTTTACCAGTTATGCATCTCTAGCGTAGGAGGAAACCGGTGGAACTAGGAGACCACCAATCGCCACCATGACAGTACTCCTCCTCTTCCTAATCTGCTCACCGGTCTCAACCAAACACCCCCCTTTCATCGTTACTGCTACTGTTCAAATCCACAGCCTACAACGAGAAGGGAAGCAGTTGAGTGGAGCACCGAAGCTACCCCCTTCCTCCGTGGCGATTGGTCGAGGAACACCACCCAAACACCCCTGACTCCTTCATTATCAACGATGAGAAAGGAAGTCATGACGGGCCTGTCGGAGACGTCGACTGCAACCCCTTCTATTGAAGAAGAATCACCCAAATGCTTCCCATGCCCACTGTTGTCGATGGATCGAAGACAACAACCCCCGGTGAGGTTTTGTTATTGGTTGATTTATGTTTGTTGGGTTTGCTAGTTGATTTATGTTTGTTTCGATGAGATTGAATCAATGAATAAATGTGTCTTAAATGAATCTGATTTCTCTAAAAGGGTTCTCGATCCAAATATTGAAAAAGGACTCCCAATTCATTTCTCCAAGAACAACATAAGACCAACATATGTTTCCAATTTCCTCCCTATTAAATTCAAGAATTTGAAAGCTTTCAACTTTCAATGGTTGAGAGATGTGTGAGTCATTCAACTGCGAATTGTGTTTTTGGATGAAAGATATGTGGAGAGGGATTATTTTGATTTTATTGATGGTGATTCGTTTGGGAGTGATTCCAGTTTCTTCAGGCGTGCATCTGATGTCGTATTCCAATCTCATGATAATCGTTGAGCACCATCGATGACACATCAACAACTTTACATCCAAGCTTTGACGATTCCGGTGGTGGAGGACGATTCATCACTAATCAAGCTATCTTCAAAGCATGTGAAGGGTGAAGAAGAAGAAGATGGGAGAGAGAGTGAAAGAGAAAGGAAAGGGTCGGGTGGAGTGAAAGAGTGAGGGGAGGGTCGGATAGAGTGATAGGGTGGGATATGTTATTTTTTTAATTAAAAAAGGTATTAAATAAATATATAAAATACAAAAAAGAAAATAAATGGGCATAATCGTTTTTTCAAGTTTTTTTGGACTAAAATCGCGGAAAGGTTTTGATTTTGGACCTGCCATGCAAGTTAAAAACTTTTTAGACCCTATCAAAAGATTTTTGTAAACCACAAGGATTAAATTTGTAGTTTTGTCTTGAATTTTGATCCTTTTTCGAGCAAATTGACATAGGTTCTAGATTTTTACCATTTCTTTTAAAAATCTAAAGTTTACTTTAAAAAAACACTTCAAATTTAAAAACTATCACGTAGCGTTTAATAAAACGCAATAGCTAATGGCTAATAAACTTGTTATATTTCCAAAATTTCAACCTTTGATGCATACTCTTCTTTTTTAGCTATCACGTTCTTCTCTAGATGAATCGGGTTTGTAGTGGAGATCTGGATACCAACTTTGATCGTATGAACATTTTTCGAACTGATATTTCTATCTTATGCATGTGTTACAATAAATCCAGCCTAGGATAATCCAAAGTGACACTTACGATTCTAGGTACCGAAATCGTAAGCCAAATTGCTAGAAAGATTTTGTGAGTGTTTGAAGAAAAACGAGAGTTAATTTTCGTGTATCTGTGACATTCTCATTTTTACGGCCATAAAAGACCAATTTCGTTTATGCTTTTATAATAAAATCAGAGTACTCTTTCAAAGAAAAGTGTTGCGGAATTTGTTCCCTAAACAAAATATGATAAAGATTTATCAAAACATTTCCTTAAAGAAATGTATTTTCATTATATTACAAACTCGAGATGTCAACATCGATACAGATCATAAGCATAAACCAAAAACATCATAGGCCACAAAACAAAATTTTGCCTCAAAACAACATAGGCATTACAACATTCTATTTATTTTCTACTGACCTAAAATCTATAATCTCTCTTCAGATCATCCAACTATGCCCTTGTCATTGCCTGTAATACAAGAAACTGAGTGGGTCAGGCTGGGGATCCTGGTGAGCATATAGGGTTTTCAACCCACAATAAATAAGTTTATTGTTTTCAACAATTATTCAACTTGATTACTCGTTCCTATTATCCTCACTTTACGTCTCTAAAATATCTATTATAAGGGACCTATCCTAAGGAATTTCATTGGGATGGAAACTACTGCTAAGGGGATTCCTCATCCATATATGTCTGTAAGGCAACCATAGGGGGGATGAAGTACACCGGTGAACATATCGTTCACAAACACTTATAGGTTGCGAGCATATTAGCGTTCCACTAGACTTTCTAGAAACGTTTATGGTCGTCATCCATACTCCACTAGACGACTGAATCATCGTCAACTTCGAGGCCTATCATCATTTTATTTCATCACACACCGACTATTTCATCTACCCATGTTTTACCCAACATATTTGTAGATATAAAATACATATACATTTCAGATATGAAAACGAAGTTTAAATCTTTTATACAACATAGCTCTCAAGTTTAAATTATTCATATATAAAGTTTATATCTTAAGTGAGGAAGTCTATATCTGAAGGAAAAGGTTCAGATTTGGAAGGAAAAGTTTAGATCTGGAAGAAAAGTTTAGATCTGAAGGAAAAAAGTTCAGACCTGAAAAGAAAGAGGTTTAGATCTTTCATCCAACATAGATCTCAAGTAAACAGATAATATATATACACATAACACATAATTTATATAAAATACTTCATAAATATGTGTAATATGAAGTGACTATACACTCACTTTTTACGTCACGCAATATCGTGCCGGTTCTTTTGCTAAAACTTCGACAGATCATAACTTCTTCGTTATAACTCGGATTTCGGTGTTCTTTATATGTCCAGAATCCTTGTCACGACCACTACAAAATTCTTCATAGATATCGGGCTTATCTAATGTTTCATGTTTGACGCTTATTTTTATTATATCTTTACAAAAAAGTATATAATTACAAAAATCACATAATTCACATAATATTCAAGTAATTCATATTTATTACTTTAAAATAGGTTACAACAGTTGACCTAGACTATTACATCATTACATCAATGTTTAGCCTCAAAACACAGACGTTACAATATCATTTCTCAAAAGGAAAAAAATCGTTTTTATAATAAATGAGATTAGGGTTTTTTAGGGTTGTGTCGTCATGAGTTGCTTTTAAAGCAAGTCAGGGTAATCCGGATTTTAATGAGGATTTAGGGTTTCCAAAACTAACGTGTTTCGTTAGTTTTACCATAATCACCCTTAAGAATCTGAATTTTCCACTATGTTCTCGTATGTAAAATTGCCCCTAGGACCCCGCCAAAGGGTGTTAACATGACACTATAAGCCACTACCACCCCATTCACATTACCAATGACCAATATGTCCTCCATGTGTCTTAACATGACACTTTGTGCCACTACCACTCAATGCACATGACCCATGACTCATATTTCTTCCATGGGTCTTAACTTGACACTATAAACCACTACCACCGAGTACACATGACCCATGACCCATATGTTCTCCATGAATCTTAACATGACACTAGAAGCCACTACCACCCAACGCACATGATCGAAGACCCATGTGTCCTCCATGGATATTAACATTAAACTGAAAGCCACTACCACCCACTACACATGACTCGTGACCCATATGTCCTTCATGGGTCTTAACATAACACTATATGTCACTACCACCCAATACACATGACACATGACCCATATGTCCTCTATTGGTCTTAACATGACACTATAAGCCACTACCACCCAACACACGTGACTAATGAACCATACATGCTCCATGGGTCTTAACATTACACTATAAGCTACTTCCACCCAACGCACATGACCATGACCCATATGTCCTCCTTGGGTCTTAACATGATATTATAAGACACTACCACCAAATGTACATGACCCATAACTCATATGTACTCTATGGCTCTTAACATGACACTATAAGCCACTATCACCCAAAGCACATGAGTCATGACCCATATATCCTCCATGGATCTTAAGATGACACTATAAGCCACTATCACCCAATGCAAATGACCCATGACCTATATGTCCTCCATGGGTCTTTACATGACACTATAGGACACTACCACCCAATACACATGACCCATGACCCATACGTCGTCCATGGGTCTTAACATGACACGATAAGCTACTACCACCCAATGCATATGACCTGTGGCCCATATGTCTTCCATGGGTATTAACATGACACTATAAGCCAAGACCATCCAATGTGCATGACCCATGACCCATATGTTATCCATGGGTCTTAACATGACACTATATGCCACTACCATCCATTACACATGACACATAACCTATTCTTAACATGACACTATAAGCCACTGCCACCCAATGCACATGACCTATGACTCATATGTCGTCCATGGGTCTTACCATGATACTATAAACCTCCACCACCCATTGCACATGACCCATAACCCTTATGTATTACATGGGTCTTAACATGACACAATAAGCGACTTCCACCCAATGCATATGACCCATGACTCATATATCCTCCATGGGTCTTAACATGAAATTATAATACACTACTACCAAATACACATGACACGTGACCCATATGTCCTCCATGGGTCTTAACATGACATTATAAGACATTACCACCAAATGCACATGACCAATGACCCATATGTCTTCCATGGGTCTTAACATGACACTATAAGTCACTAATACCCAATACACATAACCCATGACCCATATATCCTCCATTGGTCTTAACCTTACACCATAAGCCACTACCACCCAATGTACATGACCCATATGTCCTCCATGGGTCTTAACATGACACTATAAACCACTACCACCCAAAGCTCATGAGCCATGACCCGTATGTCCTCCATGGGTCTTAACATGACACTATAAGCCATTACCACCCAATGCAAATGACCCATGACCCATATTTCCTCCATGAGTCTTAACATGACACTATAAGCCACTAACACCCAATGCACATGACACATGACCCATATGCGCTCCAGTAGTCTTAATATGACACTATAAGTCACTACCATCTAATGCACATGATCCATGACACATATGTCCTCCATGGGTCTTACATATTTCAATGTGGCGTTTTGCTAATAAATTGCCACACAATTCAAAGTTTATGAAGACTATTGGATATCTTTTGCCGACATGCAATTACGGTGAACATGACCATGTTCACTAAATGGCCGCATGCAATTAATTTAATAATTGGCAATTTGTTAATAAATGGTCACAAAAACCATCTTTGATTGTAACTATTGCTCATATAACTACCGCATGATTTTATTGTTAGTGTGGTTGTAACTATTATTTAGTCACTAAATAAATTATTTATTAAGTTTATAATCACATCGATTTTAGAAAAACGTGGAAAAATGAATTGTTGTAATCAAGGATCTCATCTATTATGTGTATAGTCATGTAGAGAGAGAGAGAGAGAGGGAAGGGTAAAATTGTTTTTTACCGTGGGTGTAGACAAATAAACTAGATTCCCGATTATAGGTTATGGCCCAATTATTAATTGGGGTTTTATTTGATTGGTTAGCGCGAGGATTCCCCGGTTCAGCAGCCCGAGCATCTATTTGACTAACAACAGACTGAGGTGAGTTTGCTCACTATACTGTAGGACACTAGGGATTGTATATGTTTGTAGTCTTTGTGACTCCTGTTGTATGTGTTGTATGCTTGTGTGCCTATTTGCTATACGTATGTAACACCGAAAATTTTCGCACAAATTTTCATTTTTAAATTCACATATATGACATCAACACACTTCACAAAATCTCAATATATCTATTATCAAAACAAGTGTTCATAATTAATTGAATAAAATCCAGGATCCTCGAAACACAACTCCATCTCATGTGTACAATCAAGCTGACGCCTTCCTGTGATCTTGAGAAGTACCTGAAACACATAACACATAACACGGTAAGCACAGAGCTTAGTGAGTTCCCCAAAATACCACACAGTTTATTAGCCAATCGAGGTTATAACTCAATAAGACCCTCTGGTCAATGTGTCTCAGTGGGACCCTCTGGTCCCACAACTCAAATGGACCCTCCGATCCCTCAACTTAGTAACTCAATTAATCATAGTATACATATCACAACAACAATAAGCAGGATATCACAACACACAACATATGCACATAGAAAATGCATGCTATCACATAACTCAGGTAAGCACCTAAGATCAATAATTACACAGATTACTATAACATCATAAGTCACAAAGACAGTATGCACGATAATACATATCACATTATAAACAAACAGGATCCTCCAGTCCATAATGTACTAAGACCCTCCGGTCTACAATGTACAGTGACCCTCTGGTCAATAATATACTAAGACCCTCCGGTTAATAGTGTAAATACGACCCTCCGGTCATCAACAAGAATAAGACCCTCCGGTCACACACAAATTACAATACAGGTAAGTCTAGTGAGAAGACTCACCTTGGATGGCAGACAGATCCTATAAATGATGTTGTTGTACTCTGACCTCTAACACTGAGTTAAACCCACAACTAATCTCATTAGGATCTAGATATGGTCCACTAATCCGGCCCATAAATAACTCAAGCCCGTTGGGCCTACCAAGGCCCAAGCTGAATTAGGGTTTTCACATAAAATGAAGATTAGGGTTAAGTGTTTCTCACTTAACCCATTAAGTCTATCACTCCACTAAGCCATTCACGCAATGAAGTCAGACATAATTTACAAAATCAATCTAACAGTCCAACCGCGGGTCCTGGTAAAATCCAAACTAACAAACCCATAACTAGGGTTTTCTAAACCCTAATTGGGTTCCTATCCCAAAATTCCTCCAACTAGTCTAGATCAAGCGTTTGGGCCGATTAGAGTTCACTAAGTCAAGCACCATCCACTACCACCTCAGGTAGTGGTGGTCAGTGGCGGCTCCTGGTGGTGGTGGTGGGTTTTCCGGCCACAAAAACACGCATACAATTTCCAAAATGCTGGAAACAATGAAAATACTAAAGCATACACCCATAACCATGCCCACAGCCACCACCCATGGCGGCTGGTGGTGGCGGAGGGTGGCAGAAAACAATAGTGGTTGGCAGCCACCACCTCACGGTGGTGGTGGTGGTGGATTCTCTTGGTTGCCAGCCTAGCAAACATACATACATGCTCGTAAACACTAGATAAACACCGAAGTACACTCAACTCAGCCACCACAGGCGGCTGGTGACAACCGGAAGCACAAGAGCAGTGGCCCAAGGCCACCAGCGACCCTAACAGCATTGTGAACTTAGCAGTAACAAAAGAGGGAAGAGATGGTGGCGTGTTGACTTACCGGAAGCATCCATTCACACGCACCCAACACAGCGACTCAACAAGACTCAACACTTCGATCTCGGTGGTTCATTCACTACCCAATCGCATCTCTGGCAGCAGGGATCGTGGTGGCGGCGAGTGATGGTGAGATAGAAAGCGATTAAAGGTGGCGGTCGGACTTGGCGAATCGATCGGCGGCTGAGGAGTCTCACCTTGGCGGCTGAAGAGAATATACTCTCGGGTTAGGTTTCCCAGCGTACATCACTTGAAACGGGAAGGAAATGAGCACTGGGCCTATACTCGTGCTTATTCAAACATCCATCCATTCTTTACATATTTGACCCCTACTCCACCAAAACTTATCAATATAAGTACCATATTTACCAATCAGCCCCCACCTTTAATAATTCCTTACAATACAAGTCCCAACAATTAACAATCATCCCCCGTCTTTAGAAATATTTACAAGGTGGCATGGAAATTACACTTTAACCTCGAAATCCATAATTTAAATCAATTTGCTCCCTAACACCAATACCCCGCTCAATATTATTTAATTCAGGACTATTATAAATTTATAAAACTTTATTTACTTATTTAATCAATAACGGGATGTTACAATGTATGTGGGGTGAAAATAGACCTGGTACAACCTTGTGCTGACATATGAGTTGAAATAGACTCGGGGGTAAAATAGACCCGACACAGCCTTAGGCTGGCATATGAGTTGAAATAGACTTAGGGATGAAATAGACTCTGGATGAAATAGACCCGACACAACCTTGAGCCGGTAGATATGTATGGTATGTGGTATTTTAGGGAACTCACTAAGCTTTGTGCTTACGGTTTATGTTTAAAATATTTTTTTTCAGGTACTCTCGGTTCGAGAAGGAAGAGTCCGGCTTGATCGCAAGGCTTCCACCCATGTTTCAGCACTATATGATTTTGGGAAAATGTACTCTGATAACTATTTTACTATGTTATACTTTTGAATGATTAAAATGATTCAATGGTGTTTTATGGTTGAACTAAAAATGAAAATTTTACCTTATAATTTCTGAGATGTTGCAGTAGCTGTAACATCCCAAAAATGATGACATAAAATTTTCCTTTTTAGATTAATAAATTATTCATACATATCATTTCCATAAAGCCAAGATAATTTAGATTTAGCAAAACATCTTTAAATTAGAGTAAATCACATAATGCGGAAACATATGATGTGTGCTCTGTAATCATCCCGGGCTCTTCTATTTGAAAACCGAAGTACCTGAAACGTAAACTGAAAACCGTAAACACAAAGCTTAGTGAGTTCCCTAAAACACCACATAATATATAACCACAAAATATCATGCAACATACATATAGTTGCCATGGGCTGCCCCATGGTCTTCACCTGGACTGCCATGGGCTCCACCCCCCTCCCCCTATGGTCTGATATCCAAGTGCCATAGGCTACCCCCATGGTCTTTACCTAGAATGTCATGGGATCCCCCATGGTCTTGTTAGAAATGTCATGGGCTCCCCCTTGGTCTGATATCCAAGTGCCATGGGCCACCCCCATGGTCTTTCATGCAAGCATCACAGAGACAACTAGCATTCCACATAACAAGTAATGGGCCGACATTAGTGCCTTCTACCCATGGAAATAATGAGAAGATTCACCTCGTACTGCCAAATCACACAGACGATCCCTGGCTGCTGGCTGACAGATTCCCCAAACTGTCAATATCAAAACAACGCCCAATTAACAATTGAGTTTCTATCCATAACCATAAATCCATAATCGGGGTAAAAGACCATTTTACCCCTAATCTAACTTGGACCAAGACTTAGGCCCAAACCATGGACCAATTTTCCAAATTGGGCCCAAACCCATTATAGGCCTTCTCGAAATAACTATCAGCCCAAAACCTGATGGCCCAACATGGCCCAAGACAACTAAGCCCAAAAGATGGCCCAAACTGAAGCCCAACATGCAAAATCCTTCCTTGCTGAGTACGCGGGGCGTACCCATCTGTACGCTAAGCGTACTCGCTGTTTGGCTTGTAAGTTACGTGTGAAGGCTTATACGCCCAACGTACTCACCCAATAAGCCTAATCTTTCCATTAAGCTCTTAATGCATTAATCCAGAAGTCCAAACAACAGACATGAGTCTAATAAATGTCTAGAACCATAAGGTCACTGACTTGGTGACTTTGCATGCCCCAAGAAGACCCAACCTCAAAATATATCATTCTACCATCATGAAAAGGACCCAAGATTATGCATGGATATGTTTAAACCCTAAAGGTACGAACTTTATGGACCCTGCTTGATGTGTGTAAATTCAACTAGTTTTATCCCTACTTTTTATTAATAATTTGAGCACACAAAGGCAGTGAACCTGTCTTTAAGTGGTATAGATTGATAAGTAAGGTATCGAACTCAGGGAACGGAAATTAAACTAATAGCTAATTTTAACTAAAACAAATAATAAAAGTAAATGGTTTTTCTCTAGTTTTGCAAGACTAGAAACTTAAACAAACTAAATTTAACTAATTAACTAAAGCAACAATTATTCACCAAATTTGATAAAGATGTTTCTATTTAGGTTCAACCAATTCACTCCTATGGTTATTTAAGTTAAGATAGATTAATTGCTATTGGTTACCAATGATAATAGTTAGGTTCATGTTCATTACTCCTAACCCTTAGACAATTAACTAATTTAAGCGTTGATCAAGTGTTTAAACTAATTAATTCCCTAGATTAATTATTTGGGTTAAATAAGATTTGTAATGGTCAATTAAGTTATTAATTCAATTAACCTCTTGTTGATGGTTTCTCAACAAGCTCACACATTAATCTTCCTATTTTCTTATTAATCTTAGTTTCATAATCATTACTTCCAAGCATACGTTTTAGCATTCACATAGACATATGAGGTTAACAATTAAGTGATGTTCATACAACCTAATTGCCTTCCAATTAACAGAAAATAGTAGTGATTAACACATAAGGTTCTTTAACAAACTTAATTTAACAAATCACCAATAGACAATTAACCAAAATTCAATAATTAAACCATAGGAGTTCTTTGGTATTCCCCAAACAGAAACAAAAACGAGTTTAGCTCATAGTTGCAGTAGAAACAAGCAAAGAAACAAAGTTTATGAAAGCAAACATGTTTAATTCCTAAGTCTAAGTGGTAGAATTAACCTAATTGCTTGAATTCTTCCAACTCTTGAAGCTTAGGGTTCTTCAATGCCTTCTGAACCTTTTAGTCGCAGCTAATCCTCCAGAATTTGCCAGGGGTTTCGTTCCATGTGATAAGGATTCGTCTTATAAAGATATCTCAAAACAGAGGGTACTCGGCGAGTAGCAGAATCAACTCGCCGAGTAGGTCAATACTTATCCGTCTTCAAATTAGCAGTCGTACATATCTTCTAGCATCTCATCGTGTACTCGCCGAGTAAGGCCGATGTACTCGCCGAGTAAGTCATTCTTGGCACCCTTTAATCTTCTCTTGCTTTCCTTTTCTCCTTTTTGCCTCCAAGCATATCTTTTGGGCTGAAAACACAATTCAAAGCATTTTAAGTACCTTTTGTCCAAATTATTCTCATAACTAACCAAAAATAACTAAGAATATATGTTAAATGATTAACTAATTATGCACATATCAAAATACCCCACACTTGACTTTTGCTTGCCCCCAAGCAAAACTATATTTTAAACACATTAAAATCACATTAATAACTCCAATCCTTCCCAGCCATTATGCCAAGACCGCAACGCATGCATTTGTGTCTAATTCCTAAAAACCCCCCATACTCCAAATACTCACAATCCTCATAAACATTCGCCCACTCACCCCGAACTATGCTCATTTTATGCAACCCTCCGAATCCATCCTCAGAAAACCTCTTTACCCTCAAGGTATTTTTAATTGAGCAACCCAAGCATACATAATCTAGATAATTACAATTTTTCGATACCACTTTGAAGCTCTTTGGAATTCTTCACTTGCTTGATAATTTGATCTTGGATATCTTTGAATTCACCACCTTTGTTTGATTTCTTTGGTATCTTCAACTTTTTGAATTTCTTTGAGTTTTTGATCTTCATATTTGACATTTGACTTTGATGCTCCAAAAATTCTTCAAACTTTTTCTTGTAATTCTCTCTTTTTTTTTACATGTACCTCACTTTTTTCACTTAAATCCCTACATGCTTAAGCAGGGGCGCTCAATCTCAACCTTTATTGGCTAATGATAAAAATCTTCCTGGATACATTTCAGGTTTAGGCTGCTAAACATATTGCATCCCTCAGGCTGAGCAAGGTCGTGTTTTTGTCTCATGATTTCACTGAAATAAGGAAGCCACAAATGCACTAGAACTTATATAGGCTCAACTAAACATTTGGGTTGTCATGCAATTATTAACACAACTTTAATATGGAATTCTAATTTTTACCAAAATTTTCTAATTTAAGACCTAAGCATTTTAAATATTCAATAAGTTAAACATTATTCTAAATTAAGATTCTAAGTGTTCTAAGATGTGACTAACCCCCTACCCCATACTTATTTTATGCAATGCCCTCATTGCATATTATAACAAAACAAAAATACAAATAGAGAGAAAGTTGGAACAAACTCCCCTGGGGTAGCAGTCGCTAGGTTGACACTCTCGTCTTCAACTCCATCTTCTAGTGACTTTAACCATGGGAACAGCTCATCCATGGCATGGGTGTCATATGTCTCGTGTGGTTGATAGCTCGAAAACTCCAAGGAAAATTGGTTGTTGCACAAGTCTCAGTAGTAGTGCATAAAGAATGAACGAATCAAAAAAAAATCCTTCTGCAGCAGGCTACTCGGCGAGTATGCGAGTAAACTCGGCGAGTAGGAGGTATCGGACAAGCAGATCGCACAGAAGCAGATGTACTCGCCGAGTCATGTTAGTGCACTCGGCGAGTAGAGCATATAATTCCAGAATTTGTCTAAATGCTAGCTCTCTTTACTCTAGTGTTGTCATGCAAATATAAATGCACTCTCCAAGAACTCTCTAAACAGCAACACTTTAATAAACTCTCGATTAGTACGGACTCGATCCTAGGAACAAAACTCCATAAGCATTCCTAAAGGCTCTCATTCCTCGCTTGACCATTCCTAAATAGCATGCATCCTAGCTTCAATACCTGAAAAGAAAACTAACAGTAACACTAAAATTGAAACCACTTCACCAAGTTTACAAGTTCATAATTGTCTTTAAAACAAACATCACAAACAAACAAAACAAATAAATTCTTCATTCCTCCTCGTCCATCCCGGCTCCTCCAGCTCCACTTCCTCCTTCTCCACTCCTTCGGTGCATCCGTTCGTCCCAATTCATAATGTACGGATAACCGGGTCCCGGCCGCGGGGTAATATGCATTTGTTGGAAAAGATAATCGAAGGATTGATTGGTGTAATTAGCCCCTCGGCCAATGTCATCCAAGTAATGTCTATACTCCACTTGGTTCCAACTCTCATTATCCTCCACCGGAATCACCGGTGGGTCTTCACGTACCCGCTCGCTCCTTTGCCTAACTCGCCTTCCCGGCTCCTCGGGAACCGCCGGTTCATCCTCATTTGGAATAGTAAAGGAATCACCAAATTTCTCCACTATCCGGGCCCTCCTATAAAGTGCAGTGTTAAACGGAGGAGGGTGGATGATCGTCAACGCTTGAGCTTGCGGCAAATCCAGGATCCCAAACGACTTCGCAAGCCGAGTAATGAACATTCCCCCATTTATCTTCGAGTTTATCTTCTCCTTAACCGCCCCCTCCGCAAGAAATTTGGCCATGCAATACGGAAGGTTGCAGAAGACGTCGGGGTTGATGATACTCCACAAGTAAAAAATATCAAGGGTGGGAACTTTGTCCCCATCCTTTCGCATGTTTATTGTGCTTGCAATGAACCGGTGAAGGAGTCGGTGGATCGGAGAGCGGATATGACCTTCTTGAGCAGTAGAAGGTATGTAAACCCGGTTGGCAATTGTACTCCACCATGTCAATGCCTCCACTTCCTCGGGAAGTACTTTGTAGGTATGCTCCAAGAAAGCTTCAAAGTAATCCGTCATCACTATATCTTGATCGTAAATACCCAACCGCCAGGAGAACTCAACCATGCTGCATTGACGCAGCTCCCCACCCAAAGAAAACGAGATCGTGTTTGGATTGTAAAACTCACTACCACCTCAGAATGAGATGGTAGCGAAGAACTCCCAGCACAACTCTGCGTATACTGGCTCTTGAATCTTGAACAATTGCAGCCAACCATCACAAGTGATGTTGGCATAACCCAAATTACAATCTTTCACTAAATATGGGGTGAGTTCCTCCTCCAAGCCGACATTTCCCAACCATCCCCAATCCACTGCATTCGGTAGATGGATTTCTTTCTGTCGAAGTGCTTCCAACTTGTTTAGCGCTCGAGTTCTGGAAGATTTGGAGGTAATTTGTTGAAAGGATAACCATGGCATATCACCATGACTTCCCCCACGTGATGATTGACCTCTTCTTGCCATTCTAACTGCATAAACATAACAAAAACACAACAACAAACAACACCCCATAATTAAAACAGAAAAATTTTCTTATCTTTATGGGACCTACTCGCCGAGTACGCGAGCATACTCGCCGAGTAGTATGAACACTCGGACAGATTCGAAATCGAAACTGTGTAGTCTGCGAATTAGTCCAATTTATCCATAGGGGTTGTCATAATTGTGTATCTAACCACATATGTTGAAGAAATTACACCAAATATCCTCTAATTCATGAGTAAATCAAAGCCCTAGAAATTGTGAAAAACTCCCCAAATCCGAAAATCTACCAAATATGGGGAAATAGGTGGCAAAGATTGGACCTTCCATGAAATTAAAGAGTAAAAATGCTACCTTGGTGCTTGAATTAAGAGAAATTGGAAGAAAATTGACTAGATCTTGAAGAACTTCTTAGGAGGCGGCTGAGAGAGAATGCTCGGCGAGTATGGGGGTGAAGTGTTGAACAAAAGCAATTTTTACAGATTTAATTTTACTGAGTTTAAACCGTCTACTCGCCGAGTATAATGGATATACTCGCCGAGTATGGACGCGTGTTATGAAGTTTTGGCTGTATACGAACATCTACTCGCCGAGTATAGCCGATATACTCGCCGAGTATATGTCTCAGATTGAAAAATTTTAAGTTTTTTTGCCAATTTTACTATGTGAATTCCTTTATTTTAGCCTTTCCACCCCACACTTTCAGTAGAGCTTGTCCTCAAGCACTTAGAGAAGTAGAATGAATGAAGAGAAATGAAAAATACAAAAAAAAATAAAGAAAGGGAAGGAAGATGCAAACGTGAAGCTCGGGTTGCCTCCCGAGAAGCGCTTCTTTTGATGGAGTCATTAGCTGGACTCCGCCCCTTCTATGTTTTTGCGATTCCGCACAGCAGGAGCTCCTCCATTCCTTCATTGCGGGGGACTCCTTCTTCATATTTCTTCACTCGATGGCCATTGACTTTAAATGGCGTGCCATCTCACGAGATCAATTCAATAGCCCCATGAGGAAACACCGTCTTGACCACAAATGGACCATCCCACCTTGATTTAAGTTTTCCCGAGAAGAGTTTTAGGCGAGAATTGAAGAGTAGTACTTTTTGGCCTTCATGGATGTCTTTGCTTTTGATTCTTAGGTCATGCCATCTCTTGGTCTTTTCTTTATAAAGCCACGAGCTAGAATAGGCTTCATTTCGTAGTTCTTCAAGGGCATTCATTTGCATTAAGCGGTTTGTCTTCATTTCTTCCATGTCAAAGTTACATCTTTTTAGCGCCCAATATGCCTTGTGCTCGATTTCAACCGGTAAATGGCATTGCTTTCCATAAACCAACCTATATGGTGTAGTACCAATAGGTGTTTTGAAAGCGGTACGAAACGCCCATAGCGCGTCATCCAATTTATCCGACCATTCCTTGCGATTGCTTCCCACCGACTTCTCCAAGATACGCTTCAAAGCTCGATTGGTAACTTCCGTTTGCCCACTCGTTTGCGGGTGGTATGATGTGGAGAACTTATGGGTCACCCCATATTTCTTGAGCACCTTGTCCAATTGATCATTGGCAAAGTGTGTACCACGGTCACTAATTAGGGCCTTTGGAACACCAAACCGGGAGAATAGTCTTTTCAAGAACCGTACCACTACCCGTCCGTCATTTGTAGGTAAAGCCTGCGCCTCCGCCCATTTTGACACATAATCCACCGCCACGAGAATGTACTTGTTTCCTTTGGATGTGGGGAATGGCCCCATGAAGTCTATGCCCCACACGTCGAACACCTCGCACACTTGAATGCTATGTTGTGGCATTTCATTACGGGAGGAAATGTTTCCCACCCTTTGGCAAGCATCACATTCTTTGACATATTGGGCTGCATCTTTGAAGATTGTAGGCCAATAAAACCCAATGTCAAAGATCTTCTTCGCGGTATAGTGTGCTCCATGATGTCCTCCCGTGGGTCCGCTATGGCATTGCTCTAGTATTTTTCGACTCTCCTTTCCGAACACACATCTTCTTATAATCCCGTCCGCGCAGCTTCGGAAGAGGTATGGATCGTCCCAAAAGTAATATTTGATCTCCGAAAAGAATTTCTTCTTTTGCTGACTACTATAATCCTTCGGGACGTAATTGGTAGCTAAATAGTTAGCTATATCCGCAAACCATGGTTCCTCTCCCACGGACACCATGATGTATTCATCCGGGAAGTCGTCTCCATCCTTATCTTCTTGCAATGCCGGGTTCTCGAGCCTAGATAAATGATCGGCCGCTACGTTCTCCATTCCTTTCTTATCTCGTATCTCTATATCGAATTCTTGAAGAAGCAGCACCCATCGTATTAGTCTTGGCTTGGCATCATGTTTGGAAAACAAATACTTGATAGCCGAGTGGACAGTAAAAATAGTGGTTTTAGATAAAACCAAATAAGGGCGAAATTTATCGAAAGCGTAAACTACGGCTAACAGTTCTTTTTCAGTAGTGGTATAATTCTCTTGGGCAGGATTCAAGGTCTTGCTGGCATAATAAATGGGTTGAAAATGCTTGTCAACCCTTTGTCCAAGGACCGCTCCTAGTGCATAGTCACTCGCATCACACATGATCTCGAAGGGTAAGTTCCAATTTGGTGCTATAATGATTGGGGCATTAGTTCATTTTTCTTTTAAAAAGTCAAATGCCTCTAAACACTCTTTAGTGAAATTAAAGGGTGCATCTTTTAATAATAATTGTGTTAGAGGTTTCGTTATTTTAGAAAAATCTTTAATAAAACGCCGGTAAAAACCTGCGTGTCCCAAAAAGCTTCTAATGCACTTCACATTAGTTGGCGGGGGTAATTTAGCGATGGTGTCTATCTTTGCCCGATCCACCTCAATTCCCTTTTTAGAGACTTTATGTCCCAATACTATACCCTCCTTGACCATGAAATGACACTTTTCCCAATTTAGGACCAAGTCGGTTTTCTCACATCTAGCGAGCATCGAGTCAAGATTTGTGAGGCAGTCATTAAAGGAAGATCCAAATACAGAGAAGTCATCCATAAAGACCTCCATGAATTTCTCCACCATATCATGGAATATGGCGGTCATGCACCTTTGAAATGTCGCAGGTGCATTGCATAGGCCAAATGGCATGCGTCTATAGGCGAAGGTCCCACTGGGGCATGTAAAGGTGGTCTTTTCTTGGTCCATTGGGTCTATGGGTATTTGGAAATACCCGGAAAACCCGTCTAAGAAGCAATAATAGCTATGGCCCGAAAGTCTCTCTAACATTTGGTCTATGAAAGGAAGGGGAAAATGGTCTTTGCGAGTGGCATCGTTTAGCTTGCGATAATCGATACACACTCGCCAACCGGTTACCGTTCGTGTTGGAATTAACTCGTTCTTCTCGTTGGTAATGACCGTCATTCCTCCTTTCTTGGGCACCACCTGGACCGGACTCACCCATGAGCTATCGGAGATGGAGTAGATGATTCCTGCATCCAAAAGCTTTACCACCTCCTTCTTGACGACTTCTTGCATGTTCGGGTTTAATCTTCTTTGATGTTGCACCACCGGCCTGGCTCCTTCTTCTAAGTTTATTTTGTGAGAGCAGTAGGATGGACTTATTCCCTTTATGTCGGAGATGCTCCATGCGATGGCTTTTTGTCTTTTCTTCAATACTTGTACAAGCTCCTCCTTTTCTGTCTTGGAGAGATCTGAGGCTATAATTACTGGCTTCTGATTTCCTTCTTCCAGAAAGGCGTATTCTAGATGGTTAGGCAGTGTTTTGAGCTCCAATTTAGTGTGCATAGTGGTGGACTCGCCGAGTGCAGGTATGGTACTCGGCGAGTTCATGGTGGCATTCGCGACTGCTGACTTTTCTTCAGGTGTACTCGGCGAGTAGATCGGGTCTACTCGGCGAGTAGGGCTTTCAGCTTGGTTTTTGAGTTCTTCATATTCTGCTTCCTCCAACAGTCTTTCAATCTCTAATAAGTCTTTTTCTGGATCAAACACTTCTTCCAAAGCTGTAGACTTGCTGGAATCTTCAGGTATGTCTTCTTCCAATAACTCGTCAAGCATGTCGATTGAGAACGCCGTGTCGTCACTACCCCTTGAGTACTTCATGGCTTGGTCTACCCCGAATGTTACTGAGTCATACCCAACTCGCAATGTGAGCTTTGAGTCTCTCATGTCTACGATGGCGCTAGCGGTGTTGAGGAAGGGTCTTCCAAGGATGATTGGTACTTGCGGATCCGCCTCCATGTCAAGAATGATGAAGTCAGCCGGGAAGACAAACTTGTCTACTTTCACTAATAGATCTTCACATATGCCTCTTGGGAAAGTAACCGTCTTGTTTGCTAAATGAATTGCCATTCGAATTGGCCTTGGCTCTGGGAGGTCCAGCTTTTTGAAGAACGAGTATGGCATAAGGTTTACACTCGCTCCCGAATCAGCTAAAGCATGAATTGCTGCCAAGTTGCCAAATTGGCAAGGTAGAGTTAAGCTCTCCGGATCACCCTTCTTCTTTGGTAGTTTGTTTAGCATGGCGGCGGAGCAATTCTCATTCAATACTACTTTCTGCACCTCTTCCATCTTTCTTCTATTAGTGAGGAGTTCCTTAAGGAACTTTGCGTACTTGGGCATTTGCATGACGGCTTCGATGAAAGGAATGTTTATTTGAAGAGTTTTAATATGATCAAGGAATTTCTGATACTCCTCTTCCTGCTTCTCCTTCTTGGCTCGGGCTGGGTACGGCATTGGAGGCTGGTAAGGTTTGACGGGTGGCTGATCATTCGGTTTTTCAGATGTACTCGCCGAGTACATCGGTCCTACTCGGCGAGTAGATCTCTCAGATTGTGAATGTTGGTTCTCAGCTTGTGCTTCCGTTTCTTCCTTCTGTGAGTCCTTATTCGCTTCAGTACTAATGGGGGCCAGGGGAGTAATAACCTTCCCACTTCTTGTGGTAATAATGTTCACTTGCGCGCCTCGTGGGTTGTTCTCGGTTTTACTAGGAAGCTCACCCGGTGACCTTTGGTTTAGTTGTTGAGCGAGTTGCCCAAGCTGAGTTTCTATATTATGGATGGATGCTTGCTGATTCCTGAGCATTGTTCTTGTTTCTTGGATAGCAGCATCGTGGTCACTGTGTCTTTTCTCGGAAGCAGCCACAAATTTAGTTAGCATCTCTTCCAAGCTTGGCTTCTTCTCTTGCATCGGCTCCTCTTTTTGGTAGAATCCTCTCCCTTTTTGCCTATACTTCTCCTCCTTGGCCTTCTTGTACTCTTCATAAGGCAGCCACTCCTTCTTCTGTTTTCGCCAGTCTTCATCATATCGGTCACCGCTCGAATAGCATGCTTGTGCCTTTTTGTTGCCGTGCTCATCCAAATCACAATCTCTAGTGAGGTGAGGTCCATTGCAATTCTCGCAACCCACCCGTATGGCATGGATCGTTTGATCCATTTTATCCATTCTTCTATCCATGGTTTTTAACATGGCCATGACCGCGGATAAATCTTCAGTAGCAGCATATGCGGCTCCCCTCGTGACATCATTCCTTGGGTTGTGGTATTCTCTAGAGTGTTTAGAGAATTCTTCAATTAATTCTTTGATCACCGGGGGTGGCTTCTTCGTAAGTGGGCCTTGTGAGTCTAGCAGCTGCCGGGTCGTAACATTGACTCCATCATAAAAGATGGACACTTCTTGTTGGCTATTTAGATCATGGTGTGGGCAATTTCGTAGCAGACTTTTGTACCTCTCCCATGCTTCATATAACGACTCTCCAGCTTGTTGTTCAAAATTTGCAATGGCCTTCTTGAGCTTGGCTATCTTTGATGGTGGGCAAAAGTGATCTATAAATTCTTCCTTCATTCTGGCCCAAGTAGTGACTGACCCGGGAGGAAGTGATTTGAGCCAGTCTTTAGCAGCACCCTTGAAGGTTACCGGAAGCATCCGAAGCAGCTGAGTTTCGCGGGTGACATTTGGAATGTTGAAGTAATCAGCAACATCATTTACTTCATCCAAATGTTTGTAGGCATCTTCATGATCTTTCCCGTAGAACGGTATCTCCTTGAGTGAAGCTAGGATATGACCTTTTAGCTCAAAGGTGGCAGTGGCGGGAATTGCGGGTTGCACAAGTCCCGGGCCATGGTCGTCGCGCATCCTCTTCTTCCATTCTCCCATGGGAATTTCATCAATGTTAGCCATAGTGAATGCTAACTCTTCCTCCGCTTCGGTGTCTTGCTCGTAAGTTGCCTCGTCTTCTTCCTCGGTTTCGTATCTAATCTCTTCTTGAATTGGCTCTTCAAGTATTAAGGAAGCGCTTGAAGCTCCTGATTTGCTGCTCTTCTTTTTCCCGAAAACAGTCTTCAAGTTGGACAATGGTGATTTCTTTGGTGTGCTTGAACTCTCCACGTCCTTCCCTTTGTTTCTTTTCAATTCGGATTCGGGGTCTTCAAACGGGGGTACCAGTGGTGTGTTTGCTCCTCTGGTCATGAAAGTCCTGAAATTAATCAAATAAAAGCGTAAAAAGAACAAAAAAGATTGCAAACAACTAAAAGAAAAAAAATCCTAATTAAGCTGATACTCGCCGAGTAGGCGCGAGTGCACTCGGCGAGTAGCAGTGATTTTTCAAAAAGAATTCTAAGTTTTAAACCTAACTAAAACAGATACTAAAACCTAATTACTATTTACTAAACTGCAATAAATGAACTTTATGCAAGTAAACTCACACAAAGGATCGAAAAAATTAGGAATTAGCTTAATTATTTAGAACCGTTCCCCGACAACGGCGCCAAAAACTTGATGTGTGTAAATTCAACTAGTTTTATCCCTACTTTTTATTAATAATTTGAGCACACAAAGGCAGTGAACCTGTCTTTAAGTGGTATAGATTGATAAGTAAGGTATCGAACTCAGGGAACGGAAATTAAACTAATAGCTAATTTTAACTAAAACAAATAATAAAAGTAAATGGTTTTTCTCTAGTTTTGCAAGACTAGAAACTTAAACAAACTAAATTTAACTAATTAACTAAAGCAACAACTATTCACCAAATTTGATAAAGATGTTTCTATTTAGGTTCAACCAATTCACTCCTATGGTTATTTAAGTTAAGATAGATTAATTGCTATTGGTTACCAATGATAATAGTTAGGTTCATGTTCATTACTCCTAACCCTTAGACAATTAACTAATTTAAGCGTTGATCAAGTGTTTAAACTAATTAATTCCCTAGATTAATTATTTGGGTTAAATAAGATTTGTAATGGTCAATTAAGTTATTAATTCAATTAACCTCTTGTTGATGGTTTCTCAACAAGCTCACACATTAATCTTCCTATTTTCTTATTAATCTTAGTTTCATAATCATTACTTCCAAGCATACGTTTTAGCATTCACATAGACATATGAGGTTAACAATTAAGTGATGTTCATACAACCTAATTGCCTTCCAATTAACAGAAAATAGTAGTGATTAACACATAAGGTTCTTTAACAAACTTAATTTAACAAATCACCAATAGACAATTAACCAAAATTCAATAATTAAACCATAGGAGTTCTTTGGTATTCCCCAAACAGAAACAAAAACGAGTTTAGCTCATAGTTGCAGTAGAAACAAGCAAAGAAACAAAGTTTATGAAAGCAAACATGTTTAATTCCTAAGTCTAAGTGGTAGAATTAACCTAATTGCTTGAATTCTTCCAACTCTTGAAGCTTAGGGTTCTTCAATGCCTTCTGAACCTTTTAGTCGCAGCTAATCCTCCAGAATTCGCCAGGGGTTCCGTTCCATGTGATAAGGATTCGTCTTATAAAGATATCTCAAAACAGAGGGTACTCGGCGAGTAGCAGAATCAACTCGCCGAGTAGGTCAATACTTATTCGTCTTCAAATTAGCAGTCGTACATATCTTCTAGCATCTCATCGTGTACTCGCCGAGTAAGGCCGATGTACTCGCCGAGTAAGTCATTCTTGGCACCCTTTAATCTTCTCTTGCTTTCCTTTTCTCCTTTTTGCCTCCAAGCATATCTTTTGGGCTGAAAACACAATTCAAAGCATTTTAAGTACCTTTTGTCCAAATTATTCTCATAACTAACCAAAAATAACTAAGAATATATGTTAAATGATTAACTAATTATGCACATATCAACCCTGAACCTCAGAAACACCAAGAGGGGCAACTCAAAGCTCCTAGAGTGGCATCAAGCCACTAAATTATATCCATGGGTTCAAAAAGGAACCAAAACTCATAAATGATAGATCTAAGACATTAATGGTCAATTTTATAGCTTTATACCTCAAACAAGCTGGAAATGAAGAAGCTAATCAAGATCCATAAGCTATTCCTTGATCGTCAACGTTGCACCAATCTTCTACTTCTTGGATATGGACCAAAACTGTAACGCCCGAGTTTCGGGGCTAAGCATTTTTGACAATGTAATAGTGTAGGTCAACTATTGTAACTCTTTTTGAAGTAATAAAGATGAAATATTTGAGTATTATTTGAATTATGTGTATTTATGTGCTTATTATTTAATTATAAATGTATAATAAATAAAAGATAAAAATAAGTGTCAAAATTAAAGTGTGAGATAAACCCGATATCTTTACATAATGTTGTAGTGGTCGAAACAAGGATTCCGAGGATATAAAGAACGCCGAAATCCAAGTTATAACGAAGAAGTTATGACCCGTTGAAGTTTCGCGACGGTACCGACACGATACCGGGAAGCGTAAATAGTGAATTTACGATAGAGCGAGATTTAGCCTTAGCAATCTAAATGAAAGGCGTAGAATATGTTAAACTAAGAACATCGATAAAAAGAACGCCCAAGTCTGACTTCGTATGAAGAGGTTATGATTTTTCGCAGTTTCAGATTAGCAGTGTACAACCCGAAATTCGAATATTAGATCGAACGGTTTTTAGCCGACAAAACCTAAACGATAATCAAAGATCTCGTTAAGAGTAGCGTAACGAGAAAAAGATGGGCAAAAACGGACGTCGAATGAAGAAGTTATGAATTTTTAACGGACCAATCCTGTCCCGGCCTGTTAAAAATATAAAATTTAAAATCGAGTGAAAATTAGCCGACGGAATCTAAATAAAAGTTGTAGAGTACGTTCCCACCTTCGCGTGGATATAAAGAACGTCAAAAACGGAGCTCGTATGCAAAAGTTATGATTTTTAGAAGTTAAGAGTGCAATTTGCGAAGCTGGTGATGACGTGGCATGATCCTAGCCCCTCTTGCTCCCCACGGTCTCGCATCCGATGACTGACATGTCACCCTCGCATTACGCCCCGCGTACAAGATCCGGTACGCCCAGCGTACCTTCGGCCCTATCCTTCCGAGATGAATGCGAGACAGCTGGAACGAGGTGGCAGCCCTATCCGAAGCTATGCGGTGCGTAGCTGCTGAACGCCCAGTGTTCCGAGAGGCTTCGCCCCCTATAAATAGATGCAAACTCTTTCGGATTTTTCACACCATTTCTCATTCTCTCTCTAAAATCTTTCTCTCTCTAGGGGTTTTAACCCTCCCTAAAGTCTAGGTGAACCCCTAGCACCCTAAGGAAGCACCGAGGTTCCCGGAGTCCCGAGAAAAAAGGAGTCTTTCGGTTTCGAAACGCTGCTCCAATTAAGTTCCGGTTTTCGATAAAATTTGTTGTAAGTGAGCTACGCTTACGCAATTTTTAATATAGCTTTCAAATAATTATAGGAATGTTATTAGGTCCTTAAAATAATTATTTGGGCTATTATTATGAGTTATATTGAGTGTTATTAACGCTTATATAATAATAATAATAGTCAGACTATTAATTTGTCGCGGTTATCGTTAGACTAAACCCTAGTGGTATTGATACTAGGTTTTATCGAAGGAAAATCGTTTTGAGAGTATCGAAACGTTGTCCGAGTGCTGAGTCACCACCTTTCAAGTGAGTGCATAGTTACTTTCAGCTTACACATAGATATGAAGTATTTTATATAAATTACGTGCTATGTGTGCATATTATCTGAATACTTGTTATCTATGATGGATGAACGTTTTTATACATGTTGTCAATGATTTAAATTGTATATGTATTTTATATCTATGAAAATGTTGGGGTAAAACATAGGTAGATGTAATAGGTGATGTGTGATAAAATGATGAGAGGCCTCGATGTTGATGATGTTGATTCTGTTATCTAGCGGAGTATGGATGACGACCACGGACTCTTCTAGACAGTCTCGTGGAACACTAGCAGGCTCGCAACCTGTAGGTGTTTGTGAACGATGTGTTCACCGGTGTACTCCATCCCTCACATGGTTGCCTTTAAGACATTTATTGATGAGGAATCCCCTTAGCAATAGTGTCCATCCCGATGATGATCAGTAGGCTAGGTCCCTTATGATAGGTGTTTAGGGACGTAAAGTGAGGATAACGGGAATGGGTAATTGGGTTATTGTTGATTGATGAAATTAATAAACTTTTTTATTGTGGGTTGAAAACCCTATGTGCTCACCAGGCTCCCCAGCCTGACCCACTTGGTTTCTTGTATTACAGGTAGTGGCGCATGAGCATAGATGTGATGTTTTAGACAAGGGATTACGAATATAGGCCTGTAGATATGAAATAATGTAGTAATGCTTATACTGTATTGTTTATACTTATGTACTGTATCGAACATGATATCCCAAGTCTTTTAATGAAATACATTTCTAAGGAAATGCTTTTGATAACTCTTTATCATAATATTGTTTTGGGACAAATTCCGCAACTCTTTTTTTAAAAGATTACTCTGATTTTGAAATAAAGTATAAACAAAACCGGTATTTTCTGGCCGTGATTTTGGGGATGTCACAAAAACACGCCAAATATGGATACCATGAGCTCAAAATACCATCATGAAGGATAAAGATTGATTTTCTAGGGTTTTGAGGACTTATAGGCTGGTAGAGAGGTCAGCCCTAAAGACTTAATGAGCTTATATAAGGTACATCATCAAAATTAGGGTTTCCATTAAGATGCATGTACCCCCCGCGTACGTGCCCGAAGGTGCGATCCTGCCTCGCATCAGTACGCCCTCCATATACCATTGCACTCCTCGCGTACTGGCTTTAGAACTAGTATGCCATGTGTACATATATGTACGCCCCGTGTACCGCTTAACCCCTTAACCCTAATATACTTCGAAGGTCATAACTTCCTCATTATCACTCCGATTCCGACGATCCTTATATCCATGAAAAGGTTACGATAAGCTCTACACTTTAACCGAACCATACATGCCTTATAATATCCCGAATGAACATCCAGTTTCCATAAAAGCTCGAGCCAAAAAATTACCGAAATACCCTTTGACTCCTAAACACAAACTGAATACCTGAAACATCCAAATTACATTATCCAACCCCAACTGAGTCCATATCTCACTTATTCAAGGGTCCCAAGCTCGCTAATACCCAATCCCTGATTACTACTCCAAAATGGGAAACGATTCGAAACAAGGCGTTATAGTAGCCCCTAACTAGCCGAGCTTAAACGAGGCTGACCCAAGACTTGATCATCCCCTCATACACAAGGAGTCGATAGCCTGATTCCATGCCATATATGTGGGTCTTATGACTACTTACATTTAGCATAAAGAACCCAATATTACCAAAACGAATAAGAAACTTTGGTCTTTGTTCATATTTAGGTTACCATGTTTTTTGTACACATTTGAACAATAAACTTGTTTGACTTGTTTATAATAAGGTAATATTACTGTCAATTACCGGTCATATTACCGTATTTTGAACAGGTCAAACAAGTTCAATGATCAAATATGTACGTAAAAAACATAGTTCCCTAAATGTGGAAAAAGAGCAAAGTTCGTTACCTTTCTAGCTCATTAACCCAAATGATATCAACTTAAGATAGTGTATTATTATTATACTTTTGTTTAAACTAAACCATATATTTTATAAGATTTTATATTCAAATCCTTTTAAAACTTTTTAAATATAATAATCCAAAAGTATCGTGCAGGGCCGGTCCAAAGTTATGGTGGGCCCAGGGCGAAAAGAAAAAATGGGCCCCCCATAGCCGTAAATACAATAAAAGATAGTTCGAAATAGAATGTTATAAAATTCACTGTTAATATTAAAAAACACAAATATGGTCACAACATTACAAAAACAATAAAATAATAATAATAATAATAATAATTTAAAGGAAAATATTTCTCCTAGCCTTTCTAGATGCAAAATCATTAATAATACTATCCAAATCAATTTTATCTAACATGTCTTTTTCTATACATAACATTGCCAATCCGTTCAACCTTTCTTGCGACATCGACGATCTTAGATAATTCTTCAATAACTTTAACTTTGAAAAACTTCTCTCTGCAGATGCAACAGTGACAGGAATGGTTAACAAAATGCTATATGCAATAAAAGTATTTGGGTAACAATCAACAGCTTTAACAAAGTCCAAAATATCAACAACATAAATTATATCATTAGGTAAAGTCATTTTCAACACTTTCAATTCTGAAAAAAGTTCACTTGAATCCACATCAGAAACATTTTCTTTAGAAAAAGTAGTAGCAAACTTTATACAACTTTCTTTAAGTTCACTTTCACTTAATGACTTTAATTTCTTTGAATCATTTAAAAACCCAAAAATACTTTCAAAGTGTTTTAATTGTTCAAATCTATTTTTTAATGAAACAATTGCCATATCCACAACAACCAAAAAATAATTAACTTTTAAATACTCTTCAACCGATTGTGTTTCTTCTTCATGATCACTTTCATCAAATTGTTTTTTTCTAACAATACGGCGTTTTGATGGAAATGTAGGCTCTACACCCATATCAAGTGCAATAGTTTTAGCAATATTAATACTTGATGTAAAACCTTCATTTCTATAATTTTCAAAAAACTTCATAATATTTTCTATTTGGTTAATAGTAGTATCAATACAAATAGATTTAGATTGCAACTTTTTACTTACAATATTAATTGCAAATAAAACTTCATACCAAATAACCATACCAACTAAAAATTCAAATTTCCCAAAAGATTTGAGTAAGCTTTTAGCTTCACTTTTTGACTTTGGGTCATCACATGTTTTACTTAATTTTAGCAAAGCAACCTTTATTTGAGGAGCTTGAAATCTAATTGCTTTTATACTTTTAATCCTACTTTCCCAACGAGTATTAGATAATGATTTTAAGGTTAAAGTTGGAACATTATCTAACAATATTTTCCATCTTTTAGTAGAACTAGAAAATAATGTATAAAGGCGTTGCACAATTCCAAAAAATGTAACAGCTTTTTCACAAGAAAGTGTCATATCACTAATTGTAAGGTTAAGGCTATGGCAAGCACAAGGCATATATAAAGCTCTAGGATTAATTTCAAGCATTCTTTTTTGAACCCCTTGGTGTTTTCCTTTCATATTAGACCCATTGTCATAATCTTGACCCCTTATATCATCCACATTAAGATCTAACATTTTCAATGCATCTAATAATTCATTAAAAATCCCCAAACCAGAAGTATCATCTACTTTTAAAAATTCTAAAAAATATTCAAAAACTTGTATTTTTTTAGAAGAAAAATTCACACATCTTACAATCAAAGACATTTGCTCTTGATGACTCACATCGGGAGTACAATCAAGAATTATAGAAAAATATTTTGCCTCTTTAACTATTTTAATGATAGAATTTCTAACCATGTCACCAAAAATAGAAATTAGTTCATTTTGAATTTTATAGCCAAGATAATGATGATGAGTTTCATTATTTTCAATTCTTCTTATATGATCCTGCATTATACCATCATATTTAACCATCATTTGGATTACTCCTAAAAAGTTACCATTGTTATCTTGAAAAAGTTTTTCATTAGACCCTCGAAAAGCCAAATTATATTTAGATAAGAATTTTACAGCCGCTATTATTCTTCTTAATACTTGTCTCCAACGTTCTTTTTCTTTTATCATTTCTTGTTGTAATTCATTATCAATTGTAAGGTTTTTATCTAATCTTAGTTTTGCTTCATTCCAATTACTCATACAAACAAAATGTTCATTACTGTTATCATGTTCTTTAAGTCTCGCTAAGATGTTTCCAATCATTATATCCTTCATTTGTTAAAAAACTTTTTTGATTACTAGATTTAAATATTTTACAATCGTGTTACCAACTAACAAACAGCTAATTTTGCTCAATGCCATCTAAGTTTAGTTCCAAAAATTTTAAAACATGGAGAAAAACCAAATAAACATTGGGAATGTTTCCTAAAAGGAGTTTTCTCTTAAAAGAATATTCTGATATAAAACAAAACGTCAAGTCAAAAGTTTGTGTCGGGACCCTTCAACATATTTTTGAAACAAACAAATATTCAAAAATAGTCAAAAACAAAACCCCTCCCCAAATTTCTCTCGTTCGCTTTCGGCTTCCGCAACTGGTTTTCATCAAGCGTATGAACTAATGGATGCAATACGTAAACAAGCTTCGAAGCTCAGAGAACAGGTCGCTAGACAGCAACAGGTATTATACCATTTTCATCCTTTAACAAGAACAAGAACTATTTTATTTAATTTCGTTTTAAATCTACCACGATCATTGCTCAAGATGTTGAAATTGCTATAGGTTTTGTTGTAATCAGTAAGTTTTCTAGACAAATGACTAACACCACAGAGATTTTGAAGTAGAAAAGTAAGATCCGAATTCAAATTTAACTTGTCATTTCTTTGTTGAATGGAAGTAGTACGTAAATTGTTCGTGTTTTCAGTTTTCTTTGCTTAATTGCAAGTGTAAGTAGATTCAATGTCGCCAGCTCCATTGATTGTCTCTGTAAAAAAACTGTGCTATGAGGTGTTCTGTCAAATTATGCTCTAGAGCTGTTTGATGGATCAAGTTCTAGGTCGTTGTGTAGCATGTTTTGTGACATGTTGTCTCCATTTGTCGAATTAAACATGATTTGAATTAACAATTGAGGTATTTTGATAGCAAGATAAAGTTCCATTTTCTCCAAAAATGACAAAAAGTATGGTAGGTTAAGTTTGCATTTGTGCAAGAAAAACATATATAAAGATTTTACACTGAAAATGATAGAACATTTTATTCTTCTCCTCCTTTACATACTCATCCTTCTCCTTCACTTCCCCCTGATCCTTCATCACCATCATCCTCTACTTCCTCTATATCTAAATAGCCCACTGATTGTGCAAGTGTGAAAAATAACATACATTGAAACTTTCTCCCTAAATCTCTTCCTCTCTCTAATTTTTCAGTTACAACTTCCAAACCTTCAAAATCCTACACTCAATCATCTTAAAAACCTGCTAATCATGCATTCATATAATGAAGTTCACAAAGTTCATCTTTCCATAGGATCTTACCTTAAATGGGAAAGAATACATCCCATCCATTATCCATCATCAAGTATGATTCTTAAAATTTGAGCTCCTAAGTCACTGGTATAGGGTTGCTAAAGCTGTCTTTAGTATTTTAGTATTTTATACCAATCGTTGATTTCCTAATTGTGAATAATCCCCTTACTTTTTGTGTTTTCTCATATATGGTAGGCTGTCCTCAAACAATTTGCTGGTGGACTTGGAGGCTCTGAAGATACTGTAGCCAATGAAGTAGAACTTCAACAACAACAAAAGCTTGAAAAGCTTTACATATCAACCCGATCTGCTAAGGTTACACACATTAATTTTCTTTTCTTTTTTAACTTTTTGCAAGCTATTCATATCATCTCTTAACATAATAACATTCCTTCTTTTTTCACCAGCATTTTCAACGCGATATTGTCCGTGGTGTCGAGGGTTTTATTGTAACTGGAACCAAGCAAGTTGAAATTGGTAACTTAAATTATATGTCCAAATTACAATTTTCATTTTTCACAATATCAATATATCTGTGTGTGTGTGTGTGTTTATAGGTACCAAACTCTCTGAAGACAGCAGGAAATATGGTGCTGAGAACACTTGCACAAGTGGTAGTTCATTATCCAAAGCAGCAATGAGTTATAGTAGTGCTCGAATGGATATCGAAAGGGAACGTGAAACTCTCTTGAAAGCACTTGGCACACAGGTAAGCTCTAAAGCTCCTGTATGTTTAAAAGACATAAATGCCCTTGCCCTCATGAACCATGTAACTTTAGGTTGCAGAGCCTTTGAGAGGTATGGTAGTGGGAGCTCCTTTGGAGGATGCAAGACGTCATGCTCAAAGATACGATAGAGTCAGACAAGAAGCTGAAGCTCAGGTTTACATAACTTGTATAGTTTGTTATGTAGAAAAGACGTAAATGCCCTCCTCATGTTCATCATCTTTACAGGTGATTGAAGTTGCAAGAAGGCAGGCTAAAGTGAGGGAATCCAGTGGGAATGTTGATAATTTGTCAAAATTTGAAGCAGCTCAAGCTAGGCTTCAGGAGCTGAAGTCAAACATGACTGTATTGGGTAAAGAAGCTGTTGCTACCATGTCAGCTGTTGAAGCTCAACAACAGAGATTAACACTTCAACGCCTTATATCCATGGTGATTCATTACTCTATTATGCAATGTTTTTGTTTCTTTAAGTTTCTCAGAAGTTAATAAAAGTTGAAAATAATGTGTTTAATGTTGAATTGAAGGTTGAGGCTGAAAAACATCATCATCAGAAAGTTCTAAATATACTTGATCGGCTTGAAGGCGAGGTATCAAATACATTTTAGCATTTTTTTTCTATCTTATTTTTGTTGGAGGGTATATTAGACATTTGATAAAGGGTGAGATAATTTTGTTTTTAGATGTTGCAAGAGCGTCAGAGAATAGATGCATCTCCTATTCCAATGGCAGCAGCAGTTTCTTCTTCTCCAGCTCATGATGAAATTGAAATCAATGGTGTATCTGCTTCTCAGAGAAATGATAATAACTCTGAAGATAATTTGGACTACTTTTTAGGAGAGGTGATTGTTATCTTTATTTGTTGATTGTTTTGAACTGTAGTTTGAAAATGATGGCTGAACTTAATTTTAATAATAGGTTATACATCCATATCAAGCTGAGTCAGATGCTGAGTTGAGTTTAATGGTTGGGAACTATGTTGTTGTTCGAAAGGTTAGTCTCAGAATTATGAATTTTACTTTTGAAGCTCGGAAAATACAATTAATATTATAATAAAAAGGGTCGGTGTTACAAATGTAAAAATGAATAACATGAGATGAAACATATATAATGTTTAGGTTGATGAAAACATGAGTTGATGCGAGATAAGATAAATGTGGTTGTTTTGTGGACAGGTGTCAAGCAATGGTTGGGCGGAAGGAGAAAGTCAAGGGAAGGCAGGTTGGTTTCCATTGGAGTATGTAGAACGCCGAGATCGGATTCTTGGTAGCAAGTAAGGTGGCTCAAGTTTTAGTAATTAGCATTTAGCAAGATTTATGAACATTTGTATTTTGTGCTTCTTCTTCTTCTTTTGTCACTTTAGTTAGTGGTTTTAGATTCCATGTGTTGTCTTTAAGAATGGAATTATTAGCTTATTTGCAAGGGGGTAACTGCTATCTATATTATAGCTTATTGGAATTAGAATTGCTAAATGAAGAATTTTAGGGTGCATTTGGTTGTAGAAAATTTTCTAGTTTTCTAGGATAATTTTCCAAGAAAAACGGAAATTTTGAAAATATGTTTGGTTTTCCAAAATTTTCAGTTTTCCAAATTGTATGTAAATTAGAAAAGTGATTTTTATAGTTTTCCAAAGTTTTTCAAATTTCTAAGATGAAAAATGAAAACTCCCCCGGTTTCAACCAAAAGCGTTTTCTAAAATATTCATTGAAAATTGAAAATGAAAACTCAACTCTGTTTTCTGAAAACATTTTCTTAGAAAATGAAAACAATTTTCCACAACCAAACGCACCATAAATGGAGAATTTTAGGTTGCGTTTGGTTGTAAAATTTTTTCCAAGAAAAACGGAAAATTTGAAAACGCGTTTGGTTCGTTCAGTTTTCCAAAATTTTCTAAGAAAATGAAAATTTTCAGTTTTCCAAAATGTATGTAAATTAGAAAAGTGATTTTTACATTTTTCCAAATTTCTAAGATGGAAAATGAAAACTCCCCCAGTTTCAATTAAACACGTTTTTTAAAATTTTCATTGAAAATTGAAAATGAAAACCCAATTTTATTTTCTGAAAACATTTTCTTAGAAAATGAAAACAATTTTCCACAACCAAACAACCCCTTAGGGTGCGTTTGGTTGTAGAAAACTGTTTTCATTATCTATGAAAATGTTTTCAGAAAATAGGATTGAGTTTTCATTTTCAATTTTCAATGAAAACGCGTTTGGTTGGAACGGGTGGGGGTTTCATTTTCTATTTTAGAAATTTGGAAAACTGTAAAAATCACTTTTCTAATTTACATACAATTTGGAAAATTGAAATTTTCATTTTCTTAAAAAACTTTGGAAAACTGAACGAATCAAATGCGTTTTCAAAATTTTCGTTTTCTTGGAAAATTTTCCATAACCAAATGCACCCTTAGTATCCCCACGACCTAACCCAAGTGAATGTCAATTGGTAAAATGTGTGCTTTTTGGAATATAAACAATATATGTTTGTTTAACACATGGCTTAGGTTATTATATTCTAACTAATTATTGTATGGATGTAGGAATGATTGGGGACCAATTATTTTAGTTATTTTAAAAAAAAAACATTCATCGATATTATTAAATTAAAAAAAATAGTATAATACCATTTAATTAAAAGAAGGGTGAAAGTGTACATTTCCATTACTTTCAAATGAGGAAACACAATTTTAAAAAGGAAAATTCCAGATTTTAAGGGATTTTTGATTATCTTAATTTTGAATTTTGATTTTTTTAATTAATTCAATTTTAATTCTGTCAGAATGTTATTCTGTTAGAATGACGTTCTATGATATTGTTTGGTTAGAATGTTATTCTATTAGAATATTAGTGAAGAATAATAAAATTTTTGAACCTAAAATTAAATAATAACAATATTCTAATATATTCATATACATCTGAACTTATAAATAAATTCATAAATATTCTTCTAGACCGATGCATTAATATAATTGTACATATTCTAACAGAATGTTATCAAAATTAATAAAATTCTTAAGAATAACATTCTCAAATATACAATTATTAAGCAAATACACTTAATCTTCTTCAATAGTCAAAATAATCGATTTGTTTACACTTAATCATTTTTAATGTAACTTGTGATTGAATTCAACTCCAAGTCTTTGTCTTACGATCAATCACTAATTCATTCTTCAAGTCATTCTGAAAAAATATTTCATTACCAAATGAAAAAGAAAAAACTAAAGTCCTTTGTACAAATCTGCAGACTTGTGAATTGCATCAAAACTCATAACCAAGAATTATGGAAAATGCACAAATTATAGAGGAAATATCGAGATTCTATTCCGACATAATCGGAATTCGAGATTCCATTTTGACATAATTGAAATTCAAGATTCAATTCTCACAAAATTACTCTCACAATTATTATATATGAATGCAAAATGAAAATTTAAAATGTTAAATAAAACAAAAAAGAGAATATATGATGTAAGAGAGTGTTTGATGATGTCATATAGCACCAAATTGCATTAGGATATGTACATAGACAATAATTTTCTTGATAGTATGATGTTGAAGACATCAAACCATATGGCACCAAAATTGAATTAGAAAGTTTCTAAGCACAGTAACTCTTATCAACGTATAATGTCAAATGATCAATATACATGTTAGGAAGAAGTCCACATTCTCCTTCATAAAACAAAATTTTATGAGAATGCTTTCACATATATATAAATTTTCACAAAATTCTTTATGCTCTTCAAGAGTTTAAACATCAAAATCTTGAAAAAGTTTACATTCACCTTCTAGCAAGTATATTTGTGAAAATTTATGTACGTCAAAATTTAGTTTAAAATCGACCAGTTTGGGAATGAAACCATTTCATGAACATACATGATTAAATTTCAAATATCTTTATGCACACATAAATTATAAACACATCTTCACAAATTAGGAATACATAAATATGTATATGAACAATGCGTCAATTTCACCTGCTTAGATCTTTTTCCCACTTTCTCTTAAGTTAACTAATGGCATATTTATGTAGGGCGAGTGTTATCGATATAATAATGCCAAAATATGAAAAGAATGACTTCAAATTAAGGAATTGTCAAGTAACACAAACCTTATATTTTTATAAATCTTAAATTTCTAATTATTAACTACCAGTTAGGATAGTAAAGTCATTTCAAAAACAATGCTCGTGAATTGCATTTCAGTTTTCAAGATAGAGAAAGAAATCAAACCAATATTTTTTACTTTCAACTTACAACTAACGATTTAAAAAAAAAATATTATTTTAAACAATTAAAAAATGATGATTGCAAAGTAGTTATTGGTAGCCATCAAAAACCTATTTTTTATTTGATTGGATAAATAGATGTAGCCAATGCATTTATTATCGTTTTTTTTTTTTGGAAACGACTATTAGGTCTTCTGATATACCAACGACGAAGAGGCTCGTGGTCTATGTGGCCACGAGCGTTGTTCGTGCACACCACCCCGGCCTACCGTGATCGAATGTTTTCGTGGTGGTTTGTGGTGGGGAAGACGAACGATAACGCCCAATCAGGGCTTCTTCTTCTCTCAGCTCTTCTTCTTCTCCCTATGTCTCCCTCCCTCTCTCTCTCTCTCTCTCTCTCTCTCTCTCTCTCTTCGTTCGGGTGGAGGGTACTCCATGGCTTTGTAGTGGGTAGTGGTGATCGGAAGCTCTCCACGACCGTTGTCGTGGAGAGTATAGCAGATGCCTTATCGTTTAATTGATTAGAAAAATAGTAATTTATTGATGTAATCACAATGAACATCGACGACAAAAGGTTTCTAGCTGCAGTCACATTGATTGACACAACAACAAGAGGTGATGCAACCACCGTCCAGGTAGAGATAGAGAAAAAGCCAATGAGGAAAACAAAACTGTAGGTGCAATCATTGATTTCCTGTGCCATAATTATAGGCTCAATTAACACATACTTACGATAATAATATGATCTATTTCAAATTTTAATTTAAAAGTTAATTTACCAAATTATCCTTATATATTTAATTAAATATTAAATATTGGTAATTAAAATAACTGACCCATATTAATCCTTACATCCACACAATAAATAGTTAAAACATATAAACCTACCTCTTTAACACATTATTATATATATATATATATATATATATATATATATATATATATATATATATATATATATATATATATATATATATATATATATATATATATATATATATATATATATATATATATATCAGTAGATCCGTTGAGAACTCATAGTTTTCGAGAATCCGAGAACTAAAGGCGGAGCGTTACATCAAAAACTAATTCATTAAGGGGATGATCGTCATCTTGCCAGTTTCATTTAATGCTTAATATTTTTTGTTATTAGAAATATAAATAAAAAGTCTAAAAATTAACATCAAATTTCGGATTTTTCTTTAAAATAATAATTTTTGATTTTTTTTTTTTAAAATGCAGATTAAATTTTTTTTTTTTTAGAAAACATGAATTCTTTTAGAAAAAATGAAAAAAAAAAAATATTTTTTAAAAAACTATATTTTTTTAAAACAATAAATTAAAGAAAAAACCGAAACAATTAAAAGAAAAAAACTATAATTTTTTTTAACCGAAAAAAGCAATGTTTTAGGTGAATATATGAATGTTTCTTATATTATAATATTTGTAAGTAAATCATCAAAAAATTCATTTTTATTTATTAATCTATGAACATAATAGTATAAGTATTTTATTTGATACAAAATAAAATACAAAAAACAAAAAATGCTACAAAATTTCAAAACGTTTTTATGTCTTCGTGTCAAATTTTCAATATTTTTTTTTTCAATTTATCACTTTTCACATCTTCAATATTTCCACAAATTCTTTCAAATCTACAAAAAAAAATTAAAAAAAAATGATTAATGCAATAACACTCACAAATATACATATGTATATATCATGTAAGATTCATATGTGATTATATCATGTAAGATTCACACGTAATTATATAATGTTATATTCACATGTGATTATATATTTTAATATTCAAATGTGAAATTCGCAATAAATTTTTAGAAATTAAATAACGAATAACACTCACACAAAATGCATGTGTGCATATATACGTAATTCATATGCGATTTACTTGTGATTTACATGTGAATCACATGTAATTTATATGTGATTCACTTGTGATTTATATATGAATTACATATGCTTTCTTACATGATATATACACATGTAATTTATATGTGATTCACTTGTGTTAACTAACTATTATGGTCAAATATCTAGGCCTACCAATTTATGAATTACCAAGCAATGATAATGCACAAGTTAAACAACAAATTTATAATAAGTAGAAATTAGACTATGAATGATAGTAGTTACTTTTATATGATCAAGTTAAGCAACTAAGTACAAATTAAGATTAATCATGATCTCTAACACACTACAAGTTACTAGCTTTAATTACTTAATCTAAGATATTATTAATCCTATCTCTAACTATTTAATGATCATAAATAATTAGGTGACAAATTCATGCAATTAGAATGGTCAACTAACACATAAAATCTTATTTATAACCAATATAAACTAGAATTAAACATGATAGGGTTTAAATTATCAAACACAAGTAAAATCAAATATAAAGCATCCAATATTCGAAATCAACACATATATATTAGGTTCATCTTCACCAAACAGAAGTAAAAAGTATTTAGCCTCTCAATGTAGCATAAAAACAAACCAAATCCATATAAAATATGCTAGACATAGGTAATGATTAGCAACCGACTAGATCAATGTGGAATCCTTCTAAATCTTCTTCAATCCTTGAGCTTCACTTAATTTTCGGTCTTCTTCTAGGTTTCCAAGGGTTTTCAATTGTAATTCTCCTCAGAAAACTGACCACATTCCTCCAGATTCGAACTAATGTTCGGGATTTTATATTTTCCAAAATCTAATCACCATGTTATGGTTAACCGCCACCGCGACGTGGTCCTCGAGTGTATCTCGTATTCTCCAAGTCGGCTTTGATGGTCAATAATCTTCTTTTTAACACGTCATGTTGGATCTCACCACGACATGGTCTTCTATATTTAAATATTCTTTTTTCTTCACTACTGCTTTAGCTCATCCATTCCCGCTTCCAGCTCCTTGTTTCCTTCATTTTTGTCCCAAGCATGCCTTTACAGCTACAAAACATATTTCAAACATAATAAGTATCTTTTTTCCCATATTATAACTAAGAGTATTAAAAATATGCATGAATTATATGACTAAATATGCACATATCAAAATACCCCACACTTGGCTTTTTCTTGCCCTCAAGCAAAACTGATATTATTATTATATCTAAACTTTAGCTACCCACATCACACAAGAAAATCCATCTTGAGCCTCTCCATTACTACAAAACCACAATGCATGTATTTGTGTCTATTTTTTCCTAAGAACTTCCACAATCCTAAATACTCACAGTCTTCATAAACACTTCCCCACTTCTATTGAACAACACTCATTTTATGCATCGATATGAATATATCCTCAAAAATCTTTCTTAACCTCAAGGTAATTTTTGGTTAAACCTCAAGCATACATATGGAAAAATAACCTAGAAACAAAAATTACAAATAACTTGACAAATTTTTCCTTATTCTTGAGTCTTCGATTTTTGGCATTCTTCCACTTTTCTTCATGATATTTCTTGATCTTCATAACTTTGTAGACTCTTATTCTCAAACTTTTTGCAATTTTTTATTCAATCAAAACTAAAAATCCTATAAAAACATATGCTTAAGAAAGGGAACTTAAATTCAACCCTTATTGGTTAGAGGTATTAGTCTAAGGTGCAATGACTATATAAGCTCTCTTGGATACATTTATGGTACACAATGCTAAACATATTATGGCCCTTAAACTAAGAAATATCGTGTTTTTGTTGCATGATTTTACTAGGACAGGGGAAGCCACAAATACACTATAACATATATTGGCTCAAATAAACGCTGAAACTCGCACCGGATCATCCCGCACAACACTAGCAACCTACACCTCAATATAACAATTTTTTTTTAACTAGATTCAATTTTAGATTATTATTTCAAATCTTTCAAATAATTATTTTAAATCCTAGTCCTTTTTCAATATTTATCAGTATACTTGCATTCCTAAATTCAATCCTACCCTATACTTAAATGATGCAATGTCCCCATTGCATATTTAAACAATTAAAGAGCATAAAAAGCAATAATTGGAACAGACTCCCCTTGGGTAGTAGTCGCGAGATCGAATTCTGAAATTTGTGTGGTAAAGCTTGGACTTCTCATATAATGGATGGAAATAATACTTCTAGGCTCTTCTCTTGTGAATGTAAATGTGTCGGATCGAAATAAACCAAACAACCATCTTCAAAAAGTGTATTGACCTTTGCCACAACATGGGAAAGAAACGCCACATCGTGGTGTCAAGTGAATATTCGCGAATTATAACATCGCCACAACATGGTTTAGGGATACGACATCATGGTGTCAGATCAGATGCAGTCATGATAAAATTGAATGTCACAACATGGTGATGATGGCCACGTCGTGGTGTCTTCTCAGATGGTCTTCAATAGTTACAATAATGCATCAACTCTTCTTAATACTTAGGAACATTCTTGACCCTTCCTTTCTGTAAAAATATTCAAAATTATTTTCTTCATCATGTAGGAACCCAACACTTATTCAAAACATAGTCTTCAATAATAATCTTCAAAAATCACCCGGCTTCTGCATCCATTAAGCTCCTTCACTGATTCACATATTTTTCTAACTCTACAAAACTGAAAAATACAGAGTTGTCGTTGTTTATTTTCAACCAAAGTTAAACAACATCAAAATTTAAAAAACATCCAGATAAAGAATAAAAGAAATTTAAAAATACAAAATGCTTATGATATTTGTGATTTCTTAAAGTTTTTTATATTACATGATTGTTTTTGTAGGCACTTGGTGGTCAGAGTTTTCATTCCGATTTACCGGTAGTTATAGCGTGGTGCATATTTGGTTAGGTCGCTTTTGCAATAGATGCTTGTACAATCAAATACTTGATCGGCATAGGATCGTCTTCTCTAATCAAAGTCCAATTTGGCAGTGGAAGCTTCTCTAACCAAATACTCGATCGATTGAGAATCATCTTCTCTAATCAAATATTCGATCGACAAATTATCATCTTCCTTAATTGGATGTTTCATCGGATCTACTATTGATAAGGAATCGACTTCTCGATCAGATCTTAAATCAACAGGGAAGGGCGAGAGGTGGCGATTGAAGATGACCACTTTTGTTCCAGATATACGGGAGAGCGGGGATATTTGGTCATTGTAGTGGAAGACGATGATGAAGAGAATGGTAAGGTGATGTAGGTGGTGGCCATTGACGAGGTAGGGGTGGTCGTTGGAGGTCTCCAGAGAGTTTATAGGTTGAGGCGTGAAGGAAATGAGAGAAATTCGACATCTATATATAGGATCAGATAAGGCGCACCACGCCCTATACCCAAGTGCATCACACCCTAAGGCCATGCAGGTTCATCGGTTTACTGCCACGTGTCGCTTTTCCTATGGTCCGTGTCTCACTTCTAAAAGCTAGGCGCGTCGTGCTCTCAAGTTTGTTTTTCAATAAATCATAGTTTTATTTTTATAGTTATATTTTTATAAGGCTTAGACTACTAAAATTCGTCTAAATATCATAACTCTCTCATATGAATTTTTCTCTCGACTATTTTTATATTGACAAATTCCTATTCACGAGATCTTCAACTATCTTTTAGATTGTTTTACATAATAATCAACAAATTTTAATTTCATTTTCTATGTCAGACACTGTTGTACTGAAACTTCAAAAGTCATAATTTACTCATACAAAGTCAGATCTATGCGTTTTTTATATGCATGTTTTCGCTTTTATGATTACTACGAATTTTGTTTAGATTACTTAGACTAATAAAAAATCTATCTTCTGCATATAACCTCATGTTTGCAGCGGAAGATTAGTCGGTGCGCGAAAACTGGTCAGGAAACCCTCGTTAAGGAGGTTCCCTTTCCAAAAAAAAACCTATTTTTTGCATACGAGTTATATTTCTGACGTTCTTTGTATTCACACATAGATATCCACGATTACTACAAGTTTTCTTTAGATTACTTTAGCTAATTCCAACTTTATTTTTAGCGCATTTTCTTGTAGGGAGTCTCTAAAAGATTTTTAAAAAAATAATAATTTTCTCATACGGATTTTGTTTTTGGCGTTGTTCGTCTCGTTGGTCTTATATCGAGGAGTACTACGATTTTTTCCTTTTTATTACTTTAGCTAAAACTCAACCAATTTCTATTTCGTTAATTACGACACACATTTCTATGCACGGTTGATTTTTAAAACTTAGAAAAAACATAACTCCTCCATACAAAGTTAGATTTTTACGAAATTTATATTTTTGGAATCGCATTGACATTTACTTTCCGAATATATTATTATTATATTATTATTATTTATATATAATGACGCAACTTTTTGCGCACCTAATTTTTATTTTTTTTGGCTAATTTAACTGTATTTTCGTGTATATGGGAAGACGTAATAGTGCGCTTTCATTATAATTAGACAAATGTTATACTTTTAGCCTATTACATCTGTCTATTTCCAATATTTCTATAGGCCGTTGGTGATGTATTTCCTTCTGCTGTCACACCCTATGTTAGTTTCCTTTTTTCTTATAGCTCGTACACATAAATATAAATGTTAATACCACATTTTGGGATCACTACTCAGGGATAAAAAGTAAAACGGCTATGAATAGTTATACCTAATTTTCCATACACCTTGGCATGGGGTTTTTCAACTCCTTTAGATATTCTAGGCATTAGTGTTTCCCATATCCTCTTACCTTACAGTGTTAGCAATAAACATCTTATAGATCTCTTTGGTGCCTTAGATCGTCTCTTTTCTAACTAGAGATCCTCCTTCACCTTTCTATAGAGTGGTTTGTATGACTTCGACTTTTCCATACGAGACTTTGCAACCTAGTCTAATATAAAACCTTTCGTAGGGCATGTGGGAACTCTTTAAGTCTTCAATGAACTCATCAAAAGAGTTGGTCAATGAGTATATGATAATGACAACTCTAACCTCCTGACTAATGACATATTTTATACCCTATAATTGGCCAATAATTATCTTATTATTTGTAAATGAGGAGCGACTTCCTCTCCAGATTGTAGCTTACATCCCCTTAGAATTTTTAGGACTCTAAAATGTTATTGCTTAAGCAAAACATTATACATTTCATTGAGTTCTTTGACTATGTTGTAGACTCAATGTGTATGAACTTATGAAGCTCATGATATGTGGTATCTATCATAAGGCAAGTAGCATCCTTTAAGACTTGCTCATATGAGAAAAGTCTATTGGGATCGACTGGTAAATCCATGTGTGTTTTTTCCTTCAATCACATAAAGCTTCTTTGCAAATCTGAGTAGATCTCTTAGATTTTGGATCTATATGGGATAAGTAATCACGATGAGCTTTTCGTTATGGAGAAGACCACACAGTGCAAAATGTGAAACATAAGATTTGTGTTTCAAGACATCTATAAAATTTAAACATTTTATTAGTGTTTTGATAATAATCCTTATAAAATAAATTACCCAATTTTTATTTTATCAAAATGATAATATCCATATTTCAGTTACATTCTTAAAAAGGGATGTCGTAATTGCAAATGAAGTTATTTACGTAAGTAAAACTCTTTACTAATTCTAGTCATTATGGAACTCTTGGATCTGTTCGGGATTCATTGACATATAATGAAGTTAATATTTGGCGTGTTTAATCCTTTCACACTTGTTTTTTTTTATTGTGATTGGAATGTCGTATATCACAAACCAACACAGTAAATCAACCATTTAAACATATGTGTCATTTGATCTAAGACTCTCGGGTATTAAGAAACTTCATTTCATATTTCTAGTGTCCAACTTACGCATTTGGCTAATATACTTTCCCACATATGAATACCATCAAAATAAATATGTATTTTATATGGGTAGTGTATGATTTACATTATGAAACATGTTTTTGTTTATTTTAGTTTAAAACTTCTTTTGACAAAAATTTTAAACTCTTTAAAGTACTCATAAGGTACCTATACAAGTTGATTCTTGTTAAATATCATTTTAACCTATCTGTTGACAAAGTTCATTTTAACATATCATTAAAATTATTTATAAAATTCACTCGTCAAAAAATTTAATGATATAATACGTACATAACAAACAATATAAACCATGTTACTAACCACACATATTCAGATGACTCTTTTGACCAAACAAAAAATATATAATTGTCAGCAAAGTTGTTTACTTTTTTTTTTTAATCCAAGATGTTTTTCTTACTTCATACATAATATATAGGCCATCGATTCAACATTGGCTGAAAAGAGGGATAAAATCTCAATTAAGTAGTTTAAATTATTTTATCGATACAAGTGTTCCATATTGATACAATCTTTATTTTGAAACCATCTCTATATTAACATTAACATAGTGGTCGAAAGCAATGTTGTCAAGCTTGTGATCCTATGTAGGATTGTTTTTGAGTTTGCAAGATCGGGATCGGGAGCGGGATCCTAAGATCCCACAAAAGAAAATATAATTTTAATTTATAATTTTAATCATGAAAAATATTTTAAACATTCAATTTTTCGTTTAAAAGTTATAAAAACTTCAAAATATTAGTTATAAGTTACACCACAAAATGATAAACGGTAAATTGGTAAATGATAAAAGACATAAAACGATAAAAAAAAAATTCATTTGCAAAAAAATAAAATCAAGGGAAGGTAGGTCGGATCGGATCTCGATTCAACGATCTTACCTACGATCTTACGATCCTACTCCAAATATGACCTGTTTATGATCCGGATCGTTTTTCATACCTACAATCGTATGATCCTACGATTAAGATCACGATTTTAACAACAATTGTCGAAAGAGTACCATGGTGAAGAACCTATTATTATGAGTAATCATCATAATTCATTCGTATACAAAAATTTGAGTTGATTGGTATTACGTATATACAAAAAAAATTTCAATATGGTATTTTTTGTATGTTCATATACTTTACTACCATTATACATAATTTTTAATATTTGGAATTTGTAGATCTATCACCGTATAATATTTGTTTTTCTTATTACTTCTTCCTTTGGACAATTACCGTACACGCACCGCACCTATGGGCCATGGTCATGTTTATTTTACAAAACCGATCTTCACATCCTCCCAGATCTAACACACTGTTTTTAACACACAGTGGATCGATCTGGGGCAACTCTTTCTCCTTCTCTTTCTCTGCCTCTCCTCTCCCAAATGCCTTCTGATCACAAGTATACTACTCTTTAACATCACATCGGATCAATCGATCGAATCATTTATCGAATTAGCAGCATTTAATTCTCAGATCTAAGGTAATTGTCACGCACCTACAGAATCTAGGTTTCTTTTTTGTTGTTTATGAAGTTGCGATACGATTGAATTGTGAGTTACTTGATTTGTTTAATCGATTGATTAGAGGTTGGGGACGAAACGGAGCGAAGATGTTGACGAAGTTTGAGACGAAGAGTAATAGAGTTAAAGGTCTGAGTTTCCACAGCAAAAGGCCATGGATCTTGGCTAGTCTTCACAGTGGTGTGATCCAGCTATGGGATTACAGGATGGGCACTCTCATTGATCGTTTTGACGAGCATGATGGCCCTGTTCGTGGCGTACACTTTCATCAATCACAGCCTCTGTTCGTTTCGGGAGGTTTGTTGGATTTCAATTGCATTGATATACTTGAAATGCTTCCGAATCTAAGGTTTTTTTATTGATTAGCTGATATATTCAGGATATAATGTTAGGTAATGATGATCTATTAGACGCTTGTTATTTGTGTGGCACATTATCTCTATTTAGTAGATTTAGAGCCTTTCGTGTTCATGGAACCGATCTGTCCATAACCATTAGTCCACCAGTTTAAAGCTATGGAAATCTGTCTAAGCCCCTTCTCTAGTAATGATGATCTGAACTTCACATCTGTGCGATTTGGGACACATGAAGCTGTTTTGTTGCAATGTTCAAATTCAGAGTAACATGGAAATGATTTGGATCTGGTCATGTACATTAGATTTGATGCAATGCATATTAGCAGTTGCTGTTTATTACGGAAATTAAGCTATCTTGGAAAGTCAGAATCATCTTGTTCTGTTTTCTCTGTGCATATTACACTTATGCTTAGGTCTTCTTTATATTGGTTAGTTCGTAGCCTTATGTATGCGTGTAAGAATATTTAGGCATTCCTTTTGTATATGCAGGCGATGATTACAAGATCAAAGTTTGGAACTACAAACTGCATCGGTGTTTATTCACGCTTCTTGGCCATCTTGATTATATCCGGACTGTTCAATTTCACCATGAGAACCCCTGGATTGTTAGTGCTAGTGATGATCAAACTATCCGGATATGGAACTGGCAATCCCGTACTTGTATTTCTGTTTTAACAGGACACAACCATTATGTAATGTGTGCTTTGTTCCATCCCAAGGAGGACCTTGTTGTATCAGCATCATTAGATCAGACTGTTCGAGTTTGGGACATTGGTGCTCTGAAAAAGAAAACAGTTTCCCCTGCTGATGATATCCTTCGCCTCAGTCAAATGAATACAGATTTCTTTGGAGGAGTTGATGCTGTTGTGAAGTATGTCTTGGAGGGCCATGATCGTGGAGTCAATTGGGCATCATTCCATCCCACTCTTCCTCTTATTGTTTCTGGAGCTGATGATCGTCAAGTCAAGATCTGGCGCATGAATGGTATGGTGTCTTTACAGGGTAGTTCATTTGTTAATATGCTTTAAATTTCCATCTCTTGTGTCATACATTATTACCAAGATACTTTGGGATCACAAATCTCACCTATCAACTTTATCTTTCAGATACCAAAGCTTGGGAAGTAGACACTTTGAGAGGTCACATGAACAATGTATCATGTGTTCTTTTCCACGCAAGACAAGACATCATAGTATCAAACTCAGAGGACAAAAGCATACGTGTTTGGGATGCTACAAAAAGAACTGGCCTTCAAACATTCCGCAGGGAACATGACAGGTTCTGGATACTCGGCTGTCATCCTGAAATGAATCTTCTAGCAGCTGGCCATGATAGTGGCATGATTGTTTTCAAGCTGGAAAGAGAACGCCCTGCTTTCTCTGTTAGTGGTGATTCCCTCTACTTCATAAAAGACCGTTTTCTTCGGTTCTATGAGTACTCCTCTCAAAAAGACACTCAAATCCTCCCAATCCGTAGGCCTGGTTCTACCACCCTAAACCAGGGCCCTAGAACCCTCTCTTACAGCCCTACAGAAAACGCGATTCTTATATGTTCAGAAGTAGATGGTGGGTCCTACGAACTCTACATTGTTCCTAAAGATAGTTTCAGTCGAGGCGATACAGTTCAAGAGGCAAAACGTGGTGTCGGGGGATCTGCAGTTTTTGTAGCTCGCAACAGATTTGCAGTTCTTGAAAAAAGCACCAATCAGGTGTTAGTGAAGAACTTGAAGAATGAAATCGTGAAGAAAAGCGCCCTTCCTGTTGTCACAGATGCTATATTCTATGCGGGTACAGGCAACCTACTTTGCAGGGCAGAAGATAGAGTGTTCATCTTTGACCTTCAACAGAGACTGGTTCTTGGGGACCTTCAAACATCTTTTGTAAGGTATGTTGTTTGGTCAAATGACATGGAGAGTGTTGCTTTACTTAGCAAACATTCGATAATAATAGCTGATAAGAAACTTGCTCACCGGTGCACCCTTCATGAAACAATCCGTGTCAAGAGTGGTTCGTGGGATGATAATGGTGTTTTCATATACACAACACTCACCCATATCAAGTACTGTTTGCCTAATGGAGACAGTGGAATCATTAGGACACTTGATGTTCCGGTTTACATCACGAAAATATTCGGGAACACAATCTTTTGCTTGGATCGAGATGGGAAAAACCGCCCGATTGTTATTGATTCTACTGAATATATCTTCAAGCTGTCTCTTCTGAAAAAGAGGTATGATCATGTGATGAGCATGATAAGGAACTCAGAGCTATGTGGGCAAGCCATGATTGCTTACCTCCAACAAAAAGGTTTCCCAGAAGTCGCCCTTCATTTCGTGAAAGATGAAAGAACTCGTTTCAATTTAGCACTTGAAAGTGGAAACATTCAGATAGCTGTTGCTTCTGCTAAAGAGATCGATGAGAAAGATCACTGGTATAGATTGGGTGTTGAGGCCCTTCGTCAGGGCAATTCTGGAATTGTTGAATATGCATACCAAAGGACGAAAAACTTTGAGAGGCTGTCTTTCTTGTATTTAATAACAGGAAACTTGGATAAATTGTCCAAAATGATGAAAATCGCTGAGGTGAAAAATGACGTTATGGGACAATTCCATAACGCGTTGTACTTGGGTGATGTTCAAGAAAGAATCAAGATTTTGATAAATGCAGGTCATTTACCACTAGCATATGCTACAGCTCAGACCCATGGGTTGACCGATATTGTAGAGGAACTTGCTGTCAAACTTGAAGGGAATGTCCCTTCTTTGCCAAGTGGCAGGTCTAGTCAACTTTTGATGCCCCCGACCCCCGTCCTATGTGGCGGTGACTGGCCGTTACTAAGGGTCATGAAAGGAATCTTCGAGGGTGGTCTTGATAATGTTGGGAAGGGTGGAAATGAAGAATATGAAGATGCTGCTGATGCTGATTGGGGCGATGGTTTGGAGATTGGGGATGAAGACAACATTCAGAATGGTGATGTCACTGTGGTGTTGGATGATGACGAGGCGCCTGAAGAAAATGAAGAGGGTGGTTGGGGTCTTGAAGACCTTATACTTCCAGACATCGAAACCCCGAAAGCCGCCACCTCTGCCACCCGTTCTTCTGTGTTTGTGGCCCCCACCGCCGGTATGCCCGTCAGCCAGATTTGGGTCCAGAAGTCATCTCTCGCAGCTGAACACGCGGCGGCCGGAAACTTCGACACCGCCATGCGGTTGCTCAGCCGGCAGCTTGGCATAAAGAACTTCACACCGTTGAAATCATTGTTTCTTGATCTTCACATGGGGAGTCATACTTTCCTGCGTGCTTTCTCTTCGGCTCCATTGATCTCATTGGCCATCGAGCGTGGCTGGAGTGAGTCAGCCAGCCCTAACGTCCGGGCCCCACCTGCACTCATGTTCAATTTCTCTCAGTTAGAGGAAAAACTCAAAGCTGGCTACAAAGCCACTACTACTGGTAAATTCACTGAAGCCTTGCGTCTTTTCCTGGGTATTCTCCATACCATTCCCCTGATTGTCGTGGAGTCGAGGCGAGAAGTCGATGAAGTCAAAGAATTGATCATTATAGTCAAAGAGTATGTTCTTGGTCTACAAATGGAACTCAAAAGGAGAGAGTTAAAAGACAACCCTATTCGCCAACAGGAGCTGGCTGCATACTTCACTCACTGTAACCTTCAACTCCCACATCTAAGACTTGCACTGATGAATGCTATGACTGTGTGCTACAAGGCGGGTAATCTCATCACAGCATCCAACTTTGCAAGGAGGCTCTTGGAGACCAACCCAACTGCTGAAAACCAGACAAAAACTGCCCGTTCCGTTATGCAGGCTGCTGAGAGGAACATGAAGGATTCCACACAGTTGAATTATGATTTTAGAAATCCGTTTGTTGTTTGTGGGGCCACTTATGTCCCGATTTACAGGGGGCAGAAGGATGTGTTGTGTCCATACTGTAGTTCCCACTTTGTTGTTTCTCAGGAAGGGCAGCTTTGTACTGTTTGTGACCTTGCGGTGGTGGGATCAGATGCTTCTGGTTTATTGTGTTCTCCAGCTCAGATCAGATGATTTAAAAACTTTCCCTGACAATCTTGCCAGCCTCGCTTCTTCAGGTATTACTCTTAACATATATAGCATCCTACTTCCATTTATCTCTACTACAGTGAAAATCTTTTTTCTCATTAGGATATATTAGACTTTAAAACATCCAGTGAAACTGAAAATGCTATGTGTATATATATGAATGCGGTTACTATTACTGGGTAGATTTTCTGAAGTACAATGCTGTAATAGGAAGAAAAATGAAAGTAAGATGCTATGATAAACACATTAATAAAGGTATGTTGCTATTTCCTTGCATTTATAACCCTTTTGCTAAAGACAACCAAACCACTTTGCACCTGTTTTGATCTAGCAGTGTATTTTCTTTTCCCTTTTTAATTTGTGCTTGCATTGATAACTGTTATTTTTTTGTGGTCCTTGTATGTCTTGCTACATGGGTTTCATAGTGAGGGCGTGATTGTAATTACTGGATTCCATTTGGGTCGAAACTTAGTATCAGTCCTCAATTTTGTCTTGAATGACATTGATAACATGAGATAAGTTTATGGCAATAATACAAAAACCTTACCTTGCCACAGATATTCATTTAAATTCTTTATTATCTACTGAGAGCAAGTTTTAAGTTTACGATTACAGTTGAATCTCAAATTCTGTTCAGTGGCTTGTTTGGTTGCCAAATGAACTTGGAATTGAGTAGTTACGATTCCTTTAAAAATCCATGTTTGAGGGATTTCATCATTTCTACTTTACTGGTTGATAAGAACTAAAAACCTTTTGGTCTTTTCTTTAAAAGACCAAATTTCCCTCTCATAAACCCATCAAAACACCAACACGTTCCATTTTTTCATCGTTGGATCTGTGATTAAATACCATTCTACCAACTAAACACCCCTTCATCTTCTATAGTTCTATATGGCTACGCCCTTGTCTCGATCAACTTCCTTACTTTTTAAGCTTGGCATGCAAAAGTGACAGAGTTTGATATTAATTATTGTTGACTTGTTTTGCAGTTTAAATGTGTCTGGATTCCCAATTAGAGTTGTTGCTGCTATATATATATATATATATATATATATATATATATATATATATATATATATATATATATATATATTATCAGGAAGCCCACAACAGAGTAGTAGATTTTGTTGTTATGGATTTATTAGTAGTATCTCTGGAGAGGTTGGTTTGGGTGGGGTCTTACTCAATATCATCATGAACATGGCAATTGGTAATTGGCAAGGAAAAGATACACAGCTAGTGTCAAGAAAAAGGTATGGTATGGTATTTTACTAGTATTGAACATTCATGCCTAGGTGGTTGGTTATTATAATATTCAGATTTAATAATACACTACTTATTTTTGTTTTTCGCTTTATGTTTGTTGATGTTGGAATTTGTTGAACTTTGCTTGGTGTCGTGTCTGTTTGGTCACGAAGCCATATCCTTCTTCTGTTTTTGTGTTTGTATGTAGACGGTTTTGCAATAATATTTTCAGGACTTGAATGTTTTTCACAATCCCATGTCATGTGCGTTTCCTTCTTGGGTTTATGTATGGTAGTTGCCTTTGTTACAAAGGACCCACACTAGACAAGTGTTTTAGGGCTATATTTTCATACTTGTTTCATCTTTTTGGGATTGCAATTACATTTATGGTCATTCGATCCAATTCCCTGTGTTTTAACTTTAAGCTGATTTTTTTAGGAAGCTCTCAAGGACATTTTTTGCATGCGTTGTATCATGAATACAATATTTTTAATAGATCAAATTCATCCAACCAAAGCTCTGCTTCTTCTATTCATATAATCGTATATATATATAAATCAAAAATTTTAAATTGTCAAAATCTTATTGGAACTACACAAATTGAACTACATGGAAAGTTCAAAAATGTTTTACAACTTGAACGACGGTGTTTTGGCAAATGTATGGTGGACATCTATTCCATGCCAATATAGATATCAAATAAAGTTAAATGCACATAATAAAAATGTAGTTTGTATCAACTGTCATTTTAGATAGATACTATATTTTTACATGTAACTATAACATAATTTAATTTTACATGAAATGTCAATGTACTTGCAATTCTCGTCTACTCGTGATTCTTTTATATCATAGTTTATGTGTTTGTAATTATGGTTTAATCGTAAAACCATATAAAATGAACAAAATTAGTCATTTGAAGGATGAAAACCAGTAAAAAATGCTAAAAGAAATTGGAAAACTGTAACTTAGTTATGTTACATTGTTCGGTCAATTATAGAGACAAAGGTTGAGATACAATTCAAAATGAACCACCTAATTTCGTCAACCATATATGGACCGATCATTTATGTAATTTACTCTAATTTAAGTAGTGAAGATTATTTATGTGTCTTTGACTAGTTCTATTCTAACAATTATTTTTTGTTTTAGCTCATTACTTTCTTTCACTTTGGTAATGGAAAGTGGAAATTCTTTCGTTTGTTTAGAACCTACCGATTAACAATCACAATATCATAGAAATTTGCCAAATTGTTTACATTATATCAGAAGATACGTTACAGTTTGTATAAAATAAAAAGAAAACATATTTAATTCATTACTGTCAACTATAAATAACTAATGATTTTTTTTATTGGAAAAATAGACCCATGTCTCCGCCAAATAAGAAATTAATAGTTTTAATGTATTTTATTTTTCTTAACTATTATGATGCTTTGAAAATTAAATCAGAGAAATTTTAAAAGTTGTGTTATAAATACCTCATTCACTCGTATAAGTAGCCACTTCAAAAGAATATATGAACACCATTACACTCACATGGAGGAGGGTTGGCATAAATAGTCATATATGAACACCATTACACTCACATGGAGGAGGGTTACACTAGTACACAACATTTGGGTTGGGGGGGGGGGGGGGGGGGGGGGTTTGGTTTAAGCATAGAAAATTGCCAATTTTAATCACACTCACATTTTGAAAAAAAAAAAAAAGGATAAATGGTACTTTTGAGCGTCTCTATCAATTGATCTTGTATGTGGAACAAACAATGAAGGTGATGTCACGACTTTAGTCTTAGGCATCACTTATAAATTCTCAATTCGACCACCAGAACAAGTTACAAGTACTCTTTCGCCTATTGTGGACAAAGGTACCAAAAGGTCTGTTGAAGAAAGCATGACTACTCAAAACATTCTTTTAATAATCAACCATTTATATTAAAATATGTTCTTTTTAATTTAATATACCATCAATTTATAAGCCTCCTCAGAAGCTTCCTAAATTGCTTTTGTTTCTTTAAGCGTAGAGTTGTAAAAAAGTTGGCGGTAGGCACGTGCTTGAGGGCATCCGCTGATCCTTTTACAAACACACCAATAATTGATATGTCCAAAAGGTATGCAACTCTACAAATAATTAAACCGCTCTATAACTCAACTATATATATATATATATATATATATATATATATATATATATATATATATATATATATATATATATATATATATATATATATATATATATATAGAGGTTCCGTTGAGATTAAAAATAAAATAGAGATCTCGAGATTCATTATCAGCCACGTATTTCACATCTACCGCTCTAACCCTTCGGCGTACTGGCGCGGCAGGTCTGGTGTAATCATAAATGATTACACAGTGCCACCCGTTCATTTCTCCTCCGCCACCATCCCCACCACCGTAACCGCCACCACCACTACCACCACTTCTGACACTAGTCGACCTCACCATTGTCACATCCGTTACTTATATCACCGTCACCTCTGTCACCACCACCTCTTCTGCAACTAACTATAATAATCATTTATGATTATTCAATCTGTGAACAGACATATATGTATAATAATTTATGATTATGCATATACGTATAAACATGTATAATCCTGTATGATTATACCTCTCTGCCATATAATCATTTATGATTAGACATACATCATTGTTGCTGGTACGCTGGAGCATTAGAGCGGTAAATACGAAATATGTGGCTGAGGTTTAATCTCAAGATCTCTACTTTTTTTTTATTCTCAAGTGAACCGTCCCATATATATATATATATATATATATATATATATATATATATATATATATATATATATATATATAGTGAGATCCGTTGAAAATTAATAGTTTCTCGAGAACCCGAAAACTAAATGTGAAATGTTAGATCAAAATTAGCTCACTAAATGCATGATCGTCATTTTACCAATCTCATTTAATGTTTATTTTTTTGTGTTATTATAAATATTAAAAAAAGCTTAAAAATTAACATAATAAATTAAAATTTTGGATCTTATTATACAGATAATAATTTTCGATTTTTTAAAAAAATGCAGATTTTTAAATTTTTTTAGAAAATATGATTTTTTTTGTTAGAAACAATATATTTTTAAAAATAAGTAAATAAAAAAAACTGAAATATTTAAATAAAAAATTTAATTTTTTTAACCAAAAAAATCAACTTTTATGTGCATATATGCATATTTTTTTCAGTTACATATATGCAATTTCTTATACTATAATATCCGTAAGTAAATCATATATATATATATATATATATATATATATATATATATATATATATATATATATATATATATATATATATATATATTAGTAATCTATAAACACAATAGTATGAGTATTTTATTCGGTACAAAATAAAATATATAAAAACAAAAAATGCTATAAACTTTCAAATTCTTTTCATGTCTTCGTGTCAAGATTTCGATATTTTTTTCAATTTATTATTTTTCACCTCTTCAATATTTTCCACAAAATTTTCCAAATCTACAACAAAATTGGAAAAAAATTGATTAATGCAAGAACACTCACAAAAATGCATTTTTATATATCATGTAAGATTCACATGTGATTATATCATGTAAAATTCACATGTAATTATATAATGTGATATTCACATATGATTGTATCTATTAAGATTCAAATGTGAAATTCACAAGAAAAAAAAATTAACGAAGAACACTCACACAAAATGCATGTGTGCATATAGACAAAATTCATATGTGATTCACTTGTAATTTATATGTGATTCATATGTGATTCACTTATTATTTACATCTAAATCACATGTAATTTGCATGTGAATCACATGTAATTCATATGTGAATTACATGTTATTCACATGTAATTCATACGTGATTTACTTGTGAATCACATTGTAACACTCGATTTTATTGCACATTTCGGTTTAGACCATTTGGTTGATGTATTGTTTGCAGAATTGGTCCTTGGGGGAATGAATGGTCAAATTTGGGAAAGTTGGAGTACACTGGGCGTACTTATGAAGGCTGGCCATGGAGCTCATCCACATACGCTAGGAGTATGTGGAGTACGCTTAGCGTACGTGAGCATTGTGGAAACCCTAATTTTAGGGCTTATACCCTATATAAACCATAAGATAGCCTCTTTTTGGCTAATTTAACCAACCTCCATACCCTTGAAAACCTTAATTCGTTCATTGGCCTTTGTGTGGTGCTTTTGAGCTCTTGAGAAGCTTTTGGTGGGTGTTATGCATCTTGAAGTAGTAGAAGAAGAAGCTTGAAGACTCATTCTTTGGAGGAGAGCCTTGAGATAGATGATCTTGAGTGTCCATTGCGAGTTTCGATCTCCAATGAGCACGGGGTTTTTGCTTTTTCGGTCTACCGGGGATGCGAGTTGGAGATTTTCGGGGTGTCCTTCCAGATAGATTTGATTCCTATCCCCATGTGGGAAGTATGCGTGATTGTAGGGATGGATTGGCTTAGCCGTTTTGGCGCCATGATCGACTGTGAGGGATAGCGGGTGGTGGTTCGAACGCCAAATGGGGGAGAACTTGTAGTATATGGTGAGGGCGCCAGGCTGGGATCAGGGTTTTGTTCGCCAGCCAGGGCTTGACAGTATATACAACATGGGTGTGCCGGTTATTTAGTGTACGTGGTGGATACCCGGGTTAGGGATCAACCCTCAGTTTCAGAGGTCCCTGTAGTTAGAGAGTTTACTGACGTGTTTCCGGAGGAGTTACCCGGAGTGACTCTGGAGAGGCAGGTTGAGTTCAGGATTGATCTAGTGCCGGGTGCGGCCCCTATCGCTAAGGCACCATACTGACTGGCACTGCCAGAGATGCATGAGTTGTCATCTCAGTTGCAGGAGCTGCTAGGTAAGCAGTTTATTCGGCCGAGTAGTTCACCTTGGGGAGCATCGATCCTTTTCGTTAGGAAGAAGGACAGTTCTCACAGGATGTGCATTGACTATAGGGAGCTGAACAAGTTAACGGTGAAGAAACGTTATCCTCTGCCGAGGATATGTGATCTTTTCGATTAGCTGCAGGGTGCATCTTGGTTTTCCAAGATTAATTTGAGATCAGAATATCACCAGGTCAGGGTGAGGGAGGAGGACATGGAGAAGACCGCATTTCAGACTCGTTATGGTCATTACGAGTTCGTGGTGATGCCATTTGGGCTCACCAACACGCCAGCAATGTTCATGGATCTGATGAACCGAGTCTGCAGACCGATGCTCGATCGCTCAGTCATTGTGTTCATAGATGATATCTTGGTGTATTCCAAGACTCGTGAGCAACATGAGGAGCATCTTAGGGAGCTACTGGAGGTTCTGAGGCGAGAACGGTTGTATGCCAAGTTCTCGAAATGCGAGTTTTGGTTATGAGACAAACTCCAACTGCTTGCTAATCAGCTCAGCACCTGCACCTGAGCTGTAACATCCAGATTTCCCGGTATCATATTTTAATTATTTAATTTGAAGTTTTGAATAGAGACTCGGTGAGTTGACGCTTAGACTCGCCGAGAGGGAATGCGATTGCTGACTGGATTAATGAACGAATCGGCGAGTCAATGGGTGGACTCGACGAGTCTGCGCTGATGTCAGAAACCCTAATTTTCCTAGCTTGTGCCCTATTTAAGGGACCTTATAGCCCTCATTTGCAGCTACCAATCCAGAGAGAGAGAGAGACCCTTGAGAGCTTGAGCGAGTTGTGAGAGAGACAGAGCTATTTTTGATCATTTTTGGTGTGGTTTTGCAAAGAAGAGGTTGTTTCCAGCAAGAGGATGTTAAGGGAGTGGCTGATTCGAAGTTTTCAAGCTCAGGTCTTCAATACTAAGGTAGCAAATCGAACTCTCTTTATGTTTTGGTTAAGGTATATGAATATAGGCTTTTTTTTATACCCTTTGTATGGCTTGAATTGATGAGTTTATGGTCCCTTTATGTGTTAGACTCCGGATCTGGATCCATAGAGGTCCAGAGAGCCTTATCCATCTTGCTTTATGAAGTGATATAGAAGGAATGAACTTAGGTTGCCATTTTTGAGGCTATTTCTTCAAAAGGAACCATATATGTGTTGCATGAGTGCAAAGGTTTCTCCTTTACGTGATTAGTGGGTATGGAAAGGTCAGATCTATAGGTTAGAGAAGCAGATCTGACCTCAGAAGGTTGATTTGGTGATTGTCATGGGAGAAACTCGCCGAGTCCATAAGGTGACTCGACGAGTTGAGCTGGGTTGCTCTGCGACTCGTGTCCGGATGTAGCCGTCGAGTAGAAGGTTCACTCACCGAGTCGAGTGAGGTTTAGAAGGATCCAGAGTACACGCTTGGACTCGCTGAGTCACCTCTGTACACCCGACAAGTCTGGTCAAAGTTGACCATTGACTATCGTTGACTTTTAGGGTTGGGTCAACACTTGGACTTTTGGACCATTAGAAGGGTAAAATGGTCTTTTAGCCTTCTGAGAGATCATTAGAACAAACTGGTCTAGCCTGGAGAGCCGTTATTAATTTGATATGATTGCTTATAGGTTTAGGGTAGGCTAGGTCATTATTACAAGGTTCAGGGATACCGAGCACGTGAGTTACTAGACAACATACGAGGTCGGTCTTCTCACTTTACTATACTTAGAGTGGTAACTATGTGTGACCGGAAGGTCTTATATGCTATGCGAAGTATGTGATATGTGTTGCTATGTGATATGTATGTGCTATGTTATGTTATGACTACCATGTTATGGACCGGAAGGTCTAAGAGAGTTGGGACGGAAGTCCCCTAAGACACATGGATCAGAATATCCCATATAGTTATGGCGATGAGTGGCGTATGTGTTGTATGTGGTATTTTGGGGAACTCACTAAGCATTTATGCTTACAGTGTTATGTGTTTCAGGTACTAGCGATGATCGTGGGAAGGCGCCGACATGATCCGTACACACTGGCAGGAGATTTGTTTTATGATCTTGGGATATGTTTTTATCATGATGACATTTGTTAAACTTGAGAATTTGAGAATGTTGAATGAGTTTTATGTTATATGAAAAAAATGAAAATTTGTTTTGAAAATTCACGTTGTTACAAGTTGGTATCAGAGCCTTGGTTTGAGGGATTCAGTATACCTTTGAGCATATCTCAACTCAAACTGAGGATTTGAGAAGGTTTTTTTTTTTTCATAAAAGGAACAATTTTTCTAAAAAGTAAAGGAATGAAAGGAAAGCGGAAAGGAGCAGTGTATATCATCATCCAGCACCCGAACGGTGATTTCACATATTACCCTTACATTATGTGTTATAAGATATGATATGTGATGCCTTAGCCCAGGGGATTTCTACTGGTATGAGATGCTTCGAGAGTGAGTGGGTAGCAGTAAGGAGTTATGAGAAGTCTATTGAAGGGTAGCCTATGCTTAGCAAGATATAGAGTACTTGTGTATTGGGATCCTAGGAGGAGGACTTGGGATGAGTGCTGATGCGGTGTGGAAGGTAGTATAGGGCATGTACTACTGGAGACACCGGATCAATGCGCAGTCCAACTAAGAATCTTTACGGTACTAAGAAGCAAGTAGGGACAGGTTATCGAGTGCGTGCATACTCGAGCAAGTCTCTGATATTTTTATGTTGTATTTCAGAGACATCATGGTTACGACACGCCACATATGAGAAATCAGCAGCGTGAGTGACGAGGAGATTCATCAGATGATCCACGAGGAGGTGACTGAGGCTATTCGCACAGAGATACTTGAGATGTTTTGGTCTATCAAGACCACTTTGATTGATACGTTTGATGAGAGATACACAACAGTTACTGAGGCTGCGACTTCTGCAGCTACTGCGGCTGTGGCTGCTGCTAGACCTCAGGGGGTGACTCGATGCTGTTTCGAGAGTTCAGCAACACGAAGCCACCATTGTTTGATGGGGCGCATGATCTAATCGCTGAGATAAGATGGATTTCTGATATCGAGGGATGCTTCTACACCCGTTCGTGTCCTGAGAATCTGAGGGTTCGGTTCGCGCTGAACCAGCTCCGCCTGGAAGCGAAAGATTGGTGGAAGTTTGTTACAGCGAACTTCACTCTTGCAGAGATTTCAGAGGTGATCTGGGAGAGGTTCACCATCATGTTCAGAGATGAGTATGTTCCCCCAGTGGAGAAGGTGTTGGATAAGGTGTCTAAGTCCATAACTTATTTGGTATATACTTGACCCGACCCAGCATGGTCCATTTGGGTTGCATCTCATCCAAACTATTTATGGATAATTTTATGAGAGTTATACACATATGATTATTAATATATTATAAGTTATAATATATTAATATGAAGTCATGTTATTTAATTAGTCATAGTCTTAAATTAATTATGAATTAATTTAGAGATTAAAAGGAAGACTAATTAATTGTGGCCTATTATATTTTATATAGTGTGGGCTAATACTCATTTGTTAATGGGCTAAGCTAATATGGAAGTCCATGGATGATCCATGGAGCTTTTAACCCATGGATCCTTGGAAAAGGAAAGGTCATGGGTTATTAGGGTTTCACCCTAACCATGCACACTATATAAGCATGCTTATGGAGCATGAAATGGTGCCTAAGGGTAACTAGTGAACTAGTGTGTGTGAGCTTGTGTGTGGCCGAAATTACAAGTGTGTATTCTCTCTCAAAGTTTTCCAAGAGTTTGTGGTGTTTTGTGATTCCATTTGAGGCATTCACACTATTGGTGCTTGGCCCTCAAACTCCTTAGAACCAAACTCATCAAAAGGTATGTAATCTCTTCTAACTCTTTATGTTGAAATGTTCCCCATGCCATGTTAGATAGGTTATAAACCTTGGAAAAAATTATTATTTTGCATGTATTTAGACAAACATAGATCCAAGGTTTATTAGGGTTGCATGCACACTTAGGAAGTGTTAGATTGCTCAAAACCCAACAGTGGTATCAGAGCCTATGCTTGCTTGTTTGAATACTTGATGCAAATTGCTGAAAATCGAAGATTTTATGCTGTCTGCACAGCTGACTCGCCGAGTCCATGAAGGGACTCGACGAGTCCAAGGCAAAACTCATCCAACTCGATGAGTTGGTTCATGCACTCGACGAGTTGGACCCCCAAACAGCATATCTTCGAGTTTTGGTGCTGGAATTGGTCTAGAATCATTACCTTAAACTGTTTTGGACTCATAAAACCTGTTTTTGATGTGGTAATGATGATGGTGGACCAATTTCAAAGTTATAATCAAAATTCCATGATTTTATGTGTTCATATAATTCTTGAAATTTTGATGATCATATTCATGTTCTTATGAATTTAGAAGATGATAGGAATTATTTGCTGAATTGTTTAGGATTAATTCTGATCATTTATGTGTTTTAATGGAGTCCATAATTTGTCCTCAAGTTATGGATATCCAAAGGTCACTTTTATTTAACACACACTTAAAACACATAAGTTACATGAAAATTAAGAGTCTTCATTTTTATGAACCTTTAACTCATAAGTTATGAAATGAAAAGTCTTGGATGGTTACAAAAGATGAAGAGTCTTGTCCTTAAGTTATGGAGTTTCAAGAGTCACTTCATTAATAAATATATAAATAAAGTGTAACCTTAATTAATTCCATAAGTTATAAAATAAGGAAAAGTAATTCTTTTATTAGTTTAAAGTCTTCCATAACTTGTCCTCAAGTTATGGAACTTGAAGAGTTTTTGGATTAAAACTACTTTAAACACATAAATCATGGAATTAATTAGTTTTGAATAGTTTCAAAATTTGCCCTCAAGGTTTGGAATTTGGAAAAGTTTCACACACTTTAATAAACTTTAATTCCAACACTTAGAATTTTAAAAGTTAAAATTCAACCCTTATACTATTTATAACATTAATGGTTAATTATACATATATGTATAAGAACAAGTCGTTTTACCGTTAGTAGGCCTCATTCACGAAGCCGGTCTATAAGGCGGGTATAAGGTTGTTGCCTATAAAATGGCGACTTAATGGGTGTCCATTCTCACCCACCACTTGCTTGATCGGTGGAGGGTCGTTAGCCAAACGGGTAGGACAATGAGTTTAAATTCTCGTTAAAAGTATAATGAATATTATAAAGTATCTAAATATTTTTTTTATTTAATTCCCAATCTTAGTTACTTTAGGAAAAATGTGAATTTGGTGCTAGCCCATGGAATTCACACTTTGTACCTTACCAAGTCGTTGGTGGAGCGTGTGTGGTTAACGGGCACACTAACTTGGACTAGTAAGGATCACGAAGGGTGACTTAATGTTTGTCATAGATCAATGGAGTGTGTGTGGTTAACCGGCACATTGATTAGGTGATAATATTAAGGGTACCAAGTGAATTGGTATGGTTATTCACACCTTGTTTTGTGATCCTTGGCATCCCAGTCACAAAATTTGAGAGGGCACACTCGAGATTGAAACATGCCATTGAAAAGTTCAATGAATCTCAAAAGATCTAGGAATGTCAAATCCAATTAAAACCTAATAAATTATTTCGTTTTTCATGGTGGAAATTGGTGAATCGTCATTCGCCTACCTTCAAATATTTTATAGCTTGGATTACGGCATCCCTCTTCCAAATTATAAAATATTTTGTTGGGTCCTAGCCTTAATATTTCATATTGGGTGTTATATTAAGGACTTTGAATCAACTAACTTGATTTTCTCCCATAATAGATGTCTGGTTTAGACAACTATGATTTTCCCAAATCTCTTGAAGATGGTGTTCCCTCAACATCATGCTTCACTTCCTCCACCTCCTCCAATTATTCTCCCTCACTCACAAGTTCTTGAAAAGTTTAAAGTCACTCAATCCCTATTGGCAAGCATAGTCTATGTGTGCTCACATCTTGGAGATAAAGTCACATATTGACAAGCCGGGAGAGTTAGGTGTCAAAGTCTCGTGAAAGTTGGATGCTCAATCACTTTCTTAGTAACATAGTCAGTCTCTTCGGGACTACTATAAGACAGACTATGACACGAGCCTTAATGATCTTATCTATTTGCTTTGTGCTGTGGAATCAACAAATGATTTGAAACACCAGTAAAGCAAATTTTATTAGAAGATCAACTTCCCAAACCTTAAATGGACATTGGCAATGGTAGCATTGGATATCTAGAAAAACATTTCTCTTCCCAATGGAAAGGGATCGGCCATAGTCAACTCGGTTGACCAAATGGTAAAGAGAAAGGCTAAGTCTGTGATAGTCTCATGTGCTATTACCAAAGGGTCCATGTGTTTTGTTGCCAAAGGAAGGGGCATTGGTTGCGAAGCTGCCATATTTACCTGAAAGATCATAAGATTGATCAAGTCAAAAAGTTTGACTCTACTTCAGTTAAAGTCCACTGACTAACTCTATTAAGTTCCTATTTGGAGATTCTTATTGCATAATGTGAATGGGTCACATGTTGATGTTTTTATGAATCCAAGAAAAGATAGGAAGCTTAAAGTAAGTATATGTTGATTCTGATTGCGAAGGTGGGTTTTGATCGCATGGTTCGGTAATCGATATTTTGAGCTGTTGCTTAAGAGTTATAATATATTGCTTATGAATAGATAACAACAAGGTTTTCATGTGGATTGTAAGGATAAGTTTTTCCGCAAAGTTTTAAAATAAAAGAAAAAAGGGTTTTAATTTTATTTATTTTAAAAATATCCTTACAATGGCATCTGTGGAAAATTGTTGCTTATATGTTTCCAGTAATAGCAATATTGGAAAGTGGATTTGATTCTTTCATTTGTGGTAATGTCTGAATTTACCAAATGAAGAAAATTTTTCATCACCCAAGTTTCAATTGGACAGAAACTTGGAATCATACAAGTTGTATTGTATGATGAATGAAAATTTTCATCTTTGAAAATTAAGACTAATTCTTTGATGACATCACTACTAGAAAAAAGGCCTTTTATGACGCTCATTGCGCGTTGTAAAACGCTCAGACGACGCGCAAATGCGTGTCAAGGAAGGCCCTGTCATAAAGAGAGACGACACGCATTTATGACGCGCATTTACGACGCGTATTTACGACGCGCGGTTATGACACGCAATGCGTATCAAGGAAGGCCCTGTCATAAAGGAAGACGACACGCATTTGCGTGTCGTAACCTTACGACGCGTGTGTTTATGACACGCAATGCGTATCAAGGAAGCCCCTGTCAAGAAAGGCCATGTCATAAATGAAGATGACACACATTTTTGCGTATCATAATTTTAAATGTTCTAAAAAAAATATTTATATATTTATTAATTTTTAAATTAAATTTGCATTTAATGTCTCATAATAGAAATAAAATATCATATACAAAAAATACAATCCATTGCATAAAATTTAATGTCATACAATTCTATTTTTTACAATATCTAAATTTGCATGTAATCTACTCTCTACATCAAATTCCAACTAACTAAAGTTGCATCTTGGCTTTCATAATTCTTTAAGACTAATGCTCCAAACAGATGTTATATGGATAAGAAGTTGTACATTGGCCCATCTACTCTGTGTTTCATACTAACAATTGAAATGAAGAATGCAACACTTGCATTTGCAGCATCTTATCTCTTTTGGCTTGAGCTTTCTTTTCCTCTTCTAACTCCAAAGCTATTCGCTTTCATCAACCCTATAAACACAACACAAAATCACTTGTCATTTTCATTCTACTTTTAAAATTAATTCTTATCAGGACATTCTGCTTTTAAACCTACCAATCTACAAATTTTTCAAAGAATATAATTTATAATTTTTATGGAAAGTACATTGCTATTTCTTGAATACAAGATGTTACAAATCAAGAAACTTACATGGACTGCCGACCACCATGAACCTGCAAGACACGAGACATCAAATAAATCAAAATTAAATTTTGATTTTTTTTGCTTTCAGTAACGATTAACATTTAACAAAAAAACAAAAGGTCAACCCACTCCCTTTGCCTCATTCCAGCTGACCCACTCCTTGGAAACAAGAAAAAAAAACTATCAACCAACAATTTACTTATATTTGAGAGGTTTTCATATTGATTTATTTATTTGTTAATAAATAGTTTACATACTACACCTATGGTATGGATTAAGTATTCAGGGGAGGATTTACTATCAAGGAAAATGTCGAGGGTAAATTGTTCACATTGGTTTAAGTGATCTGCAATCTCTTTGAATTTGAAAGTATGACTTCGTCTTGAAGCTGCATAAAATAAATATCAATGAATACAAGCGCATAAGTCATAATCACATCTATTATTGTGTGCACATTAAACTAACACTAATTGCTAAAAGAATAAAGGTTTTGACATGTGCTACCGACTTATGCACAAGTATTAATCAACTATGAAAAATGGTTTTATTATTGGACCTATTTAACATATGCATGGACTTATTAAGTTTATTCATGAAAAAGAATAGAATAGAAAAGCACCTTTAGCAAATCTACCCAGTTTTAGCAAATGTATTACAAATACAAGAGTTGTTGTACCTCAACTGCTCTTGCTTCAAAAAAGTGATCAGGTCTGGGCGCATGACCACCATTATGCTGAAGGATTCTAATTTTGCCTTCTTATAACCAAAAATAAATAATAAAAATAAAAATATAGACTAAAGTTTTTTTTATTAGATAAAGTACAGACCTTGGTTCCATAAACAAGACCACCTCCAGCAAGAGGATGAAAGCAAGCTACATTGACCTCATCTTCTGCACTCGGAAGCGCACTGACAAGTTCCATATCTGAAACTCTATATACCTGAAACCCAAAACCATATGTTCAAATAATAAACAACCATGAATCGACAAATGTGGATAGAAAATTAGAAAAAAAAATAGTAACCTCTAAAACTGTGTAAATGGATAATGAGGTCTCCCCATTAATAACAATGCTTTTAAGAGGGGAACTGTGATGTCGACCATAAGCAAGCAATATGTGTTCAGAGGTTGGCGAAAACCGCAAACATTTTTAAATTAATTAAATTACATTCAAACAGAACGTAAATATCTTCATACTAGATATAATAAATAAACCTACTTACCTGAATAGATGTTAAACAATGAGCAGCTCTAATCGGCCTCGACTTAAGTATAGTACCAAAACTACACCAAACCAATATCAATACATTATTAATTTTCAATTAAAGAAATATATATATTAAAATATAAAATGATAAATAGAAAAAGAAATTGAAAATTTACGTTGCATCCTCGAGCAAATATATCCAAAACAATTATAGGTAGAATAACATAGTAGGTTGTTCGACTTCAGCAGCAGTAATAAAGACTTAACACCAAAATAAGAAACTGGGACAGGAAAGTAAAGTTCACAGGGCACAAAATATGGTAATGACAGGGAAGGGCAAAACTGGAATATATGCAGTTTTGGTAATCTGAATAGGGAACAGAGTATACCAAAGTTTTAGAGGCTTTTCTATAGAAATAGAAGATGATCTTACTCTGTCCACATCCACATTATTCTCTGCCTCCAGCTATGTTGTTGAAGTTGGAACCTTAAAAGAAATGTTCTTAGCTACATTAAGTTGTGAAGCTTTCTAAGCAAAAATGGAAAGGCATGAGATCTGATTGGTTAATTCATCAACCGAAATGTCTTCTGTAAGCAAAAAGTAAAACATGAACTTCAACTTAAAAAAAAACTAATATAGAAAAAGGCATAAATTAAAGGAGAATATGTTATATATCAATGGAAACATACCAGATTGGATAAGTTTCTCAATGGCAATGATATCATATGTTTTATCATTACATGACTCCTTAATTAGATCAAGCAAAGAAAGAACTGTTTGTTTCCAATACCGAATGTTGAACTCCATTGGTCATGCACTCATGCTATGAATACAAATAAAAAGTCTTAAGGAATTCAGAAAGATAGCTTAATCATACCTGGGAGATCTTGTAGTCAATGTCTCCCCTAGAGATGAAAACTTTAAATTACTACTACCCTCACTTCTTCTATTATTAAATCAATGCAGAACCTACTGCACCCATTAATGCTTTGATCATTTTGTTTCTTCAGAAAAAAAAAAAAAAAAAAAACACATCAAATCATTCACTGATTCCATTAGATATCATAAACCGAATCGAACCTAGGCAACTCTTATCAAACACAACTAAGTTTTTCAGTTTTCGCATTTCTAAAACTCTAAAAAATCACTTCAAAAAATATAATAATAATAATAATAATAATAATAATAATAATAATAATAATAATAAATGATCGTGAAAAAAATATAAAAATGGCTACATAAACCAGAAGAAAAGGAGACAAGTCAGTCATAGACCATCCAAATGAAGATCTCTCTCAATACTTCTAGCTTCTGGGTCATCAGAATCCATCGTTTGTTGGAGTATACCAGCATATAACTTAATATATCACCTACGAAGATGACAGAAGTGCTAAATTTGGCTCCAAGATAACCTATAGTGAAACTAAGTAGTGGCGATCTCGAGCCCATGCAGAAACTGCATGACCCTTAGCAGGTTCATTTATTCCATCTTCAAATATCTATCATTTGTGAAAATTGAAGCTTAGAAATCTTGCACATCAAAGGGTACTTACTACTTCCATTACAACTATTTAAATATGCAAGGAACAAGGATCATACCTCAACCCAATCCTTAGGACTGAGATCTTCCCATTTCTCATCCACCATCCAAGGAGGTTGGCTGGAATCGTGATACATAGCAAGCCTTTCAAGTTGCAATGACTGAAAAAAAAAAAAAACATGTGAGATATCAAAAAGACATAAACTTAATATTTTTTGGTAAATGATAAAAAAGTAGAAGACATATATCATGACTAGGACATAAAGAACTGAACTTTGTTAAGAATTCATTTCCTGTTTCTAAGACCTAAAGAGGTGTCAATGACTAAATATTTAAATGGAAAAGCAGGATACAAAAGATGGAAAATGGGACTGAGCTTTCGTAATTTATCTAGTGCACCACTGGTGTCAAATGTTTCATTCCCCTTTTCATCCACTATAAAAGCAGCAAGCTTTGCCAGAGTAAGACCAATAGCAAAAGGATGTCCTGGATTGCTGAACAAAAAACATTGTTCAAATCAGGCAAATGAAGAAATATGGACTGAGAAGCTGATTTTTAGGCAACCTCATCCTCCATCCTTAGAGATTATTAAGAAAATGTGCAGAAATTATTAACAAACCTTTCCAGAAACCGATGCTTAAGGCCCCTGATGAAAATCCATGGACATATTCAGCCAAATATCGTCGAAGCATTAAAAGGATTATAGTTATTTGCAATATAAAGGAATAAAATAATGTTCAAGACAATAACAAGCCATCAATAAATTATAATTATACTAAGAAAACTGAATAAATTGTACCATTAAAAAGATTATAGTTATTTGTAATATAAAGGAATAAAATACTGTGACATGGCAAGGAGATATTGTTGCTGAAGCCCTCCACTCTAGGTTCTCTCCACCACAACCAAAACCAGATGATTTGAACGATTGGTGTAAACAATCAAATGTCACTCCCAATACTTCAGAAGCATCATTTTGCTAAGTTGCATTTCTGAGAAAGTGAGATGAAGTAGGAAAGAAAAAGATTTTAATCCTTTTTTAATGTAAAAAACAAAATCTTTTTATAAATGTAACTAACCTCGACAGACAGCTGTTCCTTTTGTTTTTGGATTGCAACTTCTATGCAAGAATCGAACTGATGGAGAAATTCGTTCACCCTCCAACTGTCTAATTGTGGAGGGTGGCGACATAGAAACACGCTGACAGCCTAGGCTGCCGACCATGGCGGTAGATGGTGCTTGGCGGGGAAAACAGAAAAGAATGAGAAGAAAATAATAGGAATCGATAGCTTAGGTTGGAGAAAATTTTGTCTCGAAGTCCTCTTCCCTCGACGGTGACTCATAAATCCGGCAGACCCACACAAAAACCTTGAACAATTCCCTCTCTAGCCGCCAAGACGAACGAATAGAAGATTAGGGTTGTTTTGCGATGCTAGTGGTTTGGTTAGAGGGGATGTATGAACTAAATATAAGCAATCGTCCCTAATAGAAGATCTCAAAGGGACCCTGGTTTCAACAGAAGGCTTTCATCCAAAGGATACCTGATGTCAAAACGTGGCCGCCAATTAGGTTTTTTTCATGTGGAGGATGTAGTTGGAGGTTTTCATCCAGAGAAATCCCGAGTTGTGTTGGATGAAGGACTAGGGTTGGAGGCGTTGGAGGTGGGTGAAGATGAAGTCGATCCCTAAGGCTTTTTTCTTGCTAATTCAAAGATTAGGGTTGATGGCTGAGAAAGGATCAAACAGGCGGGGGTTTTGATTTTTATGGATTCCATTTCCCCCCTGGTTTTGATTTTTATGGATTCCATTTCCCCCCTTAGCTATTAAAACGCGCGTTTCATTAAAATTATAAAGCGACAACCACAGACGACGCACGTTTAAGATAAAGCACCCTCCGTGTTTTTAATTTTTCTTCTTCAGACACTAATTCAAGGGCACGCAATAATGCGTGACCTAAATCCTTAAATTTTTTGAAGAGATGGCACTTTTTTAACGTCACTCTTTTGCGTAACATAAATCTCCGAGTGTCGTTGTTTGCGCGTCGTAAAAGGGTCTTTTTCTTGTAGTGCATGTATATGTGAGTCAATTGAAGGACTAAGGAATTAGGTACACTGGGTGTGCACTGGTCAAGGTCCACCACAAAGATTTTTATCATGATATGATTATACTTATGAGGTTAAGTATAATTCTGTAACACTGGAAAGGTTACAATGTATGACAAAACAAATGAGAAGAATCAAATTAGGCAGAAAGATAAAAGTTTCTCAAATCTGAAAGGATGGGAGAGTACTTTAGTATCGTATTTCATGATCATCTTAATGATTATGAAACCATATCACAAATTCATACTCTAAGGACGTCTTAGTGCATTGTTATGGCTAAGAAGAGAGGTCATGAATTGTTGGATTGGTTAAAATCAAGAAGATGAGTCATACTTCATCGAAAACAATTCTTAGAGTCATACTCCAAGATTGTAACCTTGAGTGACATAAAGGAAGATTTATTAACACTAGTCAAATGTAAGAGTAAAATGTTTTCTACTCTTGTACATTTGAGATTGATAAGTTGTGATGTCTTGGATGAGACAAAAACCAACTAAGACCAATTGTGTGAAGTGTTAGTCCTGATAAGAATCCGCACTATCCCTTGAATATTTGTTTTGTCAAGGAATGGTTCTTGACTGGGGAAACTTATATGTCAAGGGGACAGTGGGAGCCTTAAATATCCTGAAAGAGTTTCAAGATTTAATCAAGAGTAAAACCTGTAATTTGTCACTAGCACACGACTTAAGGTTTGTAACCTATCGTGTTGACATAATTCTTATTTCTGTACCTACTTCAAATAAGTTGAATTTGCATGTGAGTTATCAGAGTTCAACTTGGAAGCATTGGTGGGCCTTGTGCTACCAAGGTGACAAGAAACTAAGATTGAACAAGTTTAATCCATGTAAGGCTGAATTTGTCACTGACCTTATCTTGTGATTATGGTTTTGACAAATTCACATGGATAGGAACTCATACACTATAAAATCTAAGTGTCATAAGATTTCTCTCCGATTCATGAAAATGATGGTGAGGAAACGCTTTCACTAAGTAGATTTTACGTAGATATCAATTGTGTTATTTGCATTTTCAAAAGTCGTTAGTGGAGCGCGTGTGGTTAACCGGAACACTAACATGGACTTATGAGAAATGGCAAATGCCTAAGCAATTGAGACTATGATTACGGAATCCCTTTTCATGGTTCTGAAAATTGTTTAGACACACATGCGAGCTATCTAAGAAAGGGTGTATGAATCTAAATTTCAGAAGTCCAACAGATTTATGGAAATATGTCAGAGCTAGTGGGAGCATAAGTGTTATGCTAATAATCATCATGTTAGTGGGAGCATGATTATTACGTTTAGTGTTGCAAGTTAGCAATGTTAATTATAGAAAACAAAAGTTTCAATTCGTGAAGTTTCAGGGGTTGAAAAGTTGTTTTGCTATAATTAAGGGAGAGGAAATTATACTTTATTTCAATTCTAGAAGCTTAGATTGAGATTTTAATCATCTTTAGTTAAGGACATATATATGAATTTTATGTCTGAATGGTTCGACTTAAGGAAATTCTATATATATTGCGTTCTCAAAATTCAATTATGACTACGGCATCCCTCTTCATAGTTAAATTTTGAAAACATGGCAAATAAAAAATATTGTAGCAAAAGACTGGTCTAGCCCCTTGTCTTTATGTGAGACATCATGACCGTGTCCCATATGCTTCGGATATAGGATCAATTGCATGTGTTATAATATTCATCCTTTCTAAATTTTCAAATGCTCAAGGCATTTAGAAGGAAAAAGTCTAGAAGTAGATATGACTAAAGTGATTAAGCAATTGTCGAGTACAATCTGAGGTTCACCAAAGATTGGTTGCTCAGGGAAAATTGGAAGTATGATGTAAGTTGTCGGAAAGGACCATATTGACATTTTATGAAAAGAGGTAACTCTTGTTTAGAAGTGATAGTCAAAATGGGACGATGGAAATGTCTCCATAGGTGGAAGTTATTCAATCTATATAACATTAGAAAAACTTAATGCAAGAAGGATGTTCAAAACAATGTACTTTGAATATGAGACTTCGTTTCCATAGAGTTGATCTCCTTTGGAATCCTCTGTAATGACTGATGACAAGGTTTTGGTGACCTTGCGCATAATCATTATGAGAGGATCAATGCATATAAGTTTAAAATCTAACAGATTTTTGGTAAATGGTAGAAATTAGAAATTCTTACATTTACAATAAGGATTTGGGATTGTGAAATGAGCAACATTGGAATGATGTTTAATTGATCTACATCACAATGTAAAGATCATAGACAAACATAGTGTGCATGTTAGGAGTATGGCATAACTATTGTTTAGAAAAACAAAGTGTACATGCTAGGAGCCTGGGACAACTGTTGTTTTATTCAAGTCTTAAGTTGATTGTTTGAAACATTATATAATGAATAATGTGTAATCAATATGGTGATAAATAAAAGGTGGTTTTATTTATATTCAAAAGGGTTCTGAGACCATATTGGATTCGATTATTATTGTGTTTCACTTTGCATGTTTTGACTTCCAAAATAGCTAGGTTATTCTTTTCGAATGACTAAGTTATTTAAACACTCCGCAGTCGTTCATATGTTGGAAGTAAGTATGAATCAAGACTGTCATGAATCGGGTTTGTAGATGGCTAAATGGGTTTAGTCATAGCAATGGTTACTACAACATTCATGAGTGCTCATAAGTTATGAGTATTGGAATAAACCCACGCTCACTTGTATCACTTCATGGAATTTATCTCGAGTGATCGTGAGACGGTAATATCATATAAATCTTCAAACCTAGAGATATGAGTTGTTACCTATGAGTTGGTTGTGCATTGATTGCACGTAAACGCATCAGTAACTTGATGTTATAAAACGTGCCTTTGTGTACAATTCAACAAGTAGTAGAACAAGCATATGAGTCGAAGTTTATCTGTTCCTTCCAGAAATATAAGTGATATCTGGGCCCCTCGATGATTTTGTTGTGACCTATGTACCGGCCGGTTAGAACTAAATTGATGTGTTCGATTAAGTTCTTTGTCAAACAAATCGAAAATCGGGAAACAAACTGCTGGACAATAAGTACGACGTTGTTCCATGTATTTGTCCGGCTGATATTATGAGAACAGAGGATTATATGATCACTTATCTAAAATGGCGCTTCATAGTTCAACAGAGTCTTCATAGTTCAACGGAGTTTTCGAGAGCTACGATTGCTGGTTGGTTCCTGAAGTAACATACGCAAATATAGTTATTACTTATTAGACTTATCCAAGTGGGAGTCTGTTGGATAAGGTGTCTAAGTCCATAACTTATTTGGTATATACTTGACCCGACCCGGCATGGTCCATTTGGGTTGCATCTCATCCAAACTATTTATGGATAATTTTATGAGAGTTATACACATATGATTATTAATATATTATAAGTTATAATATATTAATATGAAGTCATGTTATTTAATTAGTCTTAGTCTTAAATTAATTATGAATTAATTTAGAGATTAAAAGGAAGACTAATTAGTTGTGGGCTATTATATTTTATATAGTGTGGGCTAATACTCATTTGTTAATGGGCTAAGCTAATATGGAAGTCCATGGATGATCCATGGAGCTTTTAACCCATGGATCCTTGGAAAAGGAAAGGTCATGGGTTATTAGGGTTTCACCCTAACCGTGCACACTATATAAGCATGCTTATGGAGCATGAAATGGTGCCTAAGGGTAACTAGTGAACTAGTGTGTGTGAGCTTGTGTGTGGCCGAAAATACAAGTGTGTATTCTCTCTCAAAGTTTTCCAAGAGTTTGTGGTGTTTTGTGATTTCATTTGAAGCATTCACACTATTGGTGCTTGGCCCTCAAACTCCTTAGAACCAAACTCATCAAAAGGTATGTAATCTCTTCTAACTCTTTATGTTGAAATGTTCCCCATGCCATGTTAGATAGGTTATAAACCTTGGAAAAAATTATTATTTTGCATGTATTTAGACAAACATAGATCCAAGGTTTATTAGGGTTGCATGCACACTTAGGAAGTGTTAGATTGCTCAAAACCCAACAGAAGGAACGGTTACTCTAGGAGTTTTTGTCCCTTAAGCATGGGACGGAGTCAGTGACTGTGATTACATGGATGTTCCATGAGAGGGCGTTGTATTTCCTGAGAACGTGTCGTCTGAGTAGGCGTGCATGAGCCGGTATTTGAGCATTTTGAGGAGGGACATCCGGGAGTTCGTGATGCACTCGACTTACCGGTCATTTGCTGAGCTCCAGGAAAATGCCCGAAAGAGGGAGATTGAGCTAGAGACGCATGTCATGGAGGAGGCCGAGTCTCAGGGGAAGGATAGGCAGCCAGTACAGTATCAAATGGCAGCCAAGCGGGCCAAGCCCGCTGATTCGAGATTTGGAGGCAAGAAGGGCCCACCTGTGGGAAGTGCGGCAAGGGGAATGAAGGAGTCTATCGATCGGGTGCTTGCTACAAATGTGGAAAGGAGGGGAATATAGCCAAGGACTGCCCCAAGGGATTTATGGTTTGCTTTCATTGCAACCAGACGGGCCATCGGAAGGCCGAGTGCCCACAGCTGTTACAGGGACCAGCACAGGGATCTGCCCCTACGGCTACACGTCCTTCTGAGGGTCGGCCAGTGAAGGACGAAGCACCGAAGGAAGGAGGTAGAGCCTTCCAGTTGACAGCGGAGGAGGTCCACGCACCGCCCGACATTGTGGCTGATGTGTATTCTTTCATTTATTTATGTTGAGTTGAGATATTGTGCTTATTTTATGATATGCTTAGGTACCTTTGTTGTCAATTTTGTTCCTGCTTTGGTGTTATTTGACTCGGGTGCGAGTCGATCATTTATGTCCTTTGCATTTAGTCAGCACATCAGTATTTGATGAGAGGCGTTGAGTCGATCTCTACGAGTTTCCATAGCTGACGAGCGAGCGATGTATGCTACTGATATGATTCGAGGATGTATTCTTGAGATCTTTGGCATCGAGTTTCCAATAGATTCGGTCCCGATTGCGATGGGGGACATTTGCGTTATAGTGGGCATGGATTGGTTGAGTCGATTTGGGGGGGGGGGGTTATAGACTGTGAGTGGCAGATTGTGATGATACGTGACCCTAGTGGGGGAGTGCTGAGAGTATATGGCGAGGGTACCTGATGTGGGTCAGCATTTTGTTCGGCTACTAGAGCGAGACAGAGTTTACAGCAGGGCTACAGTGGGTTTGTAGCTTATGTGATGGATATGCGAGTGGCCGCGGAGAGGCTGAGTTCAGTTGATGATGTCCCGATAGTGCGTGAGTTCCTGGAAGTTTTTCCCGAGGAGTTGTCGGGTGTGCCTCCCGAGAGGCAAGTAGAGTTTTGCATCGATTTGGTTCCAGAAGCGGCACCTATCGCCTGGTGCCATCATAGATGCATGAGTTATCTTCACAGCTTCAGGAGCTGTTGGGAAAAGGATTTATCAGACTGAGTAGCTCACCTTGGGGAGCGTCGATCCTTTTTGTCAAGAAAAGGATGGTTCACACTGGATGTGCATTGATTACCGGGAGTTGAACAAGTTGATGGTCAAGAACCGTTATCCCTTACCGAGGATCGATGGTCTGTTCGATCAATTGCAAGGAGCATCTTGGTTCTCCAAGATAGATTTGAGGTCTGGATATCATCATATGAGAGTGCGGGAGGAAGATATCCAGAAGATGACATTCATGACTCGTTATGGGCATTACGAGTTCGTGGTGATGCCTTTTGGGCTCACCAATGCACCGACAACGTTCATGAACCTTATGAAAACGGTGTGTCGGTCGATGTTGGATTGGTCGATGATTGTGTTTATTGATGATATTATGGTATATTCGAGGTCTAGAGAGCAGTATGAGGAGCATCTGAGAGAGATTCTCGGGGTATTAAGGTCGGAGAGGCTTTTCGCTAAATTCTCCAAGTGTGATTTCTGGTTACGAGAGGTCCATTTCTCGGGATACCTCGTTAACCAGAACGGGATATCGGTCGACCCGGCCAAGATTGAGGCGGTTATGAGATGGGAAGTGCCGAAATCCTCCACCGAGATCAGAAGTTTCCTGGGGTTGGCCGCCTACTATCAGAGATTTATCAGGGATTTCTACAAGATTGCCATTCCTCTCACCAGGTTGACCCCAAAAGGGAATGAATTTTAATTGGGGTCTAGAGCAGCAGGCCTCATTTGAGACGCTTCGTCAGAGATTATGCGAAGCCCCGGTATTAGCTCTCCCGGAAGGGATGGAGAGTTTTGTGGTATATTGTGACACATCAATATCATGGTTGGGGGCAATGGTTATGCAGAGAGGGCACGTGATAGCATACGCATTGAGGCAGTTGAAACCTCACGAGGTGAGATATCCCACCCACAATCTGGAGTTGGGGGGCAGTGGTGTCCGCTCTTAAAATATGGTGTCACTATCTGTATGGGGTTCGGTGTACCATATATACGGACCACAAGAGTTTGAAGTATTTGATGGATCGACCCAACCTTAATATGTGCCAGAGGAGATGGTTGGATGTAGTAAAGGATTACGATTGTGAGATCCTATACCACCCGAGCAAAGCTAATGTTGTAGCTGATGCTCTGAGCCGCAGGGCAGAGAGTACGCCGATTTGAGGCATTTGTATGCGGTTGACGGTTATGACTCCGGTATCGGACACTATTCGAGTATTGGTATGCCTCCCTTTGGGTTTTTATATGGGAGGAGATGTCGGACTCCCATTTGTTGGGGATAGGTAGGGCAGTGCGTGTTAGTTAGCACTAAGATAGTGCTTCAGAAGACTGAGCAGATACAACACGTCAGGCAGAGAATTTTTACAACCCAGAGTCGCCAGAAGAGTTATGCAGATAGATGAAGATCCGAGCTTGGGTTTCAGGTTGGAGACTTCGTACTCTTGAAGGTGTCTCCTTAGAAAGGAGTGATCTGATTCAGGAAGAGGGGGAAGATGGGGCCCCGGTACATTGGTCCTTTCAGGGTGACCGCAAGGGTAGGAAGGGTAGCGTATTGTTTAGAGCTACCTGCAGAGTTGGGCCAGATACATGATATTTTCCATGTGTCTCAGTTGAGGAAGTGTATAGCTGACGAATTGGCTGTGGTACCATTGGAGGATATTGTGACAACCCCATATTTTCCAAAAGCATTGTAACGCTCAAAAGTCAAATACAACTAAATTAACCTTGAAAATAAAGTATTCAAATATCTAAGTTGGGATGCATCAAATACTAGATAACGTGTCAAGGTTTCCGAAAACATAAAGAACGCTCAAAATCAGGTTATATTGAAGAAATTATAACCACTCGTATAATTACGACACACCGTTAAAACAATTATTTGACGTAAAAAGTAAAATCTCAATAATGTGCATTTTAGCCTTAAGTATCTAAACAAAAATCGTAGATCTCGTTAAAAGGTGAGCGTGCATAAAAAGATCGCCCAAATTGGACCTCGTATGAAGAAGTTACGAATTTTCGAAGTTTCGTAACAGTAGTAGAGGGCTAAAAACTCGAATTTAAGATCGAGTGTAAATTAGCTAACGCAATCCAAATGAGAGTTGAAGATCTCCGCAATAGGAACAAATTGATGAGAAGACAAACAAAAACCGACGTCGAATAAAGAACCTATGAGTTTTTAACGAACTTTAGGAGGCCCGGCCTATTAAAAATATATCATTAAAAATAAAGAAAAAACTAGCCGACGGAGTCTAAATGAAAGTTGTAGAGCATAATCTCACCTACGCATGGATTAAAGAACACGAAAAACGGAGCTCGTACGCGAAAGTTACGGAATTCAGAAGAGGACAGGCCGGATTACGCCCCGCGTTCTCTGGGAGTACGCCCCGCGTACTAGACCCAGAGTCAAGTCCCATCGGCCCGCCCAAGCTACGCTTAGCTAGCCAGGAGTCGTAATCCATGACGCATTGTTACACCCCGCGTAACCGAAGTACGCCCCGCGTACGAGGGTTTCCAGCCCTATAAATAGAAGGCATAAGCTCGAGTTTTTGCACACAAATCACAAGCCCTCAGTCATTCTCTTATACTTCTAAGCTCCAGAGACCCTCCCCTCACCTCGGTTTCCGCACTCGAGCCCCCGACGAAAGATTTACGTTGCAGAGATCCCCGAAGAGCCCGACGACGCAACTATCCGCGATCGAAGTTCTACTTAACTCTAGTCTCTCTCTTCAAACTTAACGAGTGAGTTCATACCCCTACTTTTCAATTCTTTTTCATGTTTTAGGGGGGGAATACAAGTACATTACACGTTAAAGTATCGTTTTATAAACATAAATGAAATTTCTATCTTCGAATATCGATACAAACATCTTATGTATACAAGAGCTATTATGTCACTAAGTTATTTCTACTAAATGGAACACACTATCTGAAAAACTATAATGGGTATAGTTAACAAGTCAGTCCTACATTTTACATATACATCTTGAAAAACGAAACACTTTTAAAAGAAGTAAGGTCATTTCATTGTAAATCTACTTATACTAGGCAATGTGAGATATTCAAACTTCAACGTACATTTTTGTATGCATTTCAAGTCCTGTATTATATACCATAATCTCTTGGAAGGAGAGCGTGATACTTGTGTATAGATCTATACGGGATTGACAATCCCGCACCTAAACTACTAGCTATAGTTAGACCGGCAGGTCTGGGTTGACAAATGTCATAACACTGCAACACCTGAAGAATGTTGTTACAGGCCGTCTGTGTCAATAGCATGGTTATAAAACTCACATAAAAAGTATAAAACAAGATTGATTTACGGGATTCATTTGTGCATTGTAGTTTTCTATATTATATTTCATACAAATATCTTTTTATCATTCACGTACAAAAGATACCAACACATCCCCACTTTGGGAACTTTTTGAATCACTTACAAGAAAATATTGGATTTTCTGAAAACCTCGTTTACCAATCTCCTACCAAAAAGGATATACTTTTCAACTCGAGACTCTCATGAACTCACCAACTTAATTGTTGACACTTTTTCAAAACCACTTGTATTTCTCAGGGAATCAGTGATACAGGTAACTACCAGCTTTTGGGAGAAGGAACACAAAGGATGTTTTTATTATTGAAAATTTATCATCATATTGTAATATTCTTTTGATAACATGTATAACGCAACAATATACGTTTTCATTATATATATATATATATATATATATATATATATATATATATATATATATATATATATGTTGGTTGTGTTACTTTCTTTACAATATTCAATTGTTGTGATACTACGTAAAGTCATTCACCCCCAAATGTTTCTGCCATTCTGGTTTGGGGGTGTGACAGATATTCAGGTGGATGCGAGCCTGAATTATGTTGAGAGGCCAATCGCGGTGGTGGATTGGAAGATCAAGGTTCTGAGGAATAAAGAGGTGCCCCTGGTTCAGGTCCAGTGGCAACAACGGAAAGGGTTCGAGATGACTTGGGAGCCGGAGGCGGAGATGCGGAAGCAGCACCCGGAGTTGTTTGTAGAATGAGACTTCGAGGGCGAAGTCTGATTCTAGTGGGGGAGAATTGTAACAGCCGGATTTCCAGGTATCATATTTTAATTGTTTAATTTGAAATTTTGAAGAGAGACTCGGCAAGTTGACGCTTAGACTCTCCGAGTAGGATCGCGGTTGCTGACTGGATTAATGAACAGACTCGACGAGTCAATAGGTGGACTCGCCGAGTCCGCGCTGATGTCAGAAAGCCTAACTTTCTGGGCCTATGCCCTATTTAAGGGACCTTCTAGCCCTCATTTGCGGGTACTAGTCCAGAAAGAGAGACCCATGAGAGCTTGAGCGAGTTGTGAGAGAGATAGAGCTATTTTTGATCATTTTTGGTGTGATTTTGCAAAGAAGAGATTGTTTCCAGCAAGAGGAGGTCAAGGGAGTGGTTGATTCGGGGTTTTTAAGCTCAGGTCTTCAATACTAAGGTATCAAATCGAACTCTCCTTCTGTTTTGATTAAGATCTATGAATCTAGGGTTTTCTATACCCTTTTTATGGCTTGAATTGATGAGTTTATGGTCCCTTTATGTGTTAGACTCCGGATCTGGATCCATAGTGGTCCAGAGAGCCTTATCTATCTTTCTTTACGAAGTGATATGGAAGGAATGAACTTAGGTTGCCATTTTTTAGGATATTTCTTCAAAAAAAAAAACCATATATGTGTTGCATGAGTGTAAGGTTTCAGCTTTACATGATTAGTGGGTATGGATAGGTCAGATCTATAGGTTAGAGAAGCAGATCTGACCTCAGAAGGTTGATTTGGTGATTGTCATGGAAGAAACTCGTCGAGTCCATAAGGGGACTTGACGAGTTGAGTCGGGTTGCCCTGCGACTCGTGTCCGGATGTAGCCGTCGTTTGGAAGGTTCACTCGACGAGTCGAGTGAGGTTTAGAAGGATCCAAAGTACACGCTTGGACTCTCCAATTCACCTCTGTACACCCGACGAGTCTGGTCAAAGTTGACCGTTGACTTTCGTTAAATTTTAGGGTTGGGTCAACACTTGGACTTTTGGACCATTAGAAGGGTAAAATGGTCTTTTAGCCTTTTCAGAGATCATTGGAAAAAACTGGTCTAGCTTGGAGAGCCGTTATTGATTTGAGATGATTGCTTATATGTTTAGGCGGGGCTAGTTCATTGTTACGAGGTTCAGGGATACCGAGCACATGAGTTACTAGACAGCATACGAGGTGAGTCTTCTCACTATACTTTACCTAGAGTGGTAACTATGTGTGACCGGAAGGTCTTATATGCTATGCGAAGTATATGATATATGATGCTATGTGATATATATATATATATACATATATATATATATATGTGTGTGTGTGTGTGTGCGCTATGTTATGTTATGAGTACCATGTTATGTACCGGAAGGTCAAGATGATGAGGACCAGAAGGTCATACGGGTAGTGCCGGAAGGTCTACCACAATTGGGACAGAAGTCCCCTAAGACACATGGATCGGAAGATCCCGTAGACTTATGGCATGAGTGGCGTATGTGCTATATGTGGTTTTTTGGGGAACTCACTAAGCATTTATGCTTATAGTGTTATGTGTTATGTGTTTCAGGTACTAGCGATGATCGTGGGAAGGCGTCAGCATGATCCGTACACACTGGAAGGAGATTTTATTTATGATCTTGGGATATGTTTTTATCGTGATGACATTCGTTAAACTTGAGAATTTGAGATTGTTGAATGATTTTTATGTTATATGATAAATGAAAATTTGTTTTGAAAATTCACGTTGTTACATGAGCCAGAACCCGAACCTGAACCATTCCCCTGCGAGCTCATCTCCCAACTGAAAAGTGACAAACCAATAATCAGATCATACTCAAGAATCCACCATTCATATGCTTCTTAGATTCTCTAAGACTCTCACCGATTCAAGTATGGATTCTATGTTTTCAGTAGTACGGGCCCAATACTACATTCCACACCTATCCATACTTTCCTTAGCAATCCTCCCGAATCCTCTAAGTCACTTCTTCAAACCATTATGCGAGTTCTCACTGAACCATACTATTAACCCATTACAACATATCCTAGGCTTTCCTATGTTCCCGAATCCTCCCAGTCCTCAACTGCTGTAAGATTCTCAGTAATGTCAACTAGCTACCTCATGAATATATCTACATGCAACAGAGATCAGATAATGCTTCGAGTAAAAGACTCAACATAAATCCCATTACAAGGTAATGCATTGAAATAAAAGACACCATTCAAATAAACATTAATAGAACCATTACTATTATCAAAAGAATATCTGAAACCTTGTCTAAACAACCCGTGAAAAGAAATAATGTTTCTTGCCATATCTGGCGAATAACAACAATTCTCTAAATCTATTCCTAACCCATTTCTCAACACTAAAGAATAAACACCGACTTTGGTCACAGGCGATGATCTTCTGTTTCCCATAATCAGGTTCATCTTCCCATGCTCCATTTCCCTACTTCTTTTTAGGCCCTGCAAATCAGAACAAATGTGGTAACCACATCCTGTATCAAGAACCCATGAAGTAGCAAATGATGAGTTATTAGATTTAATAGAATACATACCTGCAAATGTGGGCTTGATCTTCCCATCTTTTATGTCCTGCAGATATTGTGGGCAGCTTCGCTTCCAGTGGCCCTTTTGGTGGCAATAGAAGCACTCTGCTTCTTTAGGATCGGAAGAGGGTCTAGCGGGGCCTACTTTGGTCCCACTTGAGGACGAACCATCACGGGGTTTCCCCTTATGGTGGCTCTTACATGGAGCCTTCCTCTTTTTACCCTTTCCTTGACCTATCGCCATCACAGGAGCGGCCACAGTAGGGGACGGTGCAACGGATTTGTCTTTGAGGTTGCTCTCAGCAGTCCTCAAGATTCCTTGGAGCTTGCTCAAGGAGACCTCCTCTTTATTCATATGGTAGGTCATCCTAAACTGATTGTAGCAGGAGGGCAAGGAGTGGAGGATTATGTCGATAGCCAAATCCTCATCAAACTTAACATTAAGTTTGAGAAGACGATCAACATACCTCTGCATTTTCTGCAAATGAGAGGTTAGGGATTCTCCACTCCCCATCTTAGCGGTGATCATGTTAGTAATGATCTCATAGCGCTCTTGCCTCGCGCTCTGGTGATACCTTTCTAGCAAATCCTGATGCATTTCATATGGATACATGTCCTCATAGGACTTTTGGAGTTCGGGATTCATGGTGGCCAACATGATGCAGTGAACTTTCGTGGCATCACGCTCGTGGGCCTCAAAGGCGGCCAATTCCTCAGGAGTAGCAACATCTGGGATGATCTTCTCAAGTTTTTCATCGAGGACATATTCTTTGTCCTCGTAGCGTGTGATCATGCGGATATACCTCATCCACTCGGTGAAGTTTGAACCATCAAATGTCACTTTCTGACACAAGTTCATCAACGAGAATGACCCAGAAGCATTGTTGTTGTTGTTTGTTGACATCTGAAAAGGAAAAAAGTTTGATTAGAAATGAATCCCTAATTAAACACCCAAATGAGTAATTAGGGCTAGGATCCAACAACATTATTTACAACTTAGAAAGGGATGCCGTACTCTAAAAGTAAATAATTTGAAGGTAAGTGAATGACGATTCACTAATTCTCACCATGAAAAACGAAAAATCAATTTAGGTTTTAAATGTATTGAAAACTCCTAGATCTTTGAGATTCATTGAACTTTTCAATGGCATGTTTAAATCTCGATATGCATTTCAAATTTGCGACTGGGATGCCGAGGATCGCAAACAAATTTGTGAATAACCATGCGAATCAACGCGGTGCACTCAATGTCTTTATCACCTAATCAATGTGCCGGTGAACCACACACGCTCCATTGATCTATGACAAACATCGAGTCACCCTTCGCTACCAATGTCATCCCCAAATTGATGTGCCGGTTAACCACACGCGCTCCATCAACGTTTGACAAGGGTACGAAGTGTAATTCCATGGATTAGCATCATTTTCACATTTTACCCTAAAGTAACTAAGAGTGGGAATTTGTAAAACAATGTAGTTACTTTAATATTTCCATTATACTTTTAATGAGGAATTAAACGCCCTATCCTATCCGTTCGGCTAACGACCCTCCACCAGTCAAGCAAGCGGTAGATGTGAGTGTACATCCATTAAGCGCCATTTTATAGGCAACAACCTTATACCCACCTTATAGACCGGCTTCGTGAATGAGGCCTACTAGCGATAAGACTAGCTTATTCTTATACATATATAATAATTAATCTTATAATATCATAATTGTATAAGGGTGTATTTTAAAACATTTCAAAAATACTAGTATCTTAATGTGTATTTAAAATTTTCGGAATTAAGGCTATTTAATTTAAAATTTCAAACACCAAAAATCTTTGATTTAATAATTATCAAAATCAAACAATTAATTTGAATTATTAAATCTTTAGGGATTATCATAAAATTAAACTATTAATTTATTTAATCCTTTTATTTTTAAATATATGGAAAGGATAATACAAGATCTTCAATTATCTAGTTTAAACAATTAAATTGATAATCACAAAGATAGTATTATCCATATCCCTAAAATCTTGGGACCTTATCATGGGGACAAGGGATTTTCGAAATCCCTAGGGTTTCATAACCCTAATTTCGAAATTTGGAGGCTAGGAATAAAGGTTTCAAGAACCCTATCAAAAAATCGCCAACTTGGGTTTGGCAACCCTAATTTGCGAAAATCACCAAGCCTTAGGGTTTACTTGCCATAAACCCTAATTTGTCAAGTTCATAATATGCATCAAATCCAATTGAAAACAAAAAACCAATGGCTTTGATACCACTGTTAGGTTTTATACAAACAATCCTATGTGTGCATGCAACCCTAGTTTGGATCTATGTTTTCACTATAAGACATACAACTTTATGAACACAAAATAAACCCTAGCATGCTTCTATAATTTTCGAAATTTACATAGAAGTGTAGAAAACATACCTTTGATGTTATATAGCAATAACAACTAGTTTCCTTGTTCTCTTGAACTCTCTAGAACTCTTGAAAGCAAGCACCGCAATTGTAGTGCCTCTAATGGCTCACAAACACCTTGAAGCAAGAAGGCAACTAAGAGAGAGAAGGGAATGATGCTAATTTCGGCCCTAGGGTTCCCTTGGAATCAAGTGGCCTTAAATTGAAGCATAGGGTATGTATTTATACTATAGGGTGCTAGGGTTTCAGTCAAAACCCTAATGGACAGCTTAGCCACCAAGCAGCCCAAGAAACCTTATGGAATGAGGCCTTGGACGAAAATATGATGATCCTTCATCATAATTTCGTTCCCCCTTAGTCCATTAGGTTTCCTAGCCCAAAACTCAACTATCACACAATTGACAGTTTATACCCCTTTATTTAATTTGTCTCTTTTAGTCACCAAATTAATTCCTAATTAATTTATGACTAATACTAATCAAATAAATATGATTTCTCCTTTAATATATTATTCTTATAATATATTAACAAATCATAATATCTCCTCTCTCATATCAAATTACCTTGTCAAGTTGCTTTGGTGAAGGCAACCCAAAAGGACCATGCACACTCGGGTCAAGTATATACCAAATATGGTTACTGACTTAGACATTAATCCAACAGTCTCCCACTTGGATAAGTCTAGTAACTATATCTCACGTATTACTTCCGTACCCGATAGCAATCGTAGCTTTCAATAGCCGCTGTCAACCCTGACCAATAACTTGTCCTTTAGATAAGGGATCGTATAATCCTCTGTTCTAGATATCATGCTAACAATACTTATTGTCTAGCATTTTTTTATTTCTTGATCTCTGATTTGTTCGACATAGAACTCAGTTGAACACATCAACTTCATCTTGACCGGGCCCGGCACATAAGTCAAACCAAATCATCAAGTGGCCGAGATATCGCTTTTATCCTCCTAGAATAAAAGGAACAGAAAAACGTCGACTAATATGCCTTTATCATTTACCAGTTAAACCATACACAATAATGCGTTTTATGACATCAAGTTACTGATGCGTTTTCGCATTATCAATGTATAATCAACTAGCAAACAATAACCATATCTCTAGGTTTAAAGATTATATGATATTATCATCTTGCGATCACTTGTGATGACATTCATGAAGTAATACCAGCAAGTGTGGGTCTGTTCCAATGCTCAATACTAATTTCATAAGCACTCATAAACTTTGCAGCAAACCTTTGCTATGTCTAAAACTTTTTAGACAATCTACAAACAAATTTATGACAATCTTTCTTCATATCTACTTCCAACATATGAGCGATTGTGGACTGTTCGAATAATCTCATTATTCAGGAAGTCAAAACATGCAAAAATCGGAAAAATAGATAAATAATCAACACATGATAGAAACTTTCTTATAAATAACACACTTTTATTTAATCATCAATTGTTGAGTATGACATTATCTATTACAAGTTTCCTACTTATCTAATCTGAACTAATATCGTCCTTCAGCCCTACGCTCCTAGCGTGCTGAAAATGCTTGACCCTACTCAGTCCCTTCGTAAGGGGATCTGCTGGGTTATCTTCTGACGATACCCTCTTCACAACGAGGAGTCCCTCTTCTACCCGATGTCTAATAAAATGGTATTTCCTGTCGATATGTCGAGATCTGCCATGATCCCTTGGTTCCTTGGTTAAGGCAACCGCTCCTTCATTATCACAGAAAATTTCCATGGGCTCCTTTATGGATGACACAACTCCAAGGTCTCCAATGAAGTTCTTCAACCATATAGCCTCCTTTGATGCTTCGCTCGCCGCAATATACTCTGATTCGCACGTTGAATCAGCTACGGTCTCTTGTTTGGAACTTTTCCAAGTCACTGCTCCTCCATTTAGGGTAAAGACCCAGCCCGACTGCGATCGAAAGTTATCCCGATCCGTCTGAAAACTAGCATCACTGTACCCTCGTACCCTTAAGTCATCACTCCCACCGAGGACTAGAAACCATTCCTTGGTCCTCCGAAGGTACTTAAGAATATTCTTAACTGCAATATATATATATATATATATATATATATATATATATATATATATATATATATATATATATATATATATATAAATATCAATTTATTGGGATAACCTAAAAAATATATAATATGAAACGTGTTATTCAAACAAATATTCAACGTTATATATAACTTCACATTGTATATTCTTTGTTTAGAAATATATATATATATATATATATATATATATATATATATATATATATATATATATATATATATTTGATTTTTTTATTAAATACTTTGAATTTATAAAAGATTAGTGGCATAATTTGTTGCTATTTGTTTTCTTATTCGTAGTATTTTGATAATTAATTTATTATCTTAAATATATTATGGAGAAAAAAAAAAAGGTTATGTTTTTTCTCCGTGTGACAAAATAATGTATTATACTTCCGCTAAATCCTAAAGTATAATTGTAATTATATTAGATTTTTTGAGGTAACATGGTGTGCTCATATTTGTGTCGGGCAATTGGAAACAACAGCCTACGAGTTTTTCTCATATAATAATACTAGCATAAAAGGTTTTCATTATATATATATATATATATATATATATATATATATATATATATATATATATATATATATATATATATATATATATATATATATATATATATATATATATACTAGGTTACAACCCGTGGAAACCACGTAAAAAAGGAAAAACAATATTGATAATTAAAATAACAATGAAAAATTAAAAGATTTATAAATTTTTACTAAATTAATAAGATATAAGTTTATTATCTTTTTTTTTTTTGTGAAAAACTATTATATAGGGACAATATAAGACAATTAACATATTAAAACCGACACTATATATGTAATTTTTTATCTTTTTTTTTTTTTTTTTTTTTTTTTTTTTGTGAAAAAATATTATCTAGGGACAATATAAGACAGTTAACATATTAAAACCGACACTATAGATGTAATATTTTGTATAGTAGGGATACGTAATAGTCGGGGAATAATTTGGAGTTTTGTTTGTAGAGACGATTCAGAAAATCGTTCACCCTTCCAAGAATTAAAACATTTATAAGTCTGGCTACAAATCAAGTATGAAAAAAAATTTGTGGGGTAACGATTATTCATTGTATCTCTGTGGATTTTGTAATATGAATAGAACACATCGGACAAAGTCAAATACAAAGAGTCACACCAGCAAAAACATAAAACTTGGAATGACGGCATTCTAATTACATATTATAACGATTCAACTAAGAAAGATAAACATCAGTAAAAACATAAACGGGAAAACAACTTCCTACATACAGATTAAATGAGATCTAACGAAGTATATAACGAATCGAAGTGATGGGAAGCTTCAAGCTTGTTTTCTTCCCTAAAGAAGATTGTGAGAGAAACGGTGTTAAATCAAATACTACAATGGTTAGAAACATATATACCTACAAATAGCATTATAATGATTCCATTTAATTCCAATGAAATTCCATTTAAAACTTATAATAGAATATGAGATTTTTATTAGAAAATTTAATGGAAGTAATAATGATTACCGAATATTTAGGAATTGATATGTATTCAAAATATAGTTTCTTTAAAATGCATTTAAAGGTTACCATGTTAAAACCCTTTAAAATTAATGAAGGGTAAGGATGTATCGTCGAATTTAAATTCAATTTTACAACAGAAAGTGTATTTGGCATTTGTTAAACTTCGTATATGTTTCATAAAACAGAATCCAAATAAGTAAATTTGTAGTGATTATTGACTAAATCTGCAAAAATACGTCCTTTATAAACAAATTGTAAGATAACCAAGTGTAAAATAAAATATTAATTATCGACTAACCAACAATGTCCTACTGAATTTGGGGGCATTTTTTTTCATTGGTTATCTTGCTTTATCAATCATCTTCACGGCCTTCATTTGTTTCTTATTTTATAGTATGTGTGGTAACTCAATTCTCATATGTAATGTAAGCTATCAAAAAATAATGAATATGATCAGTAGAAGAAAAAATTAAAAAGATTTTTAATACCCTTGGTTAACCATTTCAAAAAAAGAACAAGATTGATGAAAATAATGAACGTACATATCTCATTGAAGGTGTAGCCATGGTTGACAAAAATACCCTTGGCCTTCAAAAAAACTTCAGAACCATTCTAACGCTCTTCAAATTCTTTTCAATTATAGAGATTGCATGTATAAATGTTCAGATACACATAAAGAGATTACTTGCATTATCTACTAAACAAATCACATTAAATTTCTATTCTATCGACTAAACAAACCACTAATCTAAGCACTAAAGTATCAAAAAACAGCATATTAAATGTTATAATCATGAAAAATAACTGGCAAATACTTCTTTGCCTTAACGTTGTCCTTTGGAAGCATAATTTAATAAATAAATAAATAAATAAATAAAAATCCATTTATGATATAAGATAACAAATGAAGATTTTTTATACGAAGACATAAAAAAATATGCAACTGGAAGAAAGTAATCAAAACATATGACATTGTCATTAAATTTGAACCATCAGAACATCCTACATCTTCACATGAGTCCCAAGAACCACCTTGATGTCAACCTAAAGTGATTAACAACTTGTATTGATATTAAAAAAACATAACATCACAGTGATACATAAAGTCCAAAAACTTCAAAAAGATTTCATTAAGGAAAAATAAGGGAACAAAATTACACACAGAAAATATAAAGACAAACATAATTACAATTATGTCCCTGGAGTAGTATACATATAAAAGGATTCTGAATAATACAATAAAGTATATTAAAACATTCAAACAAATAAAACAAAACAGAAAGACACATAAACACACAAACTATATACCCCTGCTGTGAAAATTACCAATATATCCCTGTACAAAAAATGAGCATTATGTCCCTGAACTGGTTGTTCTAATTACCATTCTACCCTTTGTAACTGGAGAATGATTAATTAACAGCTTAATTGTTGTAAACCAACCTTAACAGGGCCTGTTGTTCAAATTACTACAGAACAATTCAAGCAGAAACTGACATTCACGAATACACATTGGTAATTTAAGTAGCATCAGTTAAATTGTCACACACACGCATACACATTAAGTAGCAGAAAAATATTCTAAATAATAATACAATAAAGAAGGGGTTAAATCGGTAATTAGTAGAGTCGAATTTGATGGATTGAATTGCAGAGATTGTCTAAATCGGTAATCAAATGGAGAGTCGCTGATCAAAATGGAGAAAATTTTCTAATTACCATTCTACCCTTTAGTCATATGGATTGATTAACATATTAATTCGTGTGAATTGAATTGCAGAGATTCTAATTACCATTCTACCCTTTAGTCCTATGGATTGATTAACATATTAATTCGAATTTGGTGGCTTGAATTGCAGAGTCACTGATCAAAATGGAGAAATTGATACAAATGGTTTTGAGAATCTTTTTATATGTTTACATAATGTGAGAAGCATAAACTGGCATTCATCATTCTGTAGGAAACAGGAGCTTATAAATACACATTGAGAAGCATAAACTTACCGAAGGATTGAAGTCGCTGATTGAATATCCGATAACTGAAGTGTCGATGATGCGTAATTGTTGGAAAGACGATGTTGTAAAGAATGATTCATATCGTATGTTTCAAGTATAAATTGAGCATAATACGATCAAATCGACATAATAATCAAAATTAAATGTAATCGATATGATTGATATGAATACCATAATAAGATGCACTTTAATCGGGCATGTAACAAAATTGACAAAATTGAGTTAATGTGTACAACTATTATGAGCAATAAAAATTGAAAGAAAGACAGAGCGTTATATGGATTCCATATTCCATTCGATATCATTCGATATCCTTCCATATTCCGTATTCCAAATTCAAAATTTTCATATTTCCATTTGCATATCTAATTCTAATTCTAATGATACGTGAAAAGAAGAAGGGGTAAAACCGGAATTTAACATTTGCAGAAAACTGAATTTTTGAGAGGACACATGTACAAAATGGTTTTGTTTATTAGATAGGGAGATATATATATATATATATATATATATATATATATATATATATATATATATATATATATATATATATATATAACAAAATTGCAAAAATGGTCCCTGTGGTTGGCAAAATTATGTAGTTTTGGTCCAAAACGAAATGTTGGTGCACCACTGGTCCATTTTTAAATACCTTGTGTGGTTTTAGCCCCTATGGTTGTATTTTCTTGTGTTTTTGGTCCACATGCCACCTAAAATGACTAATATGCCCTTTAAATAATTATATTTTAATTTCTTTTATTTATTTTCTTATTCTTATAATAAAATGAAAACAAAAACAAAATAAACCCACCACTTACACACACACATACTCTCTCTCTCTCTCTCTCTCTCTCTCTCTCTCTCTCTAAACAAAAGGAAATGTGTTCTTCTTCCTTAAATAAAGTTGTCAAGTGAAACACCCAAACACCCTAAAATTTTTGAGATTGTTCTTCATTCATCTTTGATCACCTGAAAGAACACACACCATTAGAGTGGTTGATTACCTGTGAAATCAAATAAAATGGCACCCTTTTCCCCATTTCCATTGCTGTTAATTAAAGCAAAGTTGGAAAAAAAAATATTCTAACCTTTTTTCCTTGATTTTCGATATGTTTCTTTGTCATCTGTCATGAACATCGGCCGTAGTGGTGCTTCGGTGAGCCATTGAGACAACAGCCTTACCTCTCGCATATATCTTCTTCTCCCGTCAAAGCAAACGCCACCGAACCACGTGTAACTTCATGCTTCTCGTCTGAACTCTTTTCTGGCCTCCTTCCCATTGAAACCCCTAGCCACACCGAGAGGCGGCGATTTCTCTTCCCAGTGAATGATAAGAGGCAACGACCTCTTGTTTTGCTCGCCCCTACTTGTCAATTCGGCCACTTGACCATCGATCGACATTGGGGCTGTTCCCATTCGTATTTCTTTTTCTCCATCGGACGAGGATCGAACTCCTCTTCCTCCCAATCGATTCTGCCTCCGTTCTTCTCTTCGTGTTCCATTCATCCGCAAACATTCATTTGAGTCCGGTGATTTCTTCATGGAGATGGACGTGCTTGCAGGTAGTGATGGCGAACAGTGTTGGGACTCGTTCATTTGTGTGTGTGTGTTTTTAAGAAGACGAAGTTAAAGAACCCAGATAAAGATTTAGTTAGAGAGAGAAATAGAGATATGTGTCTGTGTGTAAGAGAGAGTGAACAGGATGGGGGTGAGTTTTTTTTTTTTTTTTTTTTTTTTTTTTTTGAATAAAAATAGATAATAAAAAAATGGAAAAGCAAATTATAAGGGTATAATGGTCTTTTCAAGTAGATAGGGACCAAAAACAATAGAAATATCCAATTTTGGACCAGTGATGCATCAACATTTTGTTTTGGACTAAAACTACAAAATTTTGACAACCACGGGACCGTTTTTGCAATTTTGTATATATATATATATATATATATATATATATATATATATATATATATATATATATATATATATATATATATATATATATATATATTCTAAAAAAAAATTTAAAATGCAAAATAAATGGAAAAATCTAAAAATTCTTTTTTTAAATATTATTTTGGGAACTTGAATTAACTAAAAAAAATAAAAAAAATTCTATTTTTTTTTAAATACGTGAAATATTCTAAATAGAATATTACATTGTACATATTCTAAAAATAATTTTAAAATGCAAAATAAATGGAAAAATCAAAAAATTCTTTTTTTAAATATTATTTTCGGAACATGAATTAACTAAAAATAAATAAATAAATAAATAAATAAAAAAATACGTCTCACGGTCTCACAAAATATAGGTGGTCTCAAATGAACCTAACCCTTATATATATATATATATATATATATATATATATATATATATATATATATATATATATATATATATAGATAGATAGATATAGATATCGATATATATATATATATATATATATATATATATATATATATATATATATATATATATATATGTTCAGGTTCATCTGAGACCATTCTAATTTTGTGAGACCGTAAGATCAAATCTAAAAATAATTTTAAAATGCAAAATAAATGAAAAAATCCAAAAATCCTTTTTTAAATATTATTTTCGGAACTTGAATTAACTAAAAAAAATTAAAAATAAAAAAAATACAAAAACAATCCCGTTTTTTTTGAAAAATACATGAAATATTCTAAATAGAATATTACACTGAAATATTCTAAAAAATAATTTTAAAATGCAAAATAAATGGAAAAATCTAAAAATTCTTTTTTTTAATATTATTTTCGGAACTTAAATTAACTAAAAAAATAAAAAAAAATCCCTTTTTTTTTTGAAAAATACGTGAAATATTCTAAATAGAATATTACATTGTACATATTCTAAAAATAATTTTAAAATGCAAAATAAATGGATAAATCAAAAAATTCTTTTTTTAAATATTATTTTCGGAACTTGAATTAATTAAAAAAAAAATATAAAAAAATGCATGTCATGGTCTCACAAAATTAGTCCGTCTCACATTAACCTAACCATATATATATATATATATATATATATATATATATATATATATATATATATATATATATATATATATATATATATATATATATATATATATATTTGTTAATGAAAACTTTTAGGAGTCAACGAAAAGAAAGAGTTTTGAAATTGCTCTTAGTGAAAAAAATGTTTCAAAATACCTTTTTATAGTTTATGAACTTAATTGTTTCGCTGTATAACAAATATAGCATATGATTAAGTACTATATCATATTTATAGGTCAACATAAAAATAAAACATTTTAAAGACGAAGAGTTTTGAGACTATTTATCTATTGTTTTTGTAAAATAACAAAGGTTTTAAAAAGTTTGAGATGATTTGTATTACTTTCAAGCTTTAACAAAATGACGGAACTCATATATTTATATAAAAATAAATAATATTTTAATATATATATATATATATATATATATATATATATATATATATATATATATATATATATATATATATATATATATATATATATATATATATCATTTTAAGTCACGTCTTATAAATAATATAAAGTTTTGAAAACAAGAATGCAAAACAAATAACCAAAATAACTCTTTGATTAATTGAAAAATCACTCAAAACCAATGTTTTTACAATCTGTTCTCATAATCATAAACTCGATTATAGATAGGTATATATATAGCCTAACAAACCAACTTGTATTAGACTAGGAAACTTATGACCAACTTGCCATAAACTAAACTTTCCATAAATTAGATTGCTTGGTCTCCAAGTCCTCGTCGACTTAGGATTCCAACAATCACCCCCGAATCTCTAAGTCCTTCTAGAGAATTCTTCAACCCGATCTGTATTTAAAAAACGGATTCGTCACTGTCGTCACGTTCCGAAAAATCACCGTCTTTTAATTTTTGGAGTCGTTCCGGACATTCAGAAGCAAAGTGACCCGGTTTGTCACACCGAAAACAAATCACCTTAGATCGATCCTTTTCCCTATTTTTCCGATTCTTCCCACAACAACAATTACAATTTTTGCAATCAGAATTAGAATTGGACAGTTTATTGGGCCGACTGCTTTGAGAAACCCTATTATTCCCTTTAGGCCTGCCTGATCCGCCCGACCTGGATAACCCACTATATCCGGATCCACTTGACCCATTAGTCCCCTTAAACTCATTTGCTTTATTAGACCCAATCGATCCTTTCCAATTTCCCTTCGTTCCCGATGAGTTACCCCCACCAGTCGACGACCCACTTCCATCTCCGGTCGATTTTTCGGCAAATAGAACCCTCGATTGTCCTTCTCCAGCATCGACATCCCTTATTCTTTCTTCATATGCCTTCAATCGACCCACTACGTCTTCAAACCCTACCGATTTTAAATCTAGTACCTGTTCAAGAGATGCAATGATGTGAATGAAGTTTCTGGGTAATGATTTGAGGAATTTCTTCACTAATTTTGATTCCTCAATCGTTTCTCCTAATGCCGACGATGTAGACGCGATTCCGGACAGCTTTCCGACAAAGCTATCGATTGTTTCTGACTCGAGCATCTTCAGGCGATCGAATTCCGACATCAAGGTTTGTAATCTCGCTTCTTTGACTCTATCTGCGCCCACATTACGTGCTCTAATCGCATCCCACAATTTCTTGCCTGAATCCTGATCTCCAATCTGCATTATGAGGTTTTCTGGTAGGGCTTGATATAGCAAACCCATGGCAAGGCAGTCCTTTTCTTCATTGACATCGGTTCCTGGATCAATCACAGTCCAGGCTTTGTGGATGCGTAAGACAACCTTCATACGCATTGCCCACACGGTGTAGTTAGTGGATGTGAGCATCAGACACAAAACTGAGGTTGTCCCAACCTCCTTCACTCTCACCGGAGCTTCTCCTTCTCCCCCTGTATCTGTCATGTTGACCTGACTCGTCAACAGGTACAAATCGATCTCACAGCTTCTCAACCTAAGCTCTGATACCAATTAAAGTTTTGAAAACAAGAATGCAAAACAAATAACCAAAATAACTCTTTGATTAATTAGAAAATCACTCAAAACCAATGTTTTTACAATGTGTTCTCATAATCATAAACTCGATTATAGATAGGTATATATATAGCCTAACAAACCAACTTGTATTAGACTAGGAAACTTATGACCAACTTGCCATAAACTAAACTTTCCATAAATTAGATTGTTTGGTCTCCAAGTCCTCATCGACTTAGGATTCCAACATAATAGTTCCAAAAAATGTTTTTTAACATCTATACACTACTTTATTCAATTATATATCAAATTTACCATGTTTTGTAGTAATTTAATAATGATAATTTTCGAAACTAACAGAAATATAGTTTTGAAACCCTGTATAAAGTTACAGAAATGCATATACAAGATTAGATAAGAAAAATTACTTGTTTTGAATCAAGTTTGTGTGAAAATTCCAAACAGAGCTTGTATTCTCGTAATACGAATCATCTTTTTGTATTTCGAAACTTATAATGTATTTAAAACTCGCTAGTGATAAAATAGATTATGATTTTGATCGATTGGTTGGTTGAAAATACTCAAAACGTTAAGTCACATGTAGAAAAACGCTTTTTATTATAGTATACAAAATAACTTATGATTTATGATTTTATGAACTATACGAGTCAATAAATAGCATGTTAATAATAACAACAAAAGATTCAAAAGTAATATATAAAAAAAAAAAATAGTCAACCATGTGCTTTCTACACAGGGCTCAAGGCACTTCTTGATAAACCCCCAGATCCTTTCACCAAAATTCTTTCCTTCCAATTTCATTCAAAAGTAGCAATTTGATTTTACTTTCAACCTATCCGTTTCGTACTTATCATTCTTTCAGAAAATAAAAGAATATTAAATTACAATAGTTTTTACTTTTTAAACTTATTGTAATACATTCTCTTTAGAAATGATAATTACAATACAGCTTTCTTTCTTACAAAACTATTTTTAAATTATTTAACTTATAATGTCTACGTGAATATATAATCAAATAAAAAGTTTGAATATGTAAACATTAAATCGTAAACAAGCACACGTTTCCGTTTTGTGCTTAAGGCATGTGCTAACCTCTTCACCATGTTTGAGGGCAAACAATTATGGCCATATTCTCAACTTGGACTCGCATCATATATATATATATATATATATATATATATATATATATATATATATATATATATATATATATATATATATATATATATATATATATATATATATATATATATATATATATATATCAACAATAGTTTGATTTACTTTTACAGATTATGTGGAAGCTTAAAGGATATATGAGATGTTCAATGAAATACTTCAAAGAATGTAGTTTGATGGAACATCATGATTAACACCCTTGTTCAATTAAAGGAGTTTGATAATGCAATAACATGTTTCGAGAACATGCATGAAAGGAATCGAGTTGCATCACTATTGAGTAATGTTGTAAAATCGATAGATGATACCATAGGCTTGTAAATTTAGAATATTTAAATTTAGAATATTAAGTGCCCCCAATGGATAATTTTTCTTTTACACATACATACACATGTATATTCCAAAGTTTACTTGAAGTTCCTTTATGCTTTTTTGGAAAAAAAATCAATGGTTCCCCAACAAATGTATATATATATATATATATATATATATATATATATATATATATATATATATATATATATATATATATATATATATATATATATATATATATATATATATTGGAATTGCCACGGGACAATGCAAAGTCCATCGACTAGCGATTAGGAATTAGTCCGTGTGGTCGGGGATTAGTCGACAACTAGTTGAAGACCCTAAATTACATATTCGTTAAATTTTAAAAAATTAGACTAATACCATAACAATGTTTGTAAAAGTCACTAATATCATAACAAAATATGTTAATATTATTAATACAACTTTAATCATTTCTTAAATAGTTTATATTGAATTAACAGTAGCTACAGACAATGTCACCAAACATGAGAAATCATGCATGGAAAATCAACACGTGTTCATACTATTTGCATTTGATACGTTTGGTTTCCTTGCGCCAGATGCGGTAGAGCTTTTTAATAGAGTACAACGGATCATGTATAGTAATTTTATATCCATTAGATCTTCGGATGTAGTTTTTAAAAGAATTAGTTTTATCATACAAATAGGCTTAGTGGCGCAACTTGTTGTCCGTTTGTCATCTTACGATGATAATAAAATGAGCAAATGAATGAATGATTACCAAATGTTAAAAATTCATGGCTTCTATAGCTTCATTTATTATCTAAACTTACCAGGTGGCCGATGGTTTGTAGGGTAGTGGTAGATTAGGAATTTTCGACGAGAGAAGGGAAATTGAATGGCCTTTCAACCGTGAAATAGTGGCTCTTTGGGTTCGCTATTAGATAGAGCGAGAGAGATGAAAGATGAGAGAGAGGTTGAGCGGGGTATTTCCTTTTTAGGGAGAATTTCATATATACCCTTATTTAAGTTTGAAGTTTTATAAAATTATATTAGTCATTTCAAATATAGTTAAGGACACGTGGTGTAAGTTTTGAAAGATATAAAAACCATCCGTGGCACAAATTTCACACAAAAACTTGTAATTATATTTTTTACAATCACATGGACCTTTAATATAGATTTAATTAACTAATTTTAAAGTATTATTTTTTCTGTGATCAGGTGAAGAAGTTCGTGCATGCATGAGCGAAGGCCAAAAGTGAGTTGCGGTACGAGCGAGCGGCCTATATAAAATAAGATCCCCACGACTTTCCCTTGGGCCCTTAAAACTATTAATATATATACCTTTTAACTTATTTCATTTTTGGTGAATATATTTAATTCTACTATCAGAAAATACATTACTTAAAGCAAAAATAGTTTGCGACATATCCAGGATTACTAATTGTAACTCATAACCATTAAGATATACAAAGTAAGATTTGTTACATCTAAAAATGTTGCAACGTTTTAAATAACCCAAAATCAATTATCGTATATTTGTTAGTTTGTAAATAATCTTGCACTTGTTATAAACACTTGTAAAACGAATAGCTAACAAAGTTCTCGAAGTAGTTTTCAAAAAATTCAAATCTTAATTTAATTACTATAAAAATAATACATTTAACTTTTGATTTTTTATATGATCGTACAAATTTATATCAGTTGGAATCTGCTTAAAGTATATATTATAACCTCTTAAATTATTCTACTGAACAAAAGTAAAAATATAATTTTGAACGTAAGGGTTCTTGTAACATCCGGATTTTTACCAGGTATAATGAAAGTTTAATTATGTTATTTTGTAAGAGGGACTCGGCGAGTCGGGGCTCAGACTCGCCGAGTAGAGACGCGGGATTGAGCGAAGGTGCGCGCTTGGACTCGGCGAGTCCAAGGTATGGACTCGGCGAGTCTGCGCTGTGTAATGAAACCCTAAATCTCCGGGTTTGTGGCCTATTTAAAGGGCCTTATGGCCGTCATTTGCGCTCATCCAACCCCCAGAGTGTGTCCCTAGAGTTCTTGAGCGTTTGGTGAAGGATTGAGAGCAAATCTTGACCTTGTGAGTGTTGTTTAGCAAGAAGAAGGAGGCTCTAGGCAAGAGGAAGCAAAGGAGGTTGCTATTTCGTGGATTTGGAGCTTGGATCATCACTCTAGAGGTATTATTTTCGGACCATTTCCTGTTTGGTGAAACTTGATGCAAGTTAGGGCTTAATATGATCATTTATGGGGTGATTTGGTGCCCTTTTGTTCCCTCTTTGAGTTGAGACCATGGATCTGGATCCATAGAGGTCCAGAGGGCCTCACTCATCAAGCTTTATGGGTGAAAATGGAGTCCTTGGCCTTGTGTTGAAGTAATAGAGTCAAAATCATCATTTGTGATCATGTAGAGGTTATTTATGCATCAAGATTGTGACTTTACGTGCTAAATAAGCATGGAGGGACTGGATCTAGGGATTAGTGGACTGGATATGACCTTTAGAGCAAGATTGAGTCAGTGCATGGCACGGACTCGCCGAGTCCGAAGAACAGACTCGGCGAGTAGCATGAATGTTGCGCGACCACTCAGCGAGTGGCCTCCCCGAGTTGGGAAAGGTGAACTCAGTGGGTCAAGGGAGAGTCAGGATGGACAGGTGGACCGAGTCAAACTGGACTCGCCGAGTTGTTCTTGAGACTCGGCGAGTTGAGTCGTGGTGGCCCCACAACTCGTGCCAGGTGGAGCTCGTCGAGTTGGGGGAAATACTCGACGTGTCAAGGGAGGGTTCCAGGGAAATTGGTGCATGCGCACGGACTCGCCGAGTCGCCATAGTGCACTCGCCGAGTCCGGTCAGAGTTGACCGTTGACTGTTGACCAGCGTTGACCAAGAGTGATTTGTTATAGTGTGATCAACCCTAGTTGGGAGAGTGTTAATTAGAGATGTATTGTGCTATAGGGGGACTACAGCTCGGCGGATCGAGTGTTTAGTGATTTCAGGGTTACGAGTTACCGAGACACACGAGGTGAGTCTCCTCACTATACTTTACCTTGAGTAGGTAACCGGAGTTATGTGATAGAGTATTTGTATGCTATGTATGTTATGTGTTGTACTGCATGACTTATATGTGATTTATGTGGTGCATGTTTATCAGAGCTAGAACCTGAGGGTTCACAGAGTTTGGGTGCACGGACCCACAGAGTTATAGCCTCGAGTGGCTAATATGTGTTTTATGTGGTATTTTGGGGAACTCACTAAGCTTTGTGCTTACAGTGTTGATGTTATTTGTTTCAGGTGTTAGCAACGACCGCGGGAAGGCGCCGGCTTGATCCGTACACACACGTTTGGAGTTTTACATGTTGATCTTGGGATTTTGTACTGTTTGTTGAACAAGTAAAATGGGTGTTTTTATGAATATTAGTGGAATTATGTTTTATATAAAGATCGAAAATTTTGTTTGAAAAATCAGTGTTACAAATTGGTATCAGAGCCTTGGTTTGAGGGATTCGGGTACACCTTCGGGAGTATTTGAACTCAAACTGAGGAATTAAAAAGATATTTTCAAAAATAAAAACCAAAATTTTCTAAGAGTAAAGGGTTTTCCAGGAAGAAACGTGTGTACGATCAGTCAGCGCCCGAACGGTGAATTCCCAAAATATCTTTTGTTATGAAATAATTATTACTGTGATGTGTTTGCATGCTAGAGCAGGCTAGGTATTGCTGATAGGACTAGAGTGGCCTGTTTTGTGATGCCTTAGCTTAGGGAATGGTGAGCTGCTATGAGATGCTAAGAGTAATTAGGTAGCAGCTAGGGCTTTGTGTGAGATTTATTCCAGAGTGATTTGAGTATAATAGAGTACTTGGGGACTGGGATCCGAAGAGGACGATTTGGGGTGTGTACTGAGACGGTGTGGACAGTAGTATTGGGCCCGTACTACTCAAAGCACCGGTGCGGTACACAGTCCAAATAAGAATCTGGGGATGCCAAGAATCAAGGAGGGATGGATTGTTGAATGTAAGAGTGTTCGAGTGAATTCTAATTATCGCATGTTGTATTTCAGAGGTTGATCATGGTGAGGACACGACACATGCCGGAGGATGCCGGATCTAGTGATGAGGAGATTCGACAGATCATTCATGAGGAGGTGGCTGCGGTCATCAGAGCTGAGATACCAGAGATGTTCGGGTCTATCAAGACCACTTTGATTGAGACGTTTGACGAGCGCTATGCCGCTCTTTCTGAGGTTGCGGTTGCAGCGGCTACCGCAGTGATTGCTGCGACGAGACCCCAGGGAGGTGATGCGATGTTGTTTAGGGAGTTCAGCAACACCAAGCCACCAGAGTTTGATGGTACACAGGATCCGGTGGCGGCTATGAGGTGGATATCTGATATGGAGGGATGCTTCTTCACTTGCTCGTCCCCTGAGCATTTGAAGGTTCGGTTCGCGCTGAACCAGATTCGCTTGGGAGCGAAGGACTGGTGGAAGTTTGTGACTGCGCATTTCACACCGACCGAGCTTGCGGCAGTGACCTGGGAGAGGTTCACTTCCATGTTCCGAGATGAGTATGTTCCTCAGGTGGAGAGGGAACGTCTAGCACAGGAGTTTCTGACCCTCAAGCAGGGTACCGAGTCAGTTACAGCGATTATGAGGATGTTTCAGGAGAGGGCGATGTTTTGCCCTGAGCACGTATCCACCGAGCAGGCACGTATGAGCCGTTATCTGAGCATTTTGAGACGGGATATTCGGGAGTTCGCTGCGAACTCCTCGTACCGGACATTTGCCGAGCTTCAGGCAAATGCTCGGAAGAGGGAGATTGAGCTTGAGACTCAGGCCAGGGAGGAGGCGGAGTCTATGGGGAGGGATCGGCGGCCGGCACAGTCCCAGCCGGCAGCCAAGCGGGCCAAGCCCGCTGATCCCAGACCCGGGAGCCAGAAGGGCCGCACTTGTGGGAAGTGCGGCAAGGGTCACGATGGCGCCTGTCGGGCAGGGTCTTGCTACAAATGTGGCAAGGAGGGGCACATGGCTAAGGACTGCCCCAAGGGATTTGCAGTGTGCTTCCACTGCAACCAGACTGGACACCGGAAGGCGGAGTGTCCGCTGCTGCGCGGAGCATCTCAGGGGTCTGCTCCCGCCGCCATCAGAGCTACTGCTGCAGAGAGTCAGCCCGTGAAGGCCGAGGCACCGAGGGCTCGGGGGAGAGCCTTCCAGCTGACTGCGGAAGAGGTCCGCGCCGCGCCCGACGTTGTGGCTGGTATGTTTCCTTTTCATTATTGTTTATGGTGTTGAGATATTATGCTTATATCATGCTATGCTTAGGTACCTTCCTTGTGAATTCTGTACCTGCTTTAGTGTTATTTGACTCGGGTGCGAGTCGATCTTTTGTGTCTTTGGCATTTAGTCAGCGTATCAGTGTTAGTCGTGGAGTATTGAGTCAGCCCCTGCGGGTTTCCCTAGCCGCCGACAGAGTGATTTGTGCTACAAAGATCTTCCGGGGATGTGTATTGGAGATATTTGGGGTCGAGTTTCCGATCGACCTGATTCCGATTGCGATGGGTGATGTTTGTGTTATAGTGGGCATGGATTGGTTGAGCCGATTCGGTGCGGTTATCGATTGCGAGCGTCAGCTGGTGACTATACGAGATCCTAGTGGGGGAGTTCTTTCAGTATACGGCGAGGGTACACGTTCTGGATCAGCCTTTTGTTCGGCTGCTAGGGCGAGGCAGTGTTTACAGCAGGGCTGTAAAGGCTATGTAGCGTATGTGATGGATACGCGAGTGATTTCGGAGAGACCGAGCTCTGTGGATGAAGTTCCGGTGGTGCGGGAGTTTCCTGATGTATTTCCCGAAGAGCTACCAGGTGTGCCTCCCGTGAGGCAAGTGGAGTTTGGCATCGATTTGGTTCCTGGAGCCGCGCCTATTGCTAAGGTGCCGTATCGCCTTGCGCCTCCAGAGATGCAGGAGTTATCCTCGCAAATTCAGGAGTTGCTGGGGAAGGGGTTTATTCGGCCGAGTAGCTCGCCGTGGGGAGCACCCATCTTGTTTGTGAAGAAGAAGGATGGCTCGCATCGCATGTGTATTGATTACCGGGAATTGAATAAGCTGACGGTCAAGAACCGTTACCCGCTGCCGAGGATCGACGATTTATTTGATCAGCTACAGGGAGCATCTTGGTTCTCCAAGATTGATTTGAGGTCGGGCTATCATCAAGTGAGAGTGCGGGACGAGGACGTCCAGAAGACAGCATTCAGGACACGTTATGGGCATTATGAGTTTGTGGTGATGCCTTTCGGGCTCACTAATTCCCCGGCTGTGTTCATGGACCTCATGAACAGGGTATGTCGGCCGATGTTGGATCGGTCGGTGATTGTTTTCATTGATGATATTCTGGTATATTCGAGATCTAGTGAGCAGCACGAGGAGCATCTGAGGGAGGTGCTTGGGGTTTTGAGAGCGGAGAAGCTTTACGCAAAGTTCTCCAAGTGCGATTTCTGGTTACGGGAGGTCCAGTTTCTGGGACATCTCGTTAACCAGAAGGGGATATTGGTCGATCCAGCCAAGGTTGACGCAGTGATGAGGTGGGAGGTGCCGAGGTCACCTTCTGAGATACGGAGTTTTCTCGGGTTGGCAGGGTATTATCGGAGATTTATTAAGGATTTCTCCAAGATTGCGGTTCCACTCACCAGATTGACCCGGAAGGGTGTGGCATTTGCATGGGGTCCCGAGCAGCAGACCTCCTTTGAGACGCTTCGCCAAAGGTTGTGTGAAGCTCCAGTATTAGCCCTTCCGGAAGGTATGGAAGGTTTTGTGGTATTCTGTGATGCATCGATCCTAGGATTGGGAGCGGTATTGATGCAGAAGGGTCATGTGATAGCTTATGCATCGAGGCAGTTGAAGCCTCACGAGACGAGGTACCCCACACATGATTTGGAGTTGGGGGCAGTGGTGTTCGCCCTCAAGATTTGGCGGCACTACTTGTATGGGGTTCGTTGTACGATTTACACGGACCATAAGAGTTTGAAGTACTTGATGGATCAGCCTAACCTTAATATGCGGCAGAGGATATGGTTAGATGTGGTCAAGGACTATGATTGTGAGATCTTGTACCACCCGGGCAAGGCTAATGTGGTAGCCGACGCGTTGAGCCGCAGGGCGGAGAGTACTCCCCTGCGAGATGTATGTTTGAGATTGACCGTGATAACTCCAGTTCTGGACGCCATTCGTGGGGCTCAGGCCGAGGCCGTGCGTCCGGAGATGCAGAAGAGAGAGCGGGTTGTTGGGATGGTTTCTGAGTTTGTATCGGATAGTCGAGGCCTTATGACTTATCAGGGCAGGATCTGGGTACCGTTTGTGGGCGGTACCCGTGCTACATTGATGGAGGAGGCTCATAGATCGAAATTTTCGATCCACCCCGTGGCCACGAAGATGTATTTGGATCTAAGGAAGGAGTATTGGTGGCCCTGTATGAAGAGGGATGTAGCATGGTTTGTCGAGAGGTGTTTGACCTGTCGAAGGGTAAAGGCCGAACACCAGAGACCGCATGGCAAGTTGCAGCCATTGGAGGTTCCCGAGTGGAAGTGGGAACAGATCACTATGGACTTTATCACCAAATTGCCGAGGACTGCCAGAGGAGTTGATGCAATTTGGGTGATTGTGGATAGATTGACAAAGAGCGCTCACTTTCTTGCCGTCAGTGAGAGTTCTTCAGCAGAGAAGTTGGCGGAGGTTTACGTGAGGGAGGTTGTATCTCGGCATGGGGTGCCGATCTCGATTATTTCAGACCGCGATGTGCGTTTCACTTCCCGTTTTTGGAAGAAATTTCATGAGGAATTGGGTACTAAGTTGCATTTTAGTACCGCATACCACCCCCAGACCGACGGTCAGAGTGAGCGGACGATACAGTCACTCGAGGACATGCTTCGAGCTTGTGTATTGGATTTTGGGGGTAGTTGGGACTCGTATTTGCCTCTAGCGGAGTTTTCCTACAATAACAGCTATCATTCGAGCATTGGTATGCCGCCCTTTGAGCTGTTATATGGTAGGAGGAGTCGGACTCCCATATGTTGGGGAGAGGTTGGGCAAAGGGTAATGGGCAGTACAGAGATCGTGAATCAGACGACAGAGCAGATACAGCTGGTCAGGCAGAGGTTATTGACCGCTCAGAGCCGGCAGAAGAGTTACGCGGATAGGCGCCGGTCCGAGTTGGAATTTCAAGTCGGCGACTTTGTTCTCCTGAAGGTCTCTCCTTGGAAAGGAGTGATCCGGTTCAGGAAGAGGGGCAAATTGGGACCCCGGTTTATTGGCCCGTTTCGTGTGATCGCCAGGGTGGGCCGGGTAGCCTATCGGCTGGAGTTACCAGCAGAGTTGGGACAGATTCACAACACTTTTCATGTATCGCAGTTGAGGAAATGTATAGCCGATGAGTCGGCAGTGGTTCCACTTGAGGATATTCAGGTTGATGCAAGCCTGAACTATGCGGAGAGACCAGTGGCTATTAGGGATCGGAAGATCAAGGTTTTGAGGAACAAGGAGGTACCTCTGGTATTGGTTCAGTGGCAACATCGGAAGGGATCAGAGATGACCTGGGAGCCGGAGGGTATGATGCGGGAGCAGCATCCGGAGCTGTTTTAGAGCGGGACTTCGAGGGCGAAGTCCAGTTCTAGTGGGGGAGAGTTGTAACATCCGGATTTTTACCAGGTATAATGAAAGTTTAATTATGTTATTTTGTAAGAGGGACTCGGCGAGTCGGGGCTCAGACTCGCCGAGTAGAGACGCGGGATTGAGCGAAGGTGCGCGCTTGGACTCGGCGAGTCCAAGGTATGGACTCGGCGAGTCTGCGCTGTGTAATGAAACCCTAAATCTCCGGGTTTGTGGCATATTTAAAGGGCCTTATGGCCGTCATTTGCGCTCATCCAACCCCCAGAGTGTGTCCCTAGAGTTCTTGAGCGTTTGGTGAAGGATTGAGAGCAAATCTTGACCTTGTGAGTGTTGTTTAGCAAGAAGAAGGAGGCTCTAGGCAAGAGGAAGCAAAGGGGGTTGCTATTTCGTGGATTTGGAGCTTGGATCATCACTCTAGAGGTATTATTTTCGGACCATTTCCTGTTTGGTGAAACTTGATGCAAGTTAGGGCTTAATATGATCATTTATGGGGTGATTTGGTGCCCTTTTGTTCCCTCTTTGAGTTGAGACCATGGATCTGGATCCATAGAGGTCCAGAGGGCCTCACTCATCAAGCTTTATGGGTGAAAATGGAGTCCTTGGCCTTGTGTTGAAGTAATAGAGTCAAAATCATCATTTGTGATCATGTAGAGGTTATTTATGCATCAAGATTGTGACTTTACATGCTAAATAAGCATGGAGGGACTGGATCTAAGGATTAGTGAACTGGATCTGACCTTTAGAGCAAGATTGAGTCAGTGCATGGCACGGACTCGCCGAGTCCGAAGAACAGACTCGGCGAGTAGCATGAATGTTGCGCGACCACTTAGCGAGTGGCCTCACCGAGTTGGGAAAGGTGAACTCAGTGGGTCAAGGGAGAGTCAGGATGGACAGGTGGACCGAGTCAAACTGGACTCGCCGAGTTGTTCTTGAGACTCGGCGAGTTGAGTCGTGGTGGCCCCACAACTCGTGCCAGGTGGAGCTCGTCGAGTTGGGGGAAATACTCGACGTGTCAAGGGAGGGTTCCAGGGAAATTGGTGCATGCACACGGACTCGCCGAGTCGCCATAGTGCACTCGCCGAGTCCGGTCAGAGTTGACCGTTGACCGTTGACCAGCGTTGACCAAGAGTGATTTGTTATAGTGTGATCAACCCTAGTTGGGAGAGTGTTAATTAGAGATGTATTGTGCTATAGGGGGACTACAGCTCGGCGGATCGAGTGTTTAGTGATTTCAGGGTTACGAGTTACCGAGACACACGAGGTGAGTCTCCTCACTATACTTTACCTTGAGTAGGTAACCGGAGTTATGTGATAGAGTATTTGTATGCTATGTATGTTATGTGTTGTACTGCATGACTTATATGTGATTTATGTGGTGCATGTTTATCAGAGCTAGAACCTGAGGGTTCACAGAGTTTGGGTGCACGGACCCACAGAGTTATAGCCTCGAGTGGCTAATATGTGTTTTATGTGGTATTTTGGGAAACTCACTAAGCTTTGTGCTTACAGTGTTGATGTTATTTGTTTCAGGTGTTAGCGACGACCGCGGGAAGGCGCCGGCTTGATCCGTACACACACGTTTGGAGTTTTACATGTTGATCTTGGGATTTTGTACTGTTTGTTGAACAAGTAAAATGGGTGTTTTTATGAATATTAGTGGAATTATGTTTTATATAAAGATCGAAAATTTTGTTTGAAAAATCAGTGTTACAGTTCTACAATTATATATATATATATATATATATATATATATATATATATATATATATATATATATATATATATATATATACTAGCAGTGCACCCGCGCAAAGCGGCGGGGCGTGCAAATTCTTTTAGTGATATGTTTCCTCTACAAAAATGTTATGTTACAAAAGAAAGTACACGTCGAAGACAAAATAATCAAACTATGGTGTTATTTGGAAAATGAAGTCATTTTTTGTTCCTGGACGGTGGACTTTATAGTAGAGGATGGAGCAAAGAGGTATATGCGATTGGAGGGATATTTGAATCAACATGCTAAATTTAAGGATATCTAAAAGGGTTCAAAATTTGAATGAATCCGAGATTTGAGGAAATCATATCAAATTGTTGAGAAATATAAGGAGATTTGATGATAAATATTTGAATTCAAAATATGGTTAAAATTTAATATTATTTTATTAATGATTAGTTGTACTATCAGCTTCATCATTTGGACGTCTTAAAAAAATATTATTATTATAATCAATCTATTTTTAGAAATAGTTAGATTTCTTTTATAAGATAGTAAAGATATATATATATATATATATATATATATATATATATATATATATATATATATATATATATATTAGGTTTAGAAGAAAAAAATTGTTTGTGAGGGAACCTGGCCCAAAATAATCTGCGTATATACCGTATTAAAAATTACTCAAACGGTGAAACCTACCTTGATTTATACGCTAGCATTTGTTCATTGGGGTAATTATTAATCTAATCAAATTAAGAAAATGATTATCAATATTTAGCAAAAAATTAGTAAATGTCCATATATAACCCACGAAACTATAGGTTTCTACAATCGTCTACTGTTTCGTCATATCGTCTACTGTTTCGTGTTTTGTATATATATATATATATATATATATATATATATATATATATATATATATATATATATATATTTTTTTTTTTTTTTTTTTTTCATTTGTAAACTACAAAACTGTAGGTTTTGGGAAACCTAATGTTTTCTCTCGATTTAGCTATGGTATCCCAAATCGTAGCCTATGGTTTTGGAGGAAAAGTATGTTTTTTTTTTTTTTTTGTTTTTTTTTATATCTACTGTTTTTGGGGTTTTGTCTATTGTTTTGTGAAAAAGCCTACGGTTTTTTAATTAAACTTTTTTTATAAGATGTAGAATTTTAACAATTATTTTGTTAAAATTTTTTGAGAATTCAAAACATTAGACTTTAAAAAAATAAAAAATAATAAAAAATAAAAAATAATAAAATATAAAATATAAAATATAAAAAAACAGTAGCCTTTTTGTGATATAGAGTATTAAAAAGATTGTTTATAAGATGTGTATAATTATTTTAATAATTATATTGTTTATAAAATGTAGAGTTGTTTTTTGACAATTATTTTGTTTATAAGATGTGTATAATTATTTTAAGAATTATTTTTTTGTAAAATATAAAAACTAGTTTTGCTAAACTTGAGTACTTTTGGTTTTTGTAATACTCAAACCTAAAGCGTCAGTTATTGCTTTGGTTTTGGTTTTTCGGTTTCGATTATGGCGATTTTTTTCGGTTTTTTGGTTTTCGGATCGATTTTTGCTCATCCCAAAATAATAAAGGATAATTACTTAAAAAAACTAATAGACTTTTGATTTGTATTTGTCTTATGACGGTCATTTCAGAACAGTTTTAAAAAAATATTTAATACGGTAATATATTTTTTTTATTTTGTATCCATTTAATTATTAATATTTTTTTTCTGTACATTTAGTCCTTAATATATATAAGACAAAATTGCAAAAATGGTCCCTGTGGTATGCATTTTTTTGGGGTTTTAGTCCAAACAGTAACTTTTTTGGTTTCGTAGTCCTTTTGGACTACTTTCATTGTAGAATTGGTCCCTGATAATCTTGAAAAGACTATATTGCCCTTTTAATTTGTTTTTTCCATTTACATAAATACTTTTTTCTTTTATTTAATTATAAATGTTAAATAAAATCAAGAATGGGACATCTCTCTCTCTCTCTCTCTCTCTCTCTCTAGAAACTGATTTAATGGCGGATAAGAGCAAAGACCTACAGCGATCGTGGAATCATCATCAAAAACATTTCTCTACCCATTTCACGAAATCGCCATGACTCCAACCCACAAGCTTCTGTTAAAGCAATGGCTTAAAGAAGAACTGATCCTGAATCGAATCGCTCTCAAAGAATATTACTCCGATTCTTCCTCCAAGCGTAGGAAAAGCCTCGACAGGTCTAACTCCATACGGAAAATGGTCATGGCGCCTTAAAAAGATTTCCAAGCATCAGCAGTGAGTGAGAATTAGCAAGGGATTCATATTCAAATTCCTTAAGAGATGATTGCTCAGAGACATTTGAATTAGGGTTCAAAGACAATAGCGAGAAGAAAGAGGGGAAGAAACCAAGACGATGGAGATGGAAATTATGGGGTTCATCCACCGCTATGGAGGATCCAACAAAGACGACGACGACACTTTCAGCAGAGTAAATGGCGTCGAAAGATCATACTCAAAATCATGGCAAGATCGAACAAAATCAAAAGGGGGATTTAACAAAAAGGTATTACGAAGCAACAGTTGTGTAAGTTAGAGAAATTCTTCATTCAACACCACCAAGAAACCAAACTCTGAAACCAACGGGAAGAACAAGAGAGTTGGAGGAGATGAATTTGTTCTTGAGAGGAATCGAAGTGCAAGATATTCACCAAATCACACATATAGTGGACTCCTTCGTTTCTACTTGAGGGGGTCTACATCTGGATCATGCAACCGATCATGGATCCCATCTCTCTGTTCGCTCCTCTGTTCTCTGGGATTAATCTGGGTTGTTCGTTACAAGACAAACACAGAATCACATCTGGAGAAATTACTGGAGAGGGAGAAAGAAGATGGGAAGTTATTGGGGAAGTGTGTGGAGGAATTGAAGAAGAAAGGTTTGGAGTTTGATTTGTTGAAGGAAGTTGATGCACTTCGAAGGGCTAAAAGTTTGAGGGTTGAAGGTAAAGAAGTGAAGAAATGGTCAACGAGAGACTCTGTTACTCTGTTTTTCTTCACTGTTTCTTGTTTGGTTCTTGCTCTTACTAGGGTCATTCTCTGCAATTGATCCAAAATGGTGATATGGGTTTTAATTTTTTTGATTACTTAAGTGGGATTTGGGTTTCTGGTTCGACATTGCATAAGTATCTATGAGTGTGTTTTGGCAGAAGTGGGATTTCAGTTGCTGTTTGATTTTGTTGATTTTAGGATGAAGGTGTTTGGATGTTTGTTACTTTGTTTTTAAAGTGATTGATACGATTTTAGGAATCTTGTATAAATGATCACTTGGTTTGATTTTTGGATGAAGGTGTTTGGATGTTTTGATTTCGTGCCTCTTTTTCTTCCGATCAGCCATTGCCAAATCCCCAACTGAGAGAGAGAGAGGTCTTATTCTTGATTTGATTTAACATTTATAATTAAATAAAAGAAAAAAAAGTATTTATGTAAATGGAAAAAACAAATTAAAAGGGCAATATAGTCTTTTCAACATTATCAGGGACCAATTCTACAATGAAAGTAATCCAAAAGGACTACGAAACCAAAAAAGTTACTGTTTGGACTAAAACCCCAAAAAAATGCATACCGCAGGGACCATTTTTGCAGTTTTGTCTATATATATATATATATATATGTATATATATATATATATGTATATATATATATATATAGAGAGAGAGAGAAAGAGAGAAAGAGAGAGAGAGAGAGAGAGAGGTATTGTGTGCTAGAATACACCAATATGAATTTAGTATTAGTTATATGTATATTAAATGTTATCCATAGTTATAACTCATTTTTATGGAAACTAATTAAATTCGTCATTAATGTCAACAACAATATTCTTTCAAAAAAAATTCATATCTAGAAGAATGGGAGTGTATTGCAGCAGAATGTGAATGTATTCTAATAGAATACACTCTCATTCTTCATATTTCATACAACTTTATTGCATTTTAAGTGATTGAGTCTTGAAACAAAGTACGAACTCATATATAAAACCTAGATGTAAATTCATTCTGAAAGAATGTTATTGCTGGCATTAACGACAAATTTAATTAGTTTCCATAAAAAGAGAATTATAATTATGGAAATCATTTAATGTCTATCAGTATTTAATTAAATAATTATTTAATTTACTAAATTTCTATTGGTGCATTATAGCACACAATAAATGTAAAAAACAAAATAACCTAGCCCTATATATATATATATATATATATATATATATATATCAAAATAAGTCATTTTTGTTTTTCTACATACTTAGTACTTACTACCGATTTTTTTTTCTTACAACATCTTACATGGTACAATTATTAATAAGTTATTTAGAGATGATTATGTTTATGGTCACTGCGGCCTCGACTAATTTATTGCTTAGGTCTTGTGGTTTGACCTAAGTCTTGTATTCTGAACGTCGTAATTTCCTCATATGATCTCGGATTTTAACGATTTTTATATTAATGCGTTTTTATTTGAGTCTATTACAATTTTTCTTCATTACTCACATTATAAAGTATGATGTTTTACTTACGATTTAAAAAAAAAAAAGGTTCACACATACATAAATAAAGAACACATGGATATAAAGATCGAAAGTCAAAATATATATTACTTTTTAACGAGAGTAATCTAAACAAAAGTTGTAGTAGACTTAAATAAGAATACGCATTTAAAAAGATAGTTAAAATCCGAGATCGTATGAAGTAGTTACGATGTTTGGAACCCAAGACCAAAGCAACAAAGCTGCAGAGGCCATGGTGGCCCAAAGCATCAACATCTCCGAACTCGTTATTAATGATTGTGCCACATACAATGTCGTGAGAAAACCTAAATAAACAAGTCGTAAGTACCGAATGTGTATAAAAAACAACAAAGACTTATTTTGCAACAAAAAAATATTAATGACTAAATCTGCAAAAAAATATTAAGGACTAAATATATACAAAATGATAAATATATTACCATATTAAGTCATTTTTTCGGGTTACCTAGAGTAGTCGGTCTTAAGGACTGAATGTGTACGGTTAACAAGTTAAAAGGGTAAATATGGACAAAAAAACTCAGTGGCCAAATATAAATACAAATTAAAAAGTATATATTATCGTTTTAAATCATTATCACTGATAATAATATGAGCTAAAAATATTCAATTATGCAACACAAAATTCTAGATAATATCAATGTATTTATATTAGTTGGGGTAACTTTATGTTCGCGAACATAATTTCACATAAAAAAATAGATATTTTGGTAATTTGATCGTTTTGGAGGTGATTTTCCTGTTTAAAAAGTCAATAAATTCACGTAAAATACAATGAATGTGTAGCTTATCATACGGTCGCCCTCAAGAGAAGGTGGGGGTTTCGATCCCCCTATTTGAGGCGGTGTTACGCTTGCCAACATTCGATTTCTTCAACATGATCGTGGACCACTATGGTCTTTCCGTCGATGAGTTGACCCCGAGTGTTGTTGATAAAATCTTCGGTTTTGAACTGGTTTGCCAATCTTTGGGTTACGTACCAACTTTCTGGGCTTTCAGTTACTTCTTCCGTTCGACTACGAATTCCGGGGTCCGCACTTTAGCGAAGAGATGAGGAATTCGTCAGTTGATCTCTAAACAAGATGCCCCGAGGAAAAATTGGCAACGTCAGTGGCTTTGGGTTAACCAAAACCTTGTGGGGCATGGGTCTCGTAGAACCCCAAGACTTTTCTGATCGTCTCCCTAAGTTGTTTGCGAGCAATCTGACTCTCGGTAAGCATCTAGGAAACATCACTATCGCTGGGAGGAACTGGGAAGATTTCATTCTTGCAGCGGCCGATATGAGTGTTGCCTGGAGGGCTCGTGGGAAGATGGTGCAAATGTTTGTTGTGAGATGCGGTATTAACTTATCTCATTCTGCCCCACCCCCTTTACTTCGTTGAAAACAGAGTGAGGATAAGATATATTGTTGACCTGTGGGATCTTACTGTTGATGTTTTTTTCACATGTGTTAAGGCCGAGATTTCTTTGCAGATGGCCCTGTGTGTTCACTATCAGGGCAAGCTTTGCCATCGTGAGATCGATCTTATAGTGACTCTTCCTCCTCCATTATCTGAAAGACGCATGAGAGAACTTTTTGGACTGCTCTTGGTGGAAAGGGGAAATATTGGTTCTAGTGGGCCTGCGTCGCCTTCCCAGCCGACCGTTGCAGTTGTTTCCCCAGTTCGTTCGCCAATTTCCATTCCATCTGGTTTTCTTGCAGGATCAAAAATAGGAAGATATAGTACTCCTATTCAAAAGAGGTGTAGTTTGTGTCATCGGATGAGGATACTGAATCTGACGATGTGGGTCTTCGCCCTCGTAAAGCCCGTATGACTGTATCTATGGCCATGCTTCTTGGCGTTATCGGGGATATTCTTAGCCGTCAATTTTCTGTGCCTGAGTAGAAGGAGATAGTGGTGATGCCTAGCTATCCGGAGGCATCGCCTTAACCAATCGTTGGTTCTCCCTTGGTTAATCCTGGTTCTGGCTTTATGTCTGAGGGTGCGCCAGGTTCACTTGAAGATTCATGTCAATGCGGGAAGCCTTCTCTAATTGATGGAACAGGGACTTCATCTCACTCCCTATATTTTGAGTCCTACACTCTGGGCTGGGCGAATACCAGAGATTCATTGTTGTCGAAGGACACTACCGCCCAGGAGTGGAGTAGGTGCGCTCATCCTCTAGCCACAACGAGTTCACTTGCGGGCCAATAAAGTGATCGCATGACCGGTGACCTTTGTTACACCACGGCCCATATTTCTCATGGTTGCTACTTCTGACCGGGTTCGCCGTGCTGACGCGAATCATAGTCAGTTGAAAGTATTGTAGGGTACCTTGGCAGGAATGATGGAGGAAGCTCGTGACTCAGAGGTAGAGCGCCAAGTTCTTACTGAGAAGAATTTCATGGTGGCCTATGAGAAGGCCGCTTTAGAGGATCAAATGGCTACCTTAGGGACAGATCGGAGCGACTTGAGGACCAAGTGATTTCTCTTGTCCGGGAGAAAGATGTGTTGGTGAGTAAATTGACCAAGTGCCAATGTCAAATGACCCGTACATGTGTGGATGGAGCGGTCGCTCAATGTAATTTTCACTGTATGCTGGAGAAGGGGGTGGTTCGCATAATTGACAAGGTCGTCGAGATCACAGAATTTTCCAGCAGGATCCGGGGTGTTTGTGACACATGTGAAACCCTTGGGTTTCAATAGCGGAGATGACTGGGTGGTCACTTTGCAAGTGTCGGAGAACCTGAAGTCCTAGATCTTGTCCGTGTTACAAGAAGGGCTAAAAAGGTGGATGTCGCCCTATCATCCCTGGCTAAGACAGATTTTTGTGGGCCTCTTTCACTTGGGGGAGCTGGATTATGATGGCTTCTGCCAGTTTTGTGGAAGGTCAAATTCGGGAGGTTCTTCCTCAGATTTCGAGGGCTGATTTGTGTTTCGCCCTTTTGCCTGTTTTGTAGTTGCCTTTGAATGTATTATGTGTATAGTAAAGAATGTTAGCCACCATAAACTGTGTACTTTGTTTAGTACTTTATATAGAAGTGTTCTCTTCTGTTTTCTTTTTGTATGTACACATTATTGTGGCATGTTAACACATATATTAAGATTTGTTAGTGATGTCATTGAGGACAGGCTATTCTACCACACACTCCCTTGTTATAGGGTTTGTGTGTTTAGTTAGACTTAATGTGTTAAGCCGTGCAATGTAAGTCATTGTTGGGGATTGTATTGTATGGTCTAGCTGTCAATACATAGGTCAATATCGTCACCTCAAGACCTTTTATTGTTGTGATATCAAGGGAAAGGTTATGAATCTTTAAAAACCCCTTGTACTGTGCCATTAATTTTGATTTATACATTCTCAATTTTGAGATGTTATTGGCACGTTGTAGGTAAAGATTATGATTCTTTTAAGAGCTACGGTTGCATCCTTGCATGGATTTTGCTCAAGTGGCGTAGGTGATCAGTCGTTCTTGCTACTTGGAAAATATGCACAACCTCTATACTTTGTGTTTTTGCAATACAAAATTCTGGAAAGCTCTTTCAAAATGCAAATTATATTATTTGTTGAAAAAGAAAGAATGACATAAGGTAGTAGACCTTGAATGTCTAAGTGTCAGGGCGTATTCCCAGTTTTTGCTTTGGCGCCTGGAGTATGGTTATCCTATGCGGAGTTCGACCATACTCCTTTTGCCAAACCTCCATTTTTAGGTTGGATTGGGTTTTCTGCTATGGAGTATGGTTATCTTATGTGGAGTTCAACCATTCTCCTTTTGCCAGACCTCTGTTTTATTTTGGATTGAGTTTTCTGCCATGGAGTATGGTTATCTTGTGTGGAGTTCGACCATACTCCTTTTTCTTGGCCCCCGATTTATTTTGGAGTGAGTGCTCTGCAATGGCTACCCCACTTACGCTGTGTTTCAGTGCCCTGTCTACGACAAGTGCCTCCTGATGAGTTGGAATTTCTACCTGTCTTTGCCAGTGGTGCCCAGCGTGAGTGAGATGAACTTTGCTTGTTCATACTCTGGAGGTGTCTAGACTTTCCTTTCTTCTCGACAGAGTATGAGATGCAACCATGGGAGGTTCCTTCCTACTGCCTGGTGAGAGTGTCATTTGCATTATCTGGTGCGTCTATCAACTTTATTTCTCACGCCATTTCCTGGTGTGTCGTTTAGTGCGTTAGGGGTGTCTGGTAGTTTTCTCCCGTAGGAAAGTTTGTGTGGTAGGAGGAGTGGCACTCTGTCCCTGACTTCAGTACCAATCTACTTCATTCCACATGATTTTTGTTCATATTCTGCATTGGCGAAAATGCTCTTTGAGTTTCGGATCGCTCTCTGGTGGGGTACGGCTCGACCATCAGTTGTGGGCCAGGCTGGTGCCTTCACCCATGAGTAGGTGCTTTTTTTGCTTTGCTATCTTTGCTTCATACTTTGGTTGACGTATCGTTAGGTCAGTATATCCCTCCCCTTAGGGGAGAGACGTTGTGAGCCGGCTGAATACACCTCGTTGTCTTTTCCTAGACTCACGGGTCAGCGCTTGTGATGTTGCTACTTTTTGCTGTGGATCTTCCATTTGCTGGAAATCATAGCTCCGAGGTAATCGGGTTTCTCGTTTCATTCCTCGTTGAGTGTCACATCCATTATCCGTCTTGTCCTCCACTACCATTTCCGATCAGTCGCCTGTGTTGAACTTGAGAACACCGTGAAAAGTAGACAGGATTGCTTGTAACTGGAATAGTGCGAGCCGACCTAGTAGGATATTGTGATCAGTAGGGCAGTCAATAACCGAGAATTTGAGCACTCTTATTATTTGTTTGGTTCCATCATGACTGATCAATGTAAATGGGAGCGTGAATGTTCCTATTGACCAAATGCCATGACCGGTGAACCCAACTAATGGGCCCTGGCATGGCAACTGGATGTGTTATTTCCATTCAATTGGTAACCGTTGAAGGCAGTGCTCATAAATCATGTTGAACTTGCTTCCGGTATCTATGTATACTTGTTCAACACGGTTTTGGCTATTGAAACCGGTGATGTGCAAAGGGTCATTCGGATCCCAGTGCTTTGGTCGGGGATCGTGTGTTGAGAATGTTATATTGAGGATGTTTTGCTGGTGTACCTGTGCGCCTACATGTACATGCTGGCTTTGGCAGTTGCTACATCGGCGGGGCCCTATGATGGTGAGTATCTCAACCCTTTTGTCGTTATCCTTGCCCCATATTTCTAATTTTTGGGCTGATGCTTGTCCCCATCAAATCTCGCCCTGAGATCCTTTGCTATGGCGACTGTATTCCCCACTAGTTGCTTCTCATCAATCTCCCGCTTCAATACCGTACACTCGTTGGTGTCGTGCGTTTTGCTTTGATGGTACTCGTATAACTTGGTTTTTTTCTTTGTTCTCCTTGGCTGGAGTCTTATTGATTGCGTGGACGTCGTTGTGGCTACTTCTGCTATCATCCCTGTTGAATGCTCTATATTGTTGTGACATGTGCCTGGAATGGCGGTTGTGTCTCTGTTGGTTGCTGTCTTGCTTTTCTTGCTGAACCAGTCATTCCCGGGGCGCCATTTCCTCCTGTTTGAGATAAGTGTTAGCCACGGCTTTGATATTGACCTATTTTCTTTCTTCCCCCTAGATTTGACTTAGGTACTTTTCCACACGGAACTTGAGTTCGTCCTTGGATCGAGGGACTGTTCCTTGCATCTTTCTTGATAGGGGTCGAGGAAGTAGACCTTGGGAAAAGGCACCTATCACCAGGAACTCTTCATGTCCTAGGACATTCAAGGTAGCTAGCGTGAACCGGTCATAGTACTTACAGATCGATTCTCATTCTTTTTGTTTGCACGACATCACGGAGTTAGTGTCTCATTTTCCTTTTCTCAGTTGCATGAAGTTATTGAGGAAAAGGTATTTCAACTTCTCAAAGCTTGAGATACTGCCTGGCGTTAGAGACTTGAACCACTTGCCTGCGTTTCTTGTTAAGGTACAAGGGAAATACGTGCAGGTGAAGCGGCGATCCATCTTAAGATATGTCATCGTCCATTCATAGTTTTCGATTTGGTCATCTGGGTCTGTAGTGCTGTCATACTTTGGCATGTTTGGAATCATCATAGTGTGTAGGATCTCGTACTGCAGGAGTTCATGGATGAAGTTGGAACTTGCACTTCGCATGGGGTTGTCCATGTATGGGTATGGCATACCACCATAAGCCATGTGTTGATGCATCTGGTAAGGGCTCACATACATCTGGTTATGTATGGCCGCTTGCAAGATTTATGGTTGATACTGTAGTAGGTTTGGCTGTGATCCAAAGGTCTGGATTGCAAATTGCCTTTTCGGGGGAACCAGATACGAGCTTTCTCTTGTGTACTGTTGTGTATACGGGTTGAACGGTTGACCGACTGTCATGAAGGGGTTGAATTTAGATGCCACCGAGAGCTGGACCCCCGGATCCATATGGGTCAGGTCCCTAGCTGGACGAAGTTTGCACGCATGTTACTTGCGGCTGAGATAGTGCAGGGGTTGCACTTTGCGTCTGTTGTGTAAGCTAGTTGAAGATTGGCGGTTGTTGTGCAAATATCAGCACATGAGACAACCCTGTCATAGCGGCATGTGGATGGACAATCGAGGGATATTGTGGCTGCGGTTAGATGGTGTGAGGGATCCAGGTTCCGGTGCCAGAAACGTGCGGGAAGGATAGTGATTGTGATGCATGGATCACTGTTTGTTGCGTTGGAATGATTTGTGGAGTTATGGTTATGGTTGTTATTTGCGGGGTTGTGCTGGTTGTTGGGCACCATAGATTAGCTATGTAACTTGTCTCCGTTTCGGCCACCAAAATGGATAGTGTCTGTAAGGTCGGTATGTGGTTTGAAGCGTGCTCCTCTTAAACGAAAGTTTTCCCACCGTCAACTGACCGCATTGGGTGCATCAGGCTTTTCGCGGCTGCCCCTAATGTTACTGGGATATCGCATGCCATTGTTGCTTTCTGGGTTTGATTCGTGGATGTATCGTTCTAAAGATATGCCAGGATGGAGCTAAATGTTGTGATATGTCGGAGAGGATAGCGGTGGAACTGCAGGAAAGATCCTTGTGAATATCTTCTCCTGCTATCACAGTGCAAAAGAGAGAAATGACTGTTAGTCAACATCCTATAGGAGTTCCCAGGACGAAGCTCCGACGATCGAGTCAGTATGAGATATGAGAAAGATGGTAGAAAATTACAGGAAAGAGAGAATATTGTCCCCTTCCTAATGAGGAAGAAGGATCCTTTTATACCTTTTTTAGGGGCGTATCCTCAACCGATTCTATTGAAGATTCCTTCATGAGGTGCGCTGCGTCGGACCCATATTGGCGTGTCCGTCGTCACGTCTTTTACTGTAACGCCCGTGTTTCTGGGCTAAAAGCAGTAATAACGTTGTAATAGTCTAGTTCAACCTTTGTAACTCATTTTGAAGTAATAAAGAGGAATCATGTGAATTATATGCTTATTTGCTTAATTATTATGATTTAATTAATTAATAATGAAAATAAGCATTGAAAATAAATATTAGAAAAAGCCGATATCTTTTAAGAAAGTTGTAGTGGCCCAAACAAGGATTTCGGAGAAATAAAGAACGCCGAAATCCGAGTTATAACGAAGAAATTATGACCTGTCAAAGTTTCGCGATGGAACCGGCATGGCACCGGGAAGCGTAAAAAGTGAATTTATGACAAGTGCTTTTTAGCCTTAACAATCTAAACAAAAGTCATAGTATTCGTTAAGCCGAAAATTTTGATAAAAAGAACGTCCAAATCTGAACTCGTAGGAGGAAGTTATGATTTTTCTAAGTTTTAGTTTAGCAGTAGACAACTAAATACTCGAATTTAAGATCGAGCGATATTTAACCAACACAACCTAAACGAGAATCGAAGGTCTCATCAATAGTATTACAACGATAAAAAGACTGACGAAAACGAACGTCGGATGAAGAAGTTATGAATTTTTAACGGATTTTCCTGTCCCGATCTGTTAAAAATAATAATATTAAAATTAAATTCAAAATTAGCCGATGAAGTCTAAACGAAAGTTGTAGAATATATTCCCGCATACGCGTGCATATAAAGAACGTCAAAAACGGAGCTCGTATGCGAAAGTTATAAGTTTTAGAAGATTTGGGTGCAATTCTCGAAAAATTCGCATGAATAGGAGCCGGCCACGTCACCCTTCTGGCAAATCCGCCTCGTAGCCGAAGCTGCTGCGTCACCGAGTCATGGCCAATTCCGGAGTCGACGCGTGTTCACCACCTGTCTCGGTCTCGCATAGCTCGCCTCCGTGTCTCGCCCTCGCAGCGCCACCTGCCCTCGCTGCTGCCACGCGCTTCGCCCCCTCGCAGCCGCTACGTGGAGCCTCCTTAGCCACCAATCTTCGGTTTTGCACCCTATAAATAGGGGGGTTGCGAGATCTCCCGGGTACTTTTGGAAAATTGACATTTTTCACCCCTAAACTTATATTTTGACTATTTTGACTTTCCCCCGAAGCCCCGGTATCATTTTTAAAGCCCGGAATACGTCCCGAAGTGCCCAAAGACCCGGAAAATTTTATCTTTTCGGTTTTGAAGCTCCAACCCTCGCAAAGCCCGGTTTCTCAATAAAACTCCCGGTTTTATCAGAAACGATCATTTTTAGGAACGAATTGCTACCCGATTATCATCAAATCAAGTGAGTGTATAGTCGCTTTAATCTTACACATAGATATGAAGTATTTTCTATAAAATACGTGTTATGTGTAATTATATTGAATTTTTATTTGAGATGACTGTTGAATAAATGTTTTATACAGTTTATAAACTATATATGTATTTTTATCTACAAATATGTTGGGTAAAACATGAGTAGTTGAAATAGTTGATGTGTGTTAAAATGATGAGAGGTCTCGATGTTGTTGTTGTTCCAGTCATCTAGCGAAGTATAGATGATGTCACAACTAGAAATTTTGTGTCTTGTAATCACTATACTCAAGTAAATGTTGAATTCAAAAACTCAAGAGCATGTATGATGCTTACTCAATGGAAAACCAAACCCCAATTCACTACATCAAGCAATTGGAAACCCTAGAAGTTCTTGATTAGGTCCATTTTGGGACTAGGACTTCCTTATTGGACCTAAATGGACCAATAAGCTTCGAATTTGACTATCATGGGCTTAGAACCCTTAAATGGGCTCTAATTGGACCCACATTTATTTATTTCAATATTTTGGGCCATGTTGGGCCTAGAATGAAATGAATTAAAAGCTTTGATCTATGATTAACCTAAACTAGCTCAACAAAGTATAAAAATCATATTATATTTCCTTTTAGGTTAAAACTCATCCAACTTAACTCTAATAATGGGCTTAAGGGCATTAAAGCCCAAAACCCTTCTCTTTTTTTTATTTTCGGCCCAAAAGCCCATAACAAAGATGAAGAGTTGACTTCATCATGCCACATCAATAATACCTCATGGATATCCATGCATTACACTCCAAACCTCCATGCAATCCCATTTCTCCATGCATATGTCATCTCAAAGTCACTCTTCTTCTTCCTCCCTCTCACTCTCGGCCGAGGATACACACACACATCACAAAAATTCAATTCCAATCTCTCTAAGTCTTGAAGAGCATTCCTCCCTCCTCCTTCAAAATTTTCGTGAATCAAGAGCTTCACAAGGAGAATCCATCACCAAAATCATTATCTAGGTAAGTTAATGCTTGGATCCATGCTTTGGACTCTTTCTTGTCCTCAAAAATCTCCTCTTAACTCTCATGAAATCATAAACTTGTGTCTTAGAACTCCATAAACTCGAATTCATCATCAAAGGGTGCTAGAGTGAAACATCACTTCATTTCTTCCATTCTTTCTTCAAAAACCGAATCAACACCCAAGGTGAGCTTCATACCCCCTTATTTTCGGTTTTTATAAGTTTTTGTGGGGGAGAATACAAGCAAAGGTGTAGATCCATCATTATGTGTATGTTTTGGTTGATTTCTATGCTTATATGTATGTTTTGTATGATCTTGATGCTTAATCTAGTTATGAATTGCTAAAAACCGAGATATATCTTATACTAGCATAAAATATACTACTACATGCAAAGTATACCAAGAAAGATAGCCAAATGGCTTGACAACACTCATTTTGGGCTAAAAACTCATTTTTTTGACACAAAATGCTAAAAATACAAAGTTGAAGGGCCTAAAATGAAATATTACGAAATCTGATGGGTGAGATGAGTCAAAACAGTTTCCATAATGTATTTTCCAAAAATATACTATTTGGAAGGTTAAAAGCATAAATTTCAAGCTTAATGGGCTAAAAATGACAATTTCGGCCCAATAGAGCCCATTATGCGAAATTTTCTGTTTTGGAGGGCCAAAACTGTGTTTTTCTGTAAAACAATGGACCACTAGTGTCACAAGTACTTTTCAAAGGTTTAAAGTGCTTTTCAAATTTATAAAGGACCAAAGTTGCAAAAAATTTTCCAATTTGGGTCAAAAATGTAAAAATTGCGAAAAAGAGGGGTTACAACCGAGAAAACTGCAAATTCAGGGACTTAAACTGTTTTCAATGAAAAATATGCTGAAAAATGTTAATTTCAATAATTTTTGGTGTTAAAATGTCAAGAAAAATGGTTTAAGAACTAAACAGGAAATTATTTTACCTAAAGGGGTGAAAAAGTAAATTTACAAAATAAAGAGGGGTTGTAAAACAGAAAATTTTCAATGATAATTCAATACACTCGTTGTGAACAATGATTGACACTACGACTCTCGATGAATTACAATACACAATATCACCAACAATCGTTACCAAACGAATTGATTCGGTCTCGAATCAATAACAAATCCAAAACTACTAACACTACAACGCTCAATACACATATGGAACTCTCGGAACTCTTTACTCTCGTGGAACTTACTCAATACGTCGACGTACACTCCTTAGGCCCAAAAGTTGCAAATCATGCTTGTCGAGCCTAGCTAGCCCGATGACATGATCTTTAGGCCCAAAGGACACTTGCTTACATGTAGTTGGGTCTAATACGACTCGACCGCGTGTAAAAGGACTTTCAATGGCAAACATGCTGCTGGTCCCCAAGGGTCCTTCAGTGCTGCTAGTAAAGTCGGGAACTCACGATTGCGGGTTGGGCTTCGGGCCCTTCGCAATTGCAATGGTCTTGAACGACGCAGGGAAATACCGAGGGTTTCGCACCTTCTCTTTTTCCCTCCGGTCGTGGGACTACACAAGTCTGGGAGGATTGAGTTGTGTGAATAAGTGCAAGCGACGCCCAAGGGATCGCTGGTACGGTTGTCGACTGTACGTTTTCATTAACGGACGTTACAACAATTCACCACCCACTGTATACTCAATGCCTCCGAAGCTCAACGAATACCTCTAACGTAACGAAATAACAGTACACAAACTAAGTAAAGCAAAGTGATAGGAAAACGTCAGGTTTTCCTAGGGTTTTCAACAAGTACACTTATGAACTACATGTCGAATTTCACAACTCTTACGCTTACATCTATAGAATTCAAACAAGCATACTCACGGATCTTCACATATTTTTACGCTAATCTATTTTCAGAAAATATCGGATTTTCTGGTGGCTTTTTTTTTATAACATTACAAACATTGGATTTCAAACATTACTTATGAACTCACCAACATTTCACATGTTGACGTTTTTTCAAAATACTTGTATTCTCATGTAACAGATAAGTGAAGAAAGGACGGTATTCTATGAGTGTTTAGCGGTTGTTTAAGTAACAATGAACCATGTATTTTGGAATGTAATATTTTGAAATGATGTAATGGATGTGAACGCTACCAGTTGTATCATTCCAATGCTTGGTGATGTATAATGTTATGTTTCATGTATATTCATTGTGATGGTATTCGATTGAGTCACAACAGCCCCTGGACGTTTCCGCCGTCTGGTTCGGGGGGGTGACAGATGACGACCACGGACTCTTCTAGACAGTCTAGTGGAACGCTAGTAGGCTCGCAACCTGTAGGTGTTTGTGGGCATGATGTTCACCGGTGTACTCCATCCCCCTCATGGTTGCCTTACAGACATATATAGCTGAGGAATCCCCTTAGCAGTAAAGTCCATCCTGATGATAAAATACTTAGACTAGGTCCCTTGTATAGGTGTTTAGGGATGTAAAGTGAGGATAACGGGAATGGATAATCAGGGTTATTGTTGGTTTGAAAAAATTAATAAATATATTGTTGATCGATGAAATTAATAAATTTATTATCATTTGTGGGTTGAAAACCTTATATGCTCACCAGGATCCCAAGCCTGACCCACTCAGCTTTCTGTTTTACAGGTAGTGGACCCAAAGCATAATTTGTATGATGATGAGGAATTTTTGGATTATAGGTCAGTTGTTGTAAATAACTGTTGTAAGGCTTATAATGTACTGTTTATGCTTTTGATCTGTATCGAACATGACATCCCGAGTCTTTTTAATGAAATACATTTCTACGGAAATGATTTGATAAATCTTTAACATATTTTATTTTGGGAACAAATTTCGTAACACTTTTATGTAAAATATTACTCTGATTTGCAAACAAGCATAAACAAAATCGGTCTTTTCTGGCCGTGAAATTGGGGATGTCACATTTGCCTCATTCCCTTATTGGATGTGAGGGGATCTTATAAATGTTTACAAAGATCGTGGCTATCGTCTAATGGGAAAGTGGGACTCTCTGATTGGTCCAACGTTTGTCGGGGTGTAACTTCCTGGGGAAAGGTTCAAGGCGCGATTTTGCACCTTAACCGCCATATCAGCGCTCCTCGCATTGGCGAAGGCCTGGACTTGGATTTAGACTAGGTTCTGACCAGGAGAATCCCGATGTTAGTTTGACTTCTTTCTTGACATTCCCCTTAGGATACGTTAACACCAACCAATTTGATCAGCAAATATCTTTTACATTAGTCTCTGATAAGTAGAGCCCACGTTTTTTAGTCCAAACAACATTTTATGGAAGCAGAAAGTGCCCTTCTCGATGTGAAAACCCGTTTTCGCCTCGTCCTCTCGTTTTATATGTCCTTCATGATAACCTTTGTACGCGGAAAGTAAACATTTGAACTGAAATCTTTCGAGCAATTGAACTTTCTGATCTATCTCTGGAAGGGGGTAATAATCCTTTGGACAAGCGTTATTAAGGTCTGAGTAGTCAATACACATTCGCCATGACCCGTTGGCTTTCTTTACCATAACAAGATTTGCTATACTTGTCGGGAACATTGCTTCCCTAAGTGTGCCGACACTCACTAGGTCGGCTACTTCTACATTTATAGCCATGTTCCGGTCTTCCGCCTGCCCCTCTTCTTTGGTATGGCAGGGTTGCTTCCAGGCATGATGTTGAGACTATCCTCTATAACCTGTTGGTCTACGCCTGTCGTATAAGTTGGCTTCTATGCGAAAACAACGGAATATTGCTTTAGGATGGCTACTAGTCGTGCCTTGGTCTCACCTTATAGGTGAGCACCGATTAGTACAAGCTTCTCTGGGTATTTCTGCGTTTACATGGTGTTGTTTAGTGGAACAATCCTCCTTCGAATTTTTTGGAGCTTGCACCAACTCGGGAGCAGCTATGATCTGATGGCAGTGTTGCGCCCTGGTGTTTGTGGCAATAATTGTTGCTAATCCCTAGCGTGTGCCAAATTTAACTATGACATGTATCGTTGATGCCTCAAACTGTAGTAGGTAGATTGTTGACCGTTCGAGCAGAATATTGTGTTCTGCAGGAAACCGAATCACAGAAAATTTGATTGTTCTTCTGATTCTCTCCCTTTCGTCATGACTGAACAACAAAGGCATTTGGATAGTGCCCAATGGCCACAAGTTGTGACCGGTGAACCCTACCAATGGTCCTCCAGTTGGGGGCCTTAGCCCCTCCTTCCATGTCTCCGGAAGTTACCTGAAACAATGCTCGTAGAGTATATCGGAGCTATTACCATTATCGATGTATATCCAATGGATTTTCGTATGGCGAATGAATCCAGATATGAAGAAAAGATCTCATGGATCCCAGTTCGGCGACCTGTGATCGCTACTCGAAAAAGTAATATTTAGTAGATTTCTCGAGAGTACCTCTATCTTATCCTCCGTATGGTGAGTTGCGTTTATCTTAAATGATTTAGAGATTGTGAGTACCTCTTTGCCATCATACGGAGTTTCCTGCAGCAAATCAAGATGTGTTATCGCCATTTGAGGCAAAAAACCTTTTGATGATAGTTGTCGGAAACTACTCTTAAGTACTAGCTCTGCTATTTCTGTTGTAATTGGATGGACCCGCGCCATCAACACCAGGATTGGGGCATTTGTTCCACACTCGTAGTGATGTTCCTCGTTTACTATCACAGGTGTTCTGAACATATCTTCTTCTATTGTCCCGGTTGATGTTGGGTTTAGATCCCCCTTTTGCAGAGAACCAGCGTTGTCTATTGGCTGTATCACTCTGAGGATACGTCTGAATGGCGCCAAATGTTGTGACAAGCTCTTCAGGGAATTGGTCGTTTGTTGACGAGTTGGTCTTGGAGGTTTACCTGAGAACAAAACAAAAAAGAATCATTAAAGGATGACCAAGGGTTCCTTTTTCTTGGGAAGGAAGGGATCCTTTTGTATCTCTTGCTAACGGAATGGGATAAATCTCCCCATGTGGAAGTGAGATGTGTCACTTTCCTACTGGGAGAAGTACGCTCATACTGTCTAACAACCAGGTGACGTCAGTTTGTGGGTGTCATCAGGCTCTTTGTCATGGCCTAATTGGTCATGAGAGAATGAGAGGATCACGAGGAATATTTTTCCTCATGGGGGAAAGTGAGTTGTCATCCTGGAGCTGGCCTATCCGGACTAAGGCTGAGACTCGGCCAGGGCCTTGGCAAGATAACATCCTATTAGTGCTTTCCATTAGATTTAATGTGGTCACATACAATAACATTAACACGATTAAACTTTAAACTCTTCAAATCTTTATGGTATCATAGCAACTTTACAAGCTTGCAATGGTTGGGATCAAGAGATGATTTTTTATTTTCTTGCCAAGAATTATATTGGGTTCATAAACAGAATGATCAAGAAACCAAAAGAAGACTCAACCACCTACATGATGTGGATGCGTTTTGATGCAATGATTAAGATATCAGAACGAGTGTTAAGTACAAAGATACAACGAAAGAAATCTAGGATGATCTTGATGAAATATTCAGAAAAAGTGCTCTAAGAGAATATGAGCTCAAGTAATCGCTTACGATCATGCAACAAGACGAAAATTATGTTTCAGCATACTACACCAAGTTACGAGGACTGTGGCATGAGAAAAATACCATGTCTCCTGTCCCTCACTGCACATGCTTGGATTGTGTGCGTGAAAATTGCAAAAGACTTAAGGAATTCAAATAGAGGGAAAAGACTCTGCAAATTTCTCATGGGTCTTGAAAACTAATAGTCAACCATAAAAACACAAATTCTCTCCATGAAACCTACACCCATGTTGGGAATGGTGTACTATCTTGTGTTAGAAGATGAACAACAAAGGGCATTTTCGACATTAAAGAAGTCGACAACAACAGTAGCCGCCTTCCAAACTTATGCCCCCTGACGAAGGGAAGTCTCCACAGACTATAATCAACAAAAGAAAAAGTTTACACCAAAGGATTTAAAATGAGTGACATGGGAAGAAATAGAGCATTATAATAATTATGGCATGAATGGTCATAACATAGACACCCGTTTCAAAAGTATCGAGTATCCTAATTGGCGGCCAAGAAAAAAAATAAGAACAAAACAAAACGAATGCAACTTATGTGGATTCAGGACCAGTCCAATACCAGGGGAATCCATTGAACATTACAAAAAGATGATCAAACATTTTGCGAACTATGGATCCAACGACAACACCACCCCAATAGTAAACATGGTTGGTAAGGTCGAAATTGATGATGCATGGGTAGTTGACTTTTGTGTCACTAAGCACATTACATATACACATGAAATACTCGAAAATGGAATAAGTAACCCATTGGAACCACCTATGACAATACCCAATGGTGATATTGTTCATGCTGAAGTAAAAGGAAGTTGCACATTAAAAAACAAAGTGAAAATTAGAAGTGTCTTGCATATTCCTAAATTCAATTGCAATTTACTATTTCTCTATTAGTTAGTTGACTTACTAGAGATTTGCATTATGTTGTTTTCTTCCTGATATGTGTTACATGTAGGACTTACACTCGAGGAACTTGATTAGCGTGGGTGAATGAAAATGTATCCTCTATCGAACAGACTTGGTGGCAACGCAAGGGATAATGGTTGATGTTGGGCTATGGCATAAGAGGTTGGGTCATGCTTCAAAATCAAAGCTAAACCATGTCGATTTTTAGAGAATTTTCTAGAAAATTAAAAGACGTAGTCTTTTATTATTGTTTAAAGGCAAAGCATTTTTCGTCTTAGTTCAATAAAAAAAATAGTTGTTTTGATTTATTACATGTTGATGTTTGGGGCAAGTATCATACACGGTACACCTTCAATTTTTGGTCTTAGCTATTTCCTTACTATTGTGGACGATATTAGTTGGATTTATCTCCTCAAACACAAAAATGAAGCAAACAGTTATTTGGTTGATTTTCTCAATATAATGAAAACTCAATATGAAAAACAAATCAAAAGAATAAGAACAAACAATGGTGGGGAGTTCATATTAGGCTCCATGAAGGAGTTTTATGTAAAATAAGGAATCATATTAGAAACCAGTTGCTCCGACACCCCACAACAAAATGGGGTCATGGAGTGAAAACATACATATAATCGAGATTACAAGGGCATTAAAATTTAAAGCCAACCTACCGATCAAGTTCCGGGGAGAATGTGTTCTCACAAAAACTTTTATCATAAATAGATTGCCCTCAAAATTCGTTAAAGAAAAGACACCATAAGAAGTTCTTTTTGGGTAGAAACCTATTTATGACCATATTAAGGTATTTAGGTGCTTGGTTTACGCAAGAAATACAGAAACCAAAGGAGACAAGATCAAAATGAGGGTGAGACTAGGCGTATTCGTTTGATATCCATAAAAGTAAAAAAAGATATCAAATATTTGATTTAAGAGATAAGAAAATCATTGTTTAAAAGGACGTTAAATTTGAAGGAAATGCCTTACCTTTCTTCATTAACTTAGAAAACTATTAGCAATGAAACAAGACAAGAGGAGTTTTTTGATTGACCGATCCAAGAAAACGACGAGGAAACACAAGAAGAGGATAATCAAGAAATATGCAAGAATCGCATCAGGAAGAAAATATGGATCAACATACAACTAATGACCAAGACGAAGTCACCACCAATCCAAACGCAAGGATTCAGAGCACACCTCAATGTTTAATAGAAAATATTGTTGAAGACCTAACTGTTGAAACACAACGGACTAAAGGACAAAGAGAGAAATGGAACAGGTCAAGACCCAAACATTATGATGATTTCGTTGTAAAGTTGCCCCCTTTTGTAGACCATGCATCACTTACAACCAATCAACAATCTTCAACTATACATCCTCTTATTAATTTTATCTCTTACTAGTTGTGAGACCCATGTATTATGAGTTAATTTAAAAAAAAAAAAAAGTTAAATATAAATGTCAAAATATTTGAGAACTTTAAATTTATATGAAAATAAGAGAAATAATGAACTATTATAATGTAAATGTCATTTTATCTTTTAAATTTAAATAAATTATTTAAATAAATAAAAGAAATTAATAAGCTTTAGTTTTAGGAATTTTGAAATTAAAATGTAAGTTAATGAATGAAATTGATATCCATTTACTACTACGTTTATTACAATTATTACATTAAAATATCATGTGAAATTTAATAAAATAGAAATATTCATAAAATGACATGTAAAAAAACATTCAAAATAACTACAAAATGACATTTGAGAAATTTAATGAGAACGTGACAAGTGGAAAAAAAACATTCATTTATTACAGTGGATAAGCATTTTACAAATTCATACAAAAACTTTTTTGATAGCCATTAGTTCAAACTAGGGGTGGAATTGGTACGGTACTAATTCAGTTTTCTCTAAACCGTGCACTGTACAAACTATAATTGGTATAAAAAAATTGTTACCGGTACCGTACCAAGTATATTGGGTACCTATTTATTTGGCTACCAACAAGTTTGGTTGGTACAAATTGGTAATTGTATACACCAACTTCTTTTAATTTTCTATTGTAAGATTTAAAAATAAGCAACGACATCGGGATTTTGATGTGTAGTATATAAATTAGTTATGTAATTCTTTTAGTTTACAAAAGAATTCTACTGAAGTAACGCTAAAGTAACGATTTAATATTGTGTTTTAACGTGGTAATGACTATTGACTAATACAACCAAATGAATAATATAATATTATTAAAACTGTAAACACTAAATACAATTAACAGTTGAAATATATATATATATATATATATATATATATATATATATATATATATATATATATATCAAACGAATTGGTTGGTACGGTGTTACCATGGTATTCAAATTTTTGTACCATTACCGTACCAACATTGATCAATTGGTACCCTACTACCAACCAAACTTGCTGGCTACCAAATACATTGGCTACCAAGTTTCTTGGTTCGGTTGTTAACATGTTGGTTGGTTTTCCATGATACAATTTTGTCAGCCTTAGTTCAAACTAAGGAGTCGATATTCTGATAAGGATTCTTGAATATTCTTGAATTCCTTTAAATTTTACCAAACTACTTAGAATGACGAATCTAGAAATAAATTTTAATGAGTGCATGTTATATATAAAAATTCAACTGTCATCGAACAAAACCAAATTGTAATTCTATTGTTTAACATAGGATATCGATTAGATTTCAACTTTCAACACATCCTAACTAAGAGCTACTACCAACTAACAATCTATCATATCGATTTTGAATAAACCCTTGGCATATAAATAGACAACTTTGAACATTAAAAATATACAATAAACGGAATAATTTTTGATAAGTTAAAAGATAACAATTAATAATAGGCAAATCATTCAACAAATACTTCAGTTACCACGCCCCACTTAACATCATTAACTAAAATTTAATATTAGTATTAATAAATCTTAATAAAATTCAATATTTCAAAATCTAAATAGTTAATTATTATTAATGAAGTGAACTACCTTTTCTTTCTTGAGGACCTAGTGCAAGAAACTATAATTTCTATAACTATATATAGCTAACATTGTATGATACTATGATGTCTTCGATTTCGTTCATATGATGACATTGTACAATATCTAATATGGTGAAAAGCATTTATATAAATTCTAGCCAATTACACGTATAAGCAGGGCTATCAAAAACACTTGAACCCGATTAACCTGATCCGACCCGAACACGAATAAGGTAATTAGGGTCAGCTATAATAGGGTTAACCCGATTAACAGCCCTACGTATAAGGCAGTCATCTTATTAACGTCCTGTTCAGTATCCAATTAGTTCGATATGAAGCCCTCTATCATCAACTAAAAATAAAATAATTTTAATATTGACTGTCTGGATATAGCGATTTATCTTTTTCTTTACAATATCACATTGTCCAAATTGTTAGACCTTAAGGTTTTAGAAATAACAATAACTTGGATAATCTAATATTGGACCGTGTTTAGAAATCCTTTTCTGAAATTTGTAATTGGATCCTTATTCCCGGGTTTACATGAATGCAGACTTATGAGATAATCCAAGAGATCGAATCAGTTGCATGTTGGTGATATGTTTCACTAATGTCATTTAACTGTAATGGGATTACTTTGTTAACCAAAAATGATCTTGATAAACATTAAACAAGTAAGGAAGGTGTGGAGTGCACACTTGTTTAAGTTTATTCAAGATTAAAAGTAGACTATCATTTAGGGGGGAAGCCCCTGAACGAACGAGGATCCGAGGGCAGCGCCCCTGGGAACAGAGTCCAAGGGGCTGAGCCCCTGGTTAGGATCGAAATTTAGAATATTTGACCCGTTTTTTGGCTTGGTGTTAATCCTTATAGAAAACCCAGATTTATGACAGTTTTTTGACTGTTGCCAAACTGTTTTATGACAGTTTTGACAGTTTTCAGACAAAGGAGGTATTTAACCAATTTTGGTCAGTTTTTCTGGTACTTATGAAATTCATATATCTCATTCTTTGTTCTTTTCTCTTATGAGTCTTATACAATCAAAGATTAGGGAGTACCACCTAATACTTTGATTTGATAGTGAAATCACAATTCTCAGAATATCCAAATGTCTTTATCAGTGTTGCAAAAATTGGTCTAGGCGGCCGATTAATCGATGCCTAAACGCTTGGCGGTCTTCAACTGCCTACGAATAGGTATTAGAGGTTAGCTAATCGCTTTTGGTCAATATCGGTCAAAGCCAATCGTAATCCAACCAACGCGGACTATAAATCAGACCAAGTCGAATTGCCAAAATCTAAAAGGCCCACCAGCTCAAAGGAGCAGGCTAGCCCAAAGGTTAGCTGGGATTGATTCTGAAAGGAGCTAGTTACCCATTTTATAGAATAAGTTTTGCCTTCAGTAATTATCCCACCAACGATGTGGGATGAACTTTTATTTGCTTCATATATCTTCTTCGCATCTCTTTCTTCCCCACTTTGCATCTCGTTCTTCCCTACCTTTATCTCTTAATCGAACAACCCCTGCTAACTACTGAATATATATACAGGTACAACCCACTTTCAATTTTTTTTAGCACTTCACAGGGAATCACATTAACGGTTCAAGTCCGACAAGCTACAGTCTCACTTCAATGGTCTAAAAGCCTCCGATATCTCAAGTTGGGGTTTAATCAAATATCCGGTGTAACGCCCGTAGATCTAGGCTAGTCAATTTAGAGATAATAAGGGTCGAAAACAGCTTTTTGACAAAATATTATTTAGAATAAATAATCTTAACCAATCTTTATAATATGTCTCAAGGGTTCCGTACATATAAAGAACACCGAAATCCGAGTTATAACGAAGAAGTTATGGTCCGTCGAAGTTTTACGGCAAACCGGCACGGCACCAAGAGACGTAAATACTAATAGTGAATTTTTGATAAATGACTTTTTAGCCTTATCAATCCAAATAAAAGTTGTAGTATATGTTAAACCGAGAAAATACAAAAAATACAAAAAAAAAAAAAAAAAAAAAAAAAAGAACGCCCAAATCTGACTTCGTATGAGGAAGTTATGAATTTTATAAGATTTGGCATAGCAATGCACAACCCGAAACTTGAATTTTAGTTCGAGCGGTGTTTGGCCTACGCGACCTAAATGAGAATTAAATATCTCATTAATAGGAACTCAACGGTAAAAAGACAGACAAAAACAGAGTCCGTATGTAGAAGTTATGAATTTTACGCGGATATTTAACAGTATAATCACCTCGTACTGTTAAATTTAAGATCGGTCAAAAATTAGCCGATGGAGTCAAAATGAAAGTTGTAGATCTTGTTTTTACCTACGCGTGAATATAAAGAACATAAAAAACGGAGGTCGTATGTGAAAGTTACGGATTTTAGAAGTCAAAAGTGTGTTGTGCAAAAATGGGTGATGTGACACAATCTTGGTCATTGCTTTCTCCCCAAGTCTTTCCACTAGATGGTGACATGTGGCACCAAGTTCATCTATTTTCACCCTATAAATAAAACCTCTTTCACCCTCATTTTTTTCACACCTTTCTCATTCTTTCTTCTCTTTACTCTTTCTCTAAACCCTCTCTCTAGCCCCGAAACCCCCCGAAAAGCCTAGGGAACCTCCCTAGCACGAGGCGGAAGCCCCGGAGTGCTCGACGGCTCCAAGAAGAAGAGATTTTCAGCTCGGGAACGCTGCTCCAAGCAAAGCCCGGTTTTCTATAAAACTCGTTGTAAGTGAACTACGCCTACGCTATTTTTAATATATCGTTTATTTAATTATAATAACGTTATTATGAACTTATAATAAGTACTTGGGCTATTATTATGGGTTATATAAATATTGTTTAATTCTTATATAATAGTAATAATAGCTAGATTATTAATTAGTCTCGACAAATAATAGACTAAACTCTAGTGGTAATAATACTAGGTTTCGAAGAAGGAAATTATTTTTAAGAAGCGAAGCACTGTCTGAGTTCGGAATCACCACCTTTTCAAGTGAGTGCGTAGTCCCTTTCATGAACATGATTTTAATATAAGTATTGATTGAAGTATTAATTATATGTTTATGTGCGAGTTAATTGATGTTGCCGGAAATACGTGTTAAAGAACATACCCGATTATATTTGATAATTTAGGATAAAGAGTAGACCTAAATTAATTATGAGGAATATTGGGTAGTATTTTCTTACGAGTACAAGTGAGTTATACTTAGAGAATAGAACTTTAGTATATGTCATTTATCCGAGAGCATGGATTAGACACAATCATTGTCCCTAGTCCGAGAGTATGGATTGGACATAGTCAACTGTCATTAATTCGAGGGTATGGATTAAGACATAGTTAGTTGTCCTTAGTCTGGGAGTATGGATTAAGACATAGTCATCCGTCCTTAGTCTGGGAGTATGGATTAAGACATAGTCATTCGTCCCTAGTCCGAGAGTATGGATTAGTTATAATTCTTTGTCATTAATTCGAGAGTACGGATTAGACATTCATCCCTAGTCCGAGAGTATGGATTAGGTAAAGCTGTTCATTTCTAATCTGGGATTATGGATTAGGTAAAATGGTTAATCTTAGGTTTGAGAGTATGGATAGTCTCGTTGTGAGGATCGACGGGGTGGGATAAGAGTTGCTTACACATATATGGTGAAATTGTATGTTTTGTGAGTTCTAAATTATATATATGATATAACATTGTGGGATTGAAATCCCTATGTACTCACCAGGTTTCCCAACCTGACCCACTCAATTTATTTATATCACAGGTGTCGATATGAAGTGACATTACACTGAGAGATTAAGGAGATATAAATCACTAGTGTAAATGAATGTAAGTTCTGTTTATGCTTATGTTTTCGTATTGATAATGACATCCCAAACGTTTTAAAATGAATAAAATACGTTTCTTCGAAAATGTTTTGATAACGTATTTATCGTGTTTTCTGGGAACAAATTCCCCAACATTTTTATGAAAAGAAGTACTCTGATTTTTACAAAGCATAAACAAAAATCGGTCTTTTCTGGCCATGGAAATTGGGGATGTCACATTCGGTGAGATACCAAATTCAGTATCCCAATATTTCTTGACAAATTTAGGGTTTTAAGAAGATTATACCTCTCGTTTAACCAATTATCGGAGAACATTCCAACAGAAATCGGCTCTGATTCACCTTCAATTCAAACTCACTTGATTTGTGATTCTGTTTTCAGCGAGATCGAAGGCAGAAATTGGGATGTCTGAGGTGTAAATAGTTAGCCAACCTTGCATTATCCTCGAAATTTCATCATTGTCACTATCGTTGTTGCTGTTGCTGCTAGTCTTGCTAGATTGGATAGGTATGTGTCATGCCGGATTGGATAGGTCTGTGTCTCTTTTTAATTTGTTCATCTGCTTTCAGTAAGTTGAGTTATTTCTTGTTTGCTTTAATTTGGGAGTTTGATTTCTTTTTATTGTTTGTGATTACAATTGTGTTTGGGAAAAGTTTTTATCTACTTGTTTTATTCACTATTCATCTCCAACCAAACAACTTGCATCAAGAATCAAAAGGTCACGTTGACTGTTGTTTGTAGGCCATGTTCCACAATCTTGCTTCCTTTGTTTTCTAGATGTTTAGGTGTTTCATATGTTATTCTGTTTAAGTGTTTCATATAAACCCAAGAATGTACTTAGAAGATGTTGACATTTTGACTCCATTCTTTCAACTCCAACTTATAGTGAATAACAATGAACATATCTTGAATCAATTTCATCATATTATTGATGTTTCTGGACAAATTGCTATTGGAACATATGTTATTCATTGTATCATAAATCATGACATCCTTATTCACCATTATGCTTTATATACGATACAACCCTGTAAAACATCCATTTTAATGAATTGTTTCAGGAACGACCAATGCATTTGATGCTAAGTGCACAATCCCTTTGAGTTTGATGTGGGTATTTGATTGGAAAAAGACAAGACATTGGCTGTAAAGACAAAATCAAATCGTGTATACCATTCTCCACATCCTGAAGTTGGTTTGAAGATCAGTAAAGTTTTTAAGGAGACCAAGAAAGAAAGCTTATGAAACTGTTCATGTTCCCTCAACATTCATAATGCAATAGTTGGTTATTTAGGTATGATGTATTAAGGATCAAATGTGTTTTTTTTTGTAATCATAATTTCATGTTATAATGTTCTATTTACTAAATTTTTAATAATTTTTAATTGATATGGTTTATATTTATTCATGTTATATTTAATGTTATATTCTTAGGATTAATGATATATTTATTATTTTTTAATTATTTTTTTAATAATTAATGGTTCCCGATTAATCACCGCCTAGCCCATTAATCGTTTGACCTCAGTCCACCGCCGAGCCTACGCCGAGCGTTTTCTACAACCTCGGTCTTTATTACCCTGAAATTCTAACATTGCAGGATCCATCTAATTCACGGACACAAAATACATTTGATATGTTGTGTGTTCTTCGAGACAACATGCATGCAGAGAGAAGAATACGAAAATCAATTATTAAAATGGTAACTTTTGTATGTAACGACCATCTTCCATTTTATACTTGGAAGTTGACAGTTTCTAGAGATGATTATAGAACAGAACATCAATTAATATTATTTAATAAGTAATAACCGCAACCACATCACCACACGAGCAAGTACACCTAGAGCTTAGGCGGGTCACTTAACCTACCTAAGTTTTAATTTTTATAATAAAATATAAAAATAATTTTAGGACATATCTTATATATTTGAAGTAACCTATTTTATTTTATTTAGAAAAAAATTAAGATTTTCCACAATCTTATATGTTAGTAACCAAAATACTCTATTCAGTTATAATATTACCTATTACAAAATAACCTGATGCAATTTAAAATTAATTAAATAAAAAAGGAAAAGAACTAAAAAAACAATCACCCATAAGAATTAGGATATGCCTCTATAGTTTTGTTCATCCTCCACCATCACGCTTCACACCCGCATGTAAGGACAAAAGACACGTCGAGTGATCAATTGATGAGTTTGACAGTCACCATCACGCCGACCGCCACCTCTGACACCGTTGGCAGCCTTCGGGCTTTTTCGTCAGTCCGTCTCGCCCCTCAAAAACTAAGTACCATCTGATACAGTTGAGAGCGTATTCTAAGATATAAGACCTCGTAGGGTATAATATTAAGAATTATGGATCTTTATTTGCTTATGCAAAATTTTGACCACTACTAGGATTTTTTTTTTTGTATTCTTTCTAATTTGTATCGGTTTCATTTAAATTGTAAAAAACATTGATTTTTCTTCTAAACTCGTTACTACATTACCATAACATAACTCTCTCTTTTGGTTGAAAAGTATATATCTAATTCACGGCAGGGCTTTGCCCCTTAAACCCCATTAACAATAAAATCACAAATTCTTATAAGCGAATAAGATATTAAGATATATATTATTTTTCATAATATTTTTTGATGTATCTATTTTTTTTTTTTTTTTTCTTTTTTAATTTCTAGCTGACTTTAAAAAAAATCATTCAGATTGTCTTGGTTGACTTACTAATCCTCCTTTGGCTTTCAAGAGTAATTAAGTGTATATTTTTTAACTAGCTTCAGATGGTCTTTTTTTAATAAAACATTTGGTGCCGCGAATTTTTTTTTTTTTTTTTTAATTCTCTTTGTCCAAAAGGTTACCAGTATGGTCACTAGTTAGAGTTCTGTCATCAAAAAGATAAGTTACTTTTTAAATTTTTGTGTCCGACAAAATTGGTTATATACTTATATATATAATCAGTATGGTCACAAGACACAACCAATGAAATTTAGAAATATTTATAGTATAATAATAATAATAATAATAATAACTTTTTTGAACGACTTATAATAACACCAGGTTATTACCCATAGGAACCACTTGTAATCATTTTTAATTTTAAAGAAGATCACTTGCTGATTTATCATTGATTACATTGATTCAAAAAAAATCTCAAATAACTGTCAATTTAGGATATACAAATTTTCAGAAATAATTTTTGAACACAAGAGATTGCACTATTATTATGAAATTAAAATTAAATACATAATGTTGATTGTTTATTTTTAGGGATTTATTCAAACTTAACATATTTAAAGATTACAATTGTTGGAAATTAATATGTACACCGAATTTAAATGAAATGAGGGCAAAATAATCAATTAACTTTGTAGAAATATTAGAGTTGGAAGTGCAAGTGTCAAAGAGAATCTCTTTCATTAAGGAGTAGATAAGTAGTCATATTTTGAAAACTTATCATAATATTATAATACTAATTGAAAATCAATCATCTGTAAAATTGTTATTAGCTTCGATTAGTAACACTTTAAATAAAAGTGATTAGTAGAAATAGTTATAACTTATAAGTAGTAGTCGCTTTAAGAATGAGTTGCTCATAAAGTTCACATTTTCAATATGGAAAAAAATAGTGGATAAAGTAATCATTTAAATTTAAATAGAAAAAGAAACTTTTGAGACATATTCGTTGCAACAGTAAAATCAAAATAATTTTTTTACATCTAAAAAGATAGGGATTCTCTAGAAAAATCTTAAAATTTTAGTTTAATTTATGAAAAAGTTACAAACTAATTTTTGTTTACAGAAAAACACAGAATACGAACTAAAACTTCGAAAAACCCTTTTTGGCTGCTTTCGTAGATTTAGCCGGTATTATGTTCTTTTTCGATAGTTTGCTCAAAATATTAGAACTTTTTTGAAAATTACCCGATAACCAAAATATTGAGACTTTTTTGAAAATTACTATGGAATTAATAATATTATTATTAACAAATCATTTATAAACATAATTTTTTTTATTATAAACAAAGGAAATACATTTGTTGCTAGTTTCTAGGAATAAAATGGTCGACTATGTACTTCTCTATTGTTTGTTGACCACTTCAAAGTTTTTATGTTCTTCCTATGTATCGTTGTGGGTGTCATGGTGAGAAGTACCCTATTAGGCATGACCAATACAAGAGTTGATAATATTTATTAATATACAATCAATATGTGTCTACTTGCTATTAGGCATGTTATTATATGATCACGTGTTATTCGAAAATATCATTACACGAACATATAGATCTTTCATTATGTTCTTTAAACCTAACTATCACCTAACCTCCAAATATTACCCGGTAACAATCATAAAATTACACACATCTATTGAGAGTAAAAAGTAAACTTTGAATATCAATTTAAATAGATAATAACATTCACTTGTTTCCATATAAATTATCATTTATGGTTCACTTTTCACATTTTATAAATCTGAGTTATTTGATGGTTGTTAACATGTAAGGTATAAATGTTGGTTTGTAGTTAGGTTAAACAACATAAGAGAAACACCAACGTTAGATGAATGCTAACTAAGTTCATCTCATCATCATACCCACAACAATGCATATGAAGAACGTAGAGAGTTTGAGTGGTCAGGAAGCAATAGAGTACTTAGACCACCAATTTATTCCTAGAAATTAGTAACAACTGTATTTCATTTTTTATAATAAAAATATTTTTTTATGTTTATAAATGATTTGTTAATAATAATATCTATTAATTTCATGGTAATTTTAAAAAAAAATCTCAATATTTTGGTTATTATGTAATTTTTGGAAAAGTCCAAAAATTTTGAGCAAACTAATGAAAAAGGATAGAATACCGGTAAAATCTGGAAACCGGTCGAAAATGATTTTTTAGAAGTTTTAGCCAGTATTCTGTGTTTTTCTGTAAATAAAATTTAGTTTGTGATTTTTTTCATAAATTGTACTAAAATTTTAGAACTTTTCTAAAAATTTACCAAAAAATAAATATATACCCTCTAATTTATTCTTTGATAGTTAGTTATTAACATTTGAAACTATTATATACTCTCTAATTCAGTAAATAAATAAATAAATAACCCAAACTAGTCTAAATTAAAAAGAAAAGATAGATAACTTTTATAATATCTATATGTTGTAGCAAATGTCACGATTTTCAAAATTATAAATATGTTTAAGATTTTTAATATAATAGCAATTTTTTATAGCTTAAACAGACAACAAACAACATATTATCTTATTTGAATCGGTGTATATGCTATCATCACGATAGAAACATTTATGCAAAACAATTAGAACTTGATCATAGTAACAATTAAAAAAGACAAATAAATAAATAAAAAATACAAAATTCATTATATATATATATATATATATATATATATATATATATATATATATATATATATATATAAAGGTGATGCTAATAAAACACCGGGTTCAGCTATTTGGACCCTTTTTATTTTCTTAAAAGACCCCTTAATAATTACTTTAGTTTTTTTCTTAAAGGGTTCAACTATTTGGACCCTTTTTATTTTCTTAAAAGACCCCTTAATAATTACTTTAATAATTACTTTAGTTTTTTTCTTAAAATAAGGTAATCATTACCAAATAATTATCTTTTTATTAATTATTATTACATAATATTAGACCCTCATGACTATTTTATATTTTACTTTAAATAAAACTAATCATTACATAATAAAATGACTTAATATAAAGATTTGTTTATAGAAAAAGAATATTATTTTTATAAATAAGTATTAAAATAAAAGTGTTTATTTTTTTTTCAAATATACAAAATAAAATATTTTAAACAAAAAAATTTAATTTATTTTCGGTTTTTAGTGCAATTTATTAAAATCATTTTTATATGAAAGCATAATAATAAGTGACTTCAAATACGATATAATAATAATACTTAGTTTTCATTTAAATATTTAATATCATTTTATTTTTATTTTTTGGTTTATATAAATATTAAAATATAGAAAATATTAAAATATATAAAAAAACATTGACATGTTTGTATTATAATTTTATTATAAAAAAATAAAATATATAATAAATAAAAAGTTTATAGAATTAAATGATAAATACGAGTTTCAAAAAAAATTAAATTTTAATAATCATAAAAGCTATTAATATTATAAATGCACGAAAATTTATGCCTAAAAAGTCATTAATGAGGGGTTCTCTAAGAAAATATGAGGTCTAATTAGTAGGACCCTAAAACACCCTTTAGAAACCCTATAATCATTTTTATAAAAAGTCAACCTATAATCAATTTTTTGTAATCATTTTTTTCGGAAAACAATGCAATTTCAACCAATAAAAATATTTCAAACATTAATTAGGGTTTTGTCTAAATAGTAAAATAGGGTGTCCTAATAGCCAACCTCATATATATATATATATATATATGTGTGTGTGTGTGTGTCAGCATTCTAGTTTTTATGTAGACTCCACCTTGATAATGAACGTCGTGTTTTAGATAATGATTATCACGCGTTGGTCATCCGTTACTCACATTGAACTCTAACTACTTTTAGAAGTTACAATCATAAATTACTCTTAGAGAAAAATGTTTCAACCAAAGAAAAAAGAAAAAGTATAAAGTAAAACTGCATTAATACACAATAATTAAGCCTCTCTAGAGCTAATAAGTTAGGATGGTCCTTCCACTAAGTATTATTATGTAGTCTATATTCCAATTCTTTCCCTTTCACTCTTTTTGTTGTTTTTGGGATGTAAATAAAGTTCAACACCATCCAAAATTCCAAATGCATATTTTACCTCTTAAGAATTATAATTACTATACATTACATTAGTAAATATAGCATCAATAATGATTCTGTTAAATTTTTTGGAGAATTGAATGTCATTGTCTAGTATCTTCTATAGTTATTATTAAATGTTTGTAGCAATTGATATATAATTGCCCGATAGAAATATATCTCCACATGAACCTATATGGATGTTGCAATAACATATTTAGGAATTTTTGGATCTATATATTTCTTATTCAAACTCCCCAAAGAATCCAACAGATTAAACTGCTACACCTTCCTCGTCCATGGGTGCCTGTCTTTTATAAAAAAGAATGATAACGTGGAATAATCCTTATATTTATCTAACCTCATATACATAATGATCAAAGTCTCAAACCTAGAATTTCACGAAGAGCTTAAGTGACAACTTATAGTTGCTTTATAACTATTATATATATATATATATATATATATATATATATATATATATATATATATATATATATATATATTAAATTTGTTCACCAATATGAATGGTGAACTGGCCAAGTTTTTGGCAAAAATGGTCCCTGTTTCGATTTGGGGCATATTTTGACATTACGTGTATTATTTGTCTATACGTGTTAGCAATTTACCGCGTCTTTATCTTCCCCCACTGTGTTGCGTCTACACGTGTTGACGATCATGCATCAGATCGATATGTTTTGGATTCTTCTTATATTTCTGCTTCATACTTTTCTCGTCATCAACTACTCATGATCGAAACTCCACTAACCTTTGGTGGGATGAACCACATCCAACTTCTTGAGCATGTCGATGTTCCTGAAAAGCATCCCTCAGCGTCGCTACCACCATCTGTCGTTCTGAGGGTTTCTAAGAAGCGATTGAACACCGCCATTGCCACGTCTGCTTTAGTTCGTGTCAGATTAGGGCTCGATTCTGCCACCTCCAGCTTCTTCAGCATGTCGATGTTCCTGAAAAGCATCGATCGGCACCGCTACCACCATCTGTCATTCCAAGAGTTTGTAAGAAGCGATTGAGCACCACCATCGCTACGTCTGCTTCAGTTCATGTCAGATTAGGGCTCGATTTTGGTTTTACGAAACATCTCAGGTGACGCTACCCCCTTTTTCCTCTTTCAATCACTATTCATTTTTCGTTCTTCGTATACTTCTACCTTCTTGACCTCCTAATTAGTTGTTCACAGATTTCATTACACCCATCAAACCTCACCGTCGAAGCCCTCCAACTAACCTGCTCTGTCGGCTTCTTCTGTGACCCAGTTCGAAACAGAGTAGATATCGAAGATAGGTTCCAATCAACCGCCGACAACTGCTGTACTTCACCCGTATGTTCTTCTCGGAAAGCACAAATTCACCCGTGAACAGAAGGTAACACATACAGTTGAAATTATACAATGAAGTTATTAGATAACTCCAATTTCCTTGAAATTGGGGTTTAAATTGGACGAATTTGACCTCGTGTTCCCGTTATTTTTGTTGCATGTGGTGTTTTTTTTACAACCGTCAATACAGGTGGTGGCCAGTTGTGGAGTTGGGTGACATGAATGCATCATGACCAACTCCGACCTGTTCACTGAGTTCTCCACCATCTTCGTTGAAGTTCTGCTTTGTGATAAGTAATTTTGTGTTTTCTTTTGCCGGTTGATTGGCAACATATACGTTGTCAAGGGTAAAACTGGAAATTCATGGTAATTTTTTTGCCATAGGGACCTTTTTTAAATTGACTATCGAGTATTTCTGCACAGGACCCGTTTTTTAATCTTATTTAAACATTATTAAATTGATTTTTTTATACATATCTGATTGCACTTCAAGTACACTACATTTCAATCAAGAGAATCATTTTCCAATTATTGGCGGTGTTAGCAGCCAAGAGATGTTATTGCAATGTTGCAGCCCCAGAAACTGAGTAAGATTTTCAGCCAAAGATGTTATTTCTGAACAAAGTTAGCTCTCTGTTAAGTGTCTCAGCTTATTAATGATTAAACATTTATCCTACTATGCAGGTTTTGAAGTTTTTGATGGAAAAGATGATTCTTTGTGGCTTCCAACAAGTTACACATCCGTTATCGATCACACTCTTACCTTCTCTGTTCCAAGAGATTTGATTGTTTCAATATTCGTGTCTTGAGCTTAACTTAAAACAACGGACTGCAAGTCCATGAAATTCATTCGTCCGGTCAGTTCTGATTTTTAATAGATTTGCTTATTATTACATTTGAAGCAATTTATGTAAGATTTTGTTTTTGAAATGTTTTTCATTTATATTTTAACTTTTAAATAATTTTGATTAATTAAACTTATCATATGTGGTCGTGATGCAGGTTATATTTGAGACCTCGGAGCGACAAAAGAAATGGAACTCAATGGTGAGTTTTTTTATTTATTACATTAAAGAAAAGGTTTTATTGTTTATTATTTTAAAAAAGTTACAAATGAACATATTATAATAATTTAATTAAATTTTAGATCGAAGTAATATTATAATGGTAGTATCAATTTAAAAAAAAAAAAAATACAAATTTCGAAAAGTTTCCTATTACGTCTTTTATATGTTCTATTCTTTACATGGCTAGGAATGAAGACTTTATTCACATTGTCAAAATGGTTTGCTAAAGCCAAATAGATTCACAGTAAATTTAGCTTTATTTATTTTAATTAAATTAACATCCAACACTTTTGCATGTCTTAAAGATTGATGATAGAAATCTCAAATAGGAAGAAGTTGAAGTTAGGGGTTTAAATGTATGCTTTTGAAAACATATTACCTTCTATCTTCTAATTTATACTAATCAAAATAGAACTTCGATAGTAGTATTGTTACATTTTTGGGAAAATACAAAAAAAAAAAAAAAAAAAAAAAAAAAAAAAAAAGGTACTTTCGTTATCCTATCGATTTTGCCATTTACCTGTTTTATTTAGTTATCAAATCATTATAGTTTTTTTTACTATCTCAAAATTGGCTTAATTGGCCTATTTTGATGTTATAGAAATTACCAAAAAAAAAAAAAAAAAAAAAAAAAAAAAAACTAACTTATTTTTACCATTACACTTTTTTTTATTGTCTTAAAATTTTAGTTACTAATTAAGCCGCTACACTAATATTTTTTGATTCATTTAGTCATTAGACTATTAGTTTTTGACGATTTTGGAGTTGTTTAAACCGGTTACCTGAATCAGGTATCAGATCAATTGGGGCTTTCGAAGTAGGAGGGACAGCTCCAGCTTCATAAAGCTTAGAATCAAAAGTAGGGGCTCCTTATTGTGCATGTGTAGAACCGAGATGGATTTCCAAAATAACCCGTGGGTGTGTCCCATGGAACTTCAAGGGAATATGTTCAATACCAACACCATATTTTTAGGATGATGGGGGTACATTATGTCCTTACTCCCCGTGAGTATGTGCGTGTGATATTGAAACTACGAAGGGTACTTCAGAAGATTGGGCGGGAGGGGTAGACTGTGATCCAGATCTAGATCGAATGCCAACATGTGTTTCCTGTTGAGTGGGTCCACTGGTTTTTGTTCTCTTTTTGGTTATAGCTTTTGAGGTTGAAGCCTTTCGTTTGGCTATTTTCTTCTTTCAGCCGCCAATAGAAACCGGTTTGTTCACATCCAAATGATGCTAATCCGAGACTGGGGTATATTGTGTAGGGTCATACATAACTGAAGTCTCAAGATGGTGTTTGAGATAAATTGAGTCAGATAGAACTGCTGCCAACATATGTTGTGGCAAGCGACAAATAGGTTCGAAGGTAGATTGATTCGGTAATCTATAAGTTTTAATAGCCTTAAAAGAACAGTATACCTCTTTGAGATCGGAATTAAGAGGAGTGGCTTCTAATCTTTCATCATACAGCTGTTGAAGCATCAAAGCCCAGAATCTCAGACTCGAGATTTCGTTTGGCTTCCTTTTGATGGCAAACCTCCAAAATTCCTACCATAATACTTCGGTCAAATCATATGTGTTGCTTCTTCCAGAAAAGATGTTGTACACAATGTACAACCAGTCCTTGCTCTTGGTATTAGTACCACCATGCTTCTGGGAAAATCCCCGAAGGATTAGGTACATCACAATAGTACAAAGTGCAAGAATAACGGACTTCTTGAACTCTTTAGCCTTGAATTCACCATTGTACGCAATTTCATTGAGAAACTTCTGAAACTCTTCAAATATGGGTTCTTGAACATGAAAACACTTGGGGTTTTCTGGAATACTGATAGCTTTGAGAAAAGTGTTATTGTGGAGAGGAACAATCTTGTTGTCGGCAATCTTAAATTCACACACATCTTTCTTGATCTTGATTCTCTCAAAAGCTTAATGAAGAATGTGAAGAGGAAGTTTAGGGTTGGGGATTTAGGTGAGTGGAATTGCAATGGTATGATGAGAGATAAACTCGATCATGATGCAAATTAATTCATCATAATCCATGGGATCTAGTGAGACCAGTTGGTTTATTTCCCTAAGGATGGACTCAGTGGATGATGAAGATTTGGAACCCTTGGTAGATTTCTTATTGGTTGCAGTTTGGAAACTTCGGGAACAATTTTGGAGGACGCCATTGATGAACATATGGGAGCTTGAAGAACAAAGTACAGAGAAAGGCTCTAAGAAGATGATGGCTAAAGTGAAAAGTGGGAACAATTAGGATTCAAAATTCATTTATAGGTTGGATATTCCGAGTCGGGTAAAAAAAGAGCTATGATGACAACCGAACACGAAATGGGTTGTATTTAATGCATTGTCGAAAATGGAATCCATAACAACTGTTATACCCAAAAGATGAGACGTCCGTTTGTTTCAAAGGAGAAAATTGTTGTTTCAGTTCTGTCTTACATGCGCTTTATAGGAACGTGTGCCAAAGCACGTTTATTGAGAACTAAAGGATAATCATCAAGAAAAATTACCATTAATGTATAAATGAGAAAACATTTTGGAAAAAAAACTTTAATGAAAACCTTTGAAATCCTTTTACAGTTGAGGATCTCGGATCAATTTGATTTTGAAATTAGATGTCATAAGATCCTTCGGAAAGAATATGAGCACATCATTAGTACATAGTATAGAGTTCAAGATGGCACAATCTCAAACTGAATATCAAAGGTAAAAATGCATGAAGATCTTAGAGGACTAGTTTCAAAAGATTTATATTCCAAGAATAAAAGGATTAGAGCTCGGACTAAGATAATAGATGAACGCACGTTATCGTTTCAAATTTGAATTCTGAGATGAACTTCATAACACACTTGATTTTTAAATAAACTATGAGATGGGATGATTGCAAAAAAACCAACATATATTTTGTCTAGAAGCTTCAAGAGATAAGGAAAGTTGTACAACTTAAAAACTAGAAGAAGTGGTCAAACAAAAAGACACATATAATGATCATATGTTCTCCTAGAGGAAATGATTCCAAGGCGAAATGAATTTGACTTTGGAATTATTTCACTTTCTTATGTTTCCATCATAAGAGTACAAGCCTCTTGGAAGAATTATGGATCAGGCATCATCATTCCTATTTTGTTCAGAAACCCATTAAATTTGGTTTCGTTTAATGCCTTAGTAAAGACATCAGTAATTTCAGTGTCAGATGGAACAAAAATAAGTTCGATGTTTCCTTTTAAAACATGATATTTAATGAAATGGTAATGAATATCAATGTGCTTGGTCATGGAGTGCTAAATTGTATTGTGAGATGTCGAAATTGCACTTTGAAAGTCATGATAGATTGAAATTTATTGAAATCGATAACCATAGTCCAGAAGCAGAGTTTTCATCCAAAGAACTTGTGAAGGGCAGCTTGTAGCAACGATGTATTCTACTTCGACTGTTGAGAGAGCAATATAGTTGTGTTTCTTAGATGACCAGCTAACCAATCTTCCACCCAAAAATTAACAACCTCCTCAAGTACTTTTTTCTATCTACTTGAAGACCTCCATAGTTTGAGTTGGAGTATGCTTGAAGAAGGAAACTTTCATTTGTTGGATACCAAATTCCGAGCTTCTTTGTTCCTTTGAGATATCGGAAAAGTTGTTTGATAGCCAGAAGATGAGATAGCTTTGGATTGACCTAAAATCTTGCACACAAGCATGTAGAGAACATGATCCTAATGACTTGCAATAAAGTATAGTAGCGATCCATTCATTCCCATATAATTCTTTTGATCAATAGCAACACCAGATGGGTCCATGAAGATCTTGTATCCGAAACCCATTATAACCTTTGCAGAGGCACAAGTGTCCATTCAACACACTTTCAGAAGTTCAGAAATGCATTTCTCCTGGTGAATAAAGATTTCTCTGTTTGTTTTCTTGACTTGGAGTTTGCGGAAGAAACTTAATTCATGATTCATGCTCATTTGGAATCGACTAACCATTAACTTTGCGAAATCAACAACCATCATTGAATCTATGGATCCAAAGATGACATCATCAACATAAATTTGGACTAACATGAGATGATTTCCATCTAATCTTCAGAAAAGGGTAGGATCAAGAAATTCTCTTTGAAAATCGAAATACTTCAGAAAATCAGTGAGACTCTCGTACCAAGTGCGTGGAGCTTGCTTGAGTTCATAAACAACTTTTTGAAGTTTGTAACAAATAGTTTGGATATGAAGGATTTACAAAACTAGGGGGATGTTGAAGATACACTTCAGTATCCAGTTCAACGTTGACAAAAGGGACTTTTGACGTCCATTTGGTAAACTTTAAAGCCTTTGTAAGCTGTATAAGTGAGAAAGATTCGGATAGTCAAGACAAGCAACAGGAGTGAAAGTCTCGTCGTAACCGAGTCCTTCAATCTAAGTAAATCCTTTTGCCACCAATCTTGTTTTGTTTCTGATAATAACTCTGGCGCCATAGAGCTTCTTTCGAAAGACTCATCTTGTGATAACAATAGGGTGATTTTGAGGAGGAGGGACAAGAGTCCACACTTCATTTTTGTCAAATTCTGCTAAATCTTCTTTCATAGTTGTAATCCAGTCAACATGTTCTAAAGCTTCCTTGATGGATTTTGGTTCAACCATTAAAATGAATGTCGAGAAGTGACACTCATTTTGGATGTTCGTAGCAGAACGAATTTTAATACCAACATTTAGATTTCCAATGACTTGATCTGTAGGATGATCATTTGTCCAGATGTGTAATCTCGAAAGTTCTTGTGAAGCGGATGATCCGATATCAACAATGGGGTTATGATAGAAAGAGAGATGTATGAAGATTTTATGTGTGGTCTTTTTGCACAACAATAAATTTAAAGAGTCAAATGTCTTTTTAAAATCGACCTTAAAAACATGGCTTTGTGGTTTACCTTTTGGTCCCAACTGTAAATTTCATTGACCAAAAAATGGGTTGTCAACCATGTGTTGACGTGATATAAAGATTGTTGTAACATCACTTACAAGAGAAACGATCATCCTTCTACGCCGATTTGAAAGGCATTTGTCGATGATTTTGTAAAAGCATACAATAAGGCTTATTGTGCGTAAGTTTTTCAAGGAAATAAATGGTCTTGTGATTCAAACTATTTAAAAATGCCCATAAAGTCATCTTGGAGTATATCTAGAGATTATCCGTTGATTTTGAAGGTCATTTGTGAATAATAAAAATGGGCTCATACACACACACCAAATTCATTAATACTATGATAAAATTCAACACGTATCAAACTGTCGCTAATTGTATTTGTAAGTGGGATTAAAAACAGAAAAGTATTATTCATTTACAAATAATCCACAAGGATAATTAACAACGAAACCTTGATATAATTCTACGGATTCCAACATATTAGTGATAGTTTGGCAACGAGTTAGAAATGGATTATCAAGGGATTGGTGACACGTTATAGTGACAGATTTGCAACGGATTCACAACGTACCCTTTAATGATATGTAACCTATGCGATCACACACCTTAGACCTCCTAAGGGCCGGCTATGAGTCTATTAAGACTAGAGGGAGTACTATCACACTTGCTATAATTCACGTATGCATCACATAGGATTTGGCATGTTGCTACAAAAAGTTTACCATTTGCAGGGCATCGGTTGGCTTGCTTGCCATACTATTTATTTTTTCTAAAACCAATTTATTAATAATAATCAATTTAAACAAATTATTTTAAAATTAAAATTTCATTAAACTTGAAAGGAAATTACAACAAAACTATAAAAACAACATAAAATTTAAAAATATATAACATGGAAATTAAAATTATGAAACATAGATAGATAAAGGACATTTTCATCGGAAATTTGGTCGTCTAAATTATCGAACGGTTTTATGTTAAGATTGATGCATTCAACGATCCAAATATATTTCGTCAAGTCTCTACGAAGAACATGATGGGTCTAAACATCATGAATTATTGCTCTCATCGTCAAGTACTTATCGTTTCCAACCTCAAAAGCTTCTATCGGTGGAACGATCTCATTTTCATTATATTCATATATTGCATTTTCTTCGTCTTCGAGAAACATATTATGCAATATGATACAAGTATACATCACATCACTCATTTTCTTCTCATCAACAAAAAGTGCATGGTATTTAAGTATATGCTAACGTTTTTTAAAAGCGTTAAACGCTCGTTCAACATCCTTCCTCACATTCTCTTCAGCCCTCTTAAACTTCAACCTTTTTTTGATCATTAGGACAAGACAATGATTTCACAAAACAAGAATGCTCCGGATGTATCCTATTCCCAAGATATTACATGTATCTATATGACGTTCCACGCGCATCAAATGAAGAATCTGGTGCAGTCTCGTTATACACGTCGTCGAATAACGGAGACATGTTAAGAACTTTTATGTCATTGAGGGAACTAACAGAACCAAAGAATATATGTCCTATCCACAAATCATGTGAGGCCACCACTTCAAGTATGATAGTTGGATAATCATGACCACCTCAGGTGTAAAGGACTTGATGTGCATTCGGGTAATTACATCATTACTAGTGGAGACGATCTAGGCTTCCTAACATTCCAAGGAAGTCGTGCACATTCGAATGATGATCATATAATTTTTGGATATCATTACAAGTAGCTTTACGCAAATATCATGGATCATACAGTCTCATGAAATACTTACAAAATTTGTGAAGGCTTTGTCGTGCAATATGTCCGAGCATCATAAGATTCTCATCTAGTGCATCGGCCGGGGGAAGTGATGTATACTATTTGACAAAGTGCGACAATGCATTTTTGTAAGGGAATAAAATCAATTGTATCTCTAGCATCTGCATGGTTTTAAAAATATGGACACATTGTCGTGATGCCGTTGACTATAGGCTGAAACATATATTTGTGCATACGAAACCGACAACAAAAATAATATCCTTGAAAAGTTGTGTGTTCTTTAAATAATCTTCCATGAGGTTTTGGTGAGCAACTTCATGATTTATTTATATAAACCTTCTTTTTTCTCCGACAATCATTTTTGACATTTGTTGACATGGTTCTATCTTTTGTTCAACCTCTTGAATGACCTCAATGGTCGATTCGAGTAACACATCAAAAAAAACCGCAACAATGAAAAAGATGAAGACGACACTTTTAGAGAAAGTGGAGACCGAAGAATAAGGTTTTAATGTACTATGTGAATGGATGTAAGCATGTATTTATAGTTATTTTAAAAAATAAATCAATAAAGAGTCATTGCTCATTGGTTGAAGTGTGGTTGCCAAAACTCGGTAGTAACTCACCAAGTACCGTCGCCGAGTAGAGGTTACCAAAGTGGAGACGTGGTGTTTGCCGGGTCCCCTAGGATTTGCGGAGCCATCGCCGAACACCATTCCGTGAAGTTTAACGCTAGTGGTACAAATTTTGTATAGATAAAACAAATTAATAAAATAACCTAAATAATTATGAGAAAATTGAATAAAAACTTGAATATGATTTTGTTGCTTATAGAGGTAAACTGGAATATGTGTTTTCATCGTAGACACTAAAAATATCTATACTTTAAAATGCAATATTTACATATCATTAAAAAGTAATCAAATCGTCATAAACTTTTTTAAAATTGCAGGTTTTATTTACTTAATAAACTATACATAAAAATACAAAATTTTCGTTGTGAACCACTATTACCTTCAAAAATATGTTGGAAAGTAGTGTGTTTTAAAAACGTCAAATAAGTAAAAGGGAAACATGCACATTAACTGTGGGTTTTAAGAACTTATTACGTCAGTTTTCTTGTTATTACAAGGATGTTGACTTAAAAACAGTACCTCGTTCATGTGGGCATTATTTCTTTTCTTTTAGTTTTTCTTTTATTATTATATGTACATTGGAGTTATCTAAAATGGGAAAAATAAACAAAAATTCTAATTTCCATTTGAAAAAAGATAAAAGGTCAATCATAAAAATGATTACACCAAGAATTAAGAATGGAATACGAGGCGTTCTCTTTTTCCCCAGAAACCTTTATATATTAATTAACTAAAACCAAATACGATATATATATATATATATATATATATATATATATATATATATATATATATATATATATATATATATATATATATATATATGAAAGAAAAAAAAAAGTAGAGCTATAATATACGTTTAGGGTCTGCTAAATTTACAGCCCGTTGAGGGAGTGACGGTGAAAAGCAGAGCAGGACCGTCTGGTTGAATCAGATAGTGATTGATTGGACGGTGATTAGGTATAGTTTTGAGACAGGCCTCACTGTGTAAAATGTGTTTCCACTTTTAGTAGATAGATTTGCTTGCATGGGGTCTGACGGACGAATTACTTGATGTGATTACATATTCTCTAACAAAAAAAAAAAAAAACAAAAATCTAGAGAAATGATTTGTTTATATTTTGAAACAAATATAACCATTTAAATATAAATTGTTGTGTTAGCAATTTGTGTTTACATGTCATTTATATAGGTCACATATGAATTCATATAATTATATGATAAAAAAAATTAAAACACCGAAACGACACGATTTAACGATCTATAAAACATGTATTATGTATAAACATAAGCACGCTACATAATTGAAGTTTATCTTTCCATCCCTCAAATAAAAATTCAATACATATCGATTGAAGGCAAACGGGCAACAAGCTGCACCGCTAGTTTTTTCTGGATGACAAAATCAATTCTTTTGAAAACAACATTTGTAGATCTAGAAGATATGACATTAGAATGCATAACCCGTTGAACTCTATTAAGGAGCTCCACCGCCTCTCGTGCAAGAAAACCAAATGTATCGAATGCAAAAGGAACAAACACATGTTGATTTTCTTTACATCATTCTCGTGCTTTACCACTTTGCGCAGCGGCTTTCAAAGCGGCATGCCCAGCTGTGAAACCCCCGCTCCATAAACCAACGAGAAGAGAAACCCCAGTAAGATTCACGCGTGCTTTACATAATTAATCTGTTTGACACATAATGCGATACGAACATAATGTTTTTAAGGCCGAACGGCATATAGCAGGAAAACAAAGAAAGAAAGGGAACTACACCCTGCTACAGTACACCCTCGGTGCTTGGTAGGTGAAAGGTAGGATTGATGCTGTGTGTGTGTGTGTATATATATATATATATGTATATATATATGTACGTGTGTGTGTGTATATATATATATATATATATATATATATATATATATATGTACGTGTGTGTGTGTATGTGTTTTAAATACTTTGGTATCGGGGTACATAATTGTGAGATTGATAGGGTTGCATCTATTTTACATTATGAGCCCACAAAGTTCTCATTCATTCAATTAGGTTTTCGTATTGAAGCCAATACGAAGTTTACTAGAAATAGGAAATTTAAATCTAAGTTATGCTTATGGAAAGCAAAAAAACTCTCATTTGGTGGTAGACTCACTCTTGTTAAATCTATGTTGGGTAGTGTTCCTCTCTTCTATTTATCGATATTCAAAGCTCCCAAGAAGATTATTGATTTGCTAGAAAGCATTAAAAGAAAGTTTCTTTAGGGAGGCTTTAAGAATAAAAATAAAATTTATTGGATGGATTGGGATAAGGTTACTAAAGGTGAGCTTGGGGTTGGGTGTCTTAGATCTTTAAATATTGCGCTTCTTGCTAGGTGGTGGTGGAGCCTTAAAGTTGAAAACGGTGATCTTTTGTAATATTCCAAACCAGGTATTACCTTTGAAGACCTTGAAATTTTTAAATATTGCAAAATAAGTCCCTTAAGTACGTTGGGCGGACTTCATGAGTACGCTTAGCGTACCATGCATGGATGATCGCGGAGGGCCAACACGTATGATGGGCGTACCAAAGAGTACATAGGGCGTACGTGACGGATGTACAAACCCTAATTTCCGGACTTAAGACATATATAAGCATCCTTATCTCATTTGAGCCTCACCCTAGCCAACCTCCTTCATATTCAAACGTCCCTGAAAACCCTAAAATCATTAGAAAGTGTGTTCTTGAGCTTTTAAGTGGTTAAACATCATCCTTATTGTGTGTTAGCTACAAAGAAGAAGATGAAACATGCTTAAACGAGGAAAAGCTTCTGGATCTTGCATTTTGAGCAGCCTAGGAATCTTAAGGACGTAAAAAGCTTTCACCTTGGTTGTCATTTCCATTTCTAGAGCTAGGGTTTTCCCTTTAGTCCCTTTTTGAGCTCTTGAACCACCTCTTGAGAGTTTGAGCAACTCTAGAGCTTAGGGAGGATAGATCTGAAATCCTTTAGTCCATTTATAGCATTAAAATGGAGTCTTGATGGGTGTTTTTGTTGGATTAATGTCTAAGTCCATAACTATAATTGGTAAGATTTGACCCGACCCGGCATGGTCCATTTGGGTTGCATACCATCATGCACTTGGATAGACTAAATGAGAGAAATAAGACACTTATGGTTATTAATATATTATAAGTTCTAGTATATTAATAATAAGAATAATGAGATTATTTAATTAGTATTGATCAAGAATTAATCTAGCATTAATTGAGTGATCAAAAGAAGACTAATTAAATATATGGGTTGATTGTGTAAATCATCCATACTTGTATAGTGGGCTAATGCTCCATGGATTATATAGTTGGGCCAAAACCCATATGATGCTCCATGGATGCTCCATGGTGTATTTGAACCCATGGATCCAAGGAAATGGAAAGTCATGACAATTAGGGTTTACCCTAATTGTATAACTATATAAGCATCTTATTCTTGAGGAAAATCGGCCACTAGTGAGAGTAAGAAAGGGCTAGCCGATTTTCATGAAGTGTAGAATTCTCTCTAAGTTATTCTAAGTGTTTTGATGATTGTGAACCATTTGAGGTGTCACACTTGGGGCACTAGGCACTCAAGCTTCATGAAGACATTCTACATCAAAGAGGTATGTATTCTATCTTGTTATATTGATAGTTTTGTATGCTAGATTAGGATAATACCTTGGATGTTCGTATTTGCATGTATAATAGAGAAAACATAGATCCAAGGTATTTAGGGTTGCATGTACACTTAGGAGTGTTAGAATGCTCATAACCCAACAGTGGTATCAGAGCCTAGGCTTGTTTTCTTGTTATACCTGCAATAGAAGCTGAAAAATCGAAATTGGTGCTGTCAGCCCAGCAGACTCGCCGAGTCCATGAAGGGACTCGACGAGTCCAAGGCAAAATGCATCCAACTCGCCGAGTTGTGTTCATGCACTCGACGAGTTGGACCCCAGACAACATATTTTCGAGTTTTTTTGGCTAGAAATGAACTAGGAACATTACCCTAAGTTGTTTTTGAACTTATAAACTTGTTTTTGTTGTGGTAATGTTCATGCTAATCCAATTTCAAATATACTTGTCAATAGATTCATGTTTTGTATTAGTTTAAAGGTTAGACTAATTACATGAAAAAGTTTGATTTGAATTATCTTGTTCTTATGAGTTTCTTAGATTAATAGAAAAGTTGAATGAAATAGTTGTTTTCAATCCATTTTAATCTAAGAGTTGAGTATAAAATGTGTTTGTGTAACTTGTCCTCAAGTTACATGAAGAGTCACATTAAAGACTCATAAAACTCATAAAATTGGCAAAGGTTACAAAAAAAATGAAGAGTCTAGTTCTAATTAATTGGAGTTATGACTCCATAATTCGTCCTCAAGTTATGGAGGACCAAGAGTCTCTTCATTAAATAAATAAATAAAAAATAAAAAAAATGTAACCTTAATTAATTCCATAAGTTATAAAAATAAAGAAAAGTTAATTCTTTATTAGTTTAAAGTCTTCCATAATTTGTCCTCAAGTTATGGAACTTGAAGAGTTTTTGGATTAAAACTACTTTAAATACATAAGTTATGGAATTAATTAGTTTTGAATAGTTTCAAAACTTGCCCTCAAGTTTTGGAAATTGTAAAGTTTTCTCTTATGAATACTTTAATTCCAAGTTAGCCCTTAGAATTTTAAAAGTTAAAATTCAACCCTTATACTTTATAATATTATAAGTTAATAATATATACATGTATAAGAGTAAAGTCGGTCTTACCGCTAGTACGCCTCATTCACGAAGCCGGTCTATAAGGTGGGTATAAGGTTGTTGCCTATAAAATGGCAACTTAATGGGTGTCCACTCTCACCCACCGCTTGCTTGACTGGTGGAGGGTCGTTAGCCGAACGGGTTTGACAGGACTATAATTCTCCCTTCATTAAAAGTATTAATGATAAATACTAAGTAACTAAACTCTTAATAATTCCCAATCTTAGTTACTTAGGAAAATGTGAAGAAGGTGCTAATCCATGAAATTACACTTTGCACTTTGTTTAAGTCGGTTAGTGGAGCGTGTGTGGTTAACCGGCACACTAACTCGTATTTAACAAGGTAGGCAAAGGGTAACTTAATGTTTATCATAGTATCGATGGAGCGTGTAACCAGCACATCGATTGAGGGGTAATTTATTAAGGGTACCAAGTAATTTGCATGGTTACTTCACACCTTGTTTTGTGATCCTCGGCATCCCAGTCACAAAACCTGAAGGGCACACTCGAGATTGAAACATGCCATTGAACAGTTCAATGAATCTCAAAAGATCTAGGAGTTTCAAAACCAATTAAAACCTAATAATACATTTCGTTTATCTTGGTGGAAATTGGTGAATCGTCATTCACCTACCTTCAAATTGTTTTATAGCTTGGATTACGGCATACCTCTTCTAAGTTATAAAATAGTCTGTTGGGTCCTAGCCTTAATATTTCATATTGGGTGTCATATTAAGGACTTTAAAATCAACTATCTTGAATATCTCCCAAAAAGATGTCTGGTTTAGACATTTATGATCTTCCCAAATCTCTTGAAACAAGCTTTCCTAAATGAAGATGATGTCCCATGGAAATCATACTTCTGTCACCTCCTCCAAATTATTCTCCCTACCCCACAAGTTCTTTAAAAGTTTAAAGTCACTCGAGCCCTATTGGCAAGTAAAGGTCTTGGTGTGGTCACATCTTGGAGATGTAGTCACATATTGACAAGCCGGGAGAGTTGGGTGTCAAAGTCTTGAGAAAGTTGGTGGTTCAATCACTTTCTAAGTCACATAGTGAGTTCCTTTGGGACACCTATGAAATAGACTATGACAAGACCCTTAATGATCTTATCTATTGTTAAGATCAACTTCCTGAAACTTTATGGACATTGACAATGGTGACACTGGAAATACAGAAAAAGCATTCTCTTCCCAATGGAAAGGGATCGGCCATAGTCAACTCGGTTGAACAAATGGTAAAGAGAAAAGCTAAGTCTGTGATAGTCCCGTGTACCATTATCAAAGGGTCCATATGTTTATATTGCCAAAGAAAGGGTCATTATTTGCGAAATTGCCAAATTTACCTAAGGATGTTAAAGTCAATAAGGTTGACTCTACTTCACGTAAAGTCCACTACTCTAATTCTGTTAAGTTTCTATTCTGAGATTCCTGATACATGATGTGACTGGGTCACATGGTGATATTTTAAGAATCAAAGAAAAGTGAAGAAACTTAAAGAAAGAATATGTTGAATCAGATCGCGTAGATGGATTTCTATCGCATAGTTTGAAGATTTGATTCTTGAGCTACTTCTTAGGAGTTATGAGATCTTGCTTAGGAATAGATAACAACAAGTTTTCATATGGATTGTAAGGATAAGTTTTTCCGCATAGTTTTAAAATAAAAGAAAAATTTTGGTTTTATTTATTTTAAAATATCCTTACAATGGCATTTGAGGAAAAATTGTTGCTTATATGATTCCATTAATAGCAAGAGTGGAAGTATGAAATTGATTCTTTCATTTGTGGTAATGTCTAAATTTATCAAATAAAGGAAAGATTCTCATCACCAAGTCTCAAATGGACCGAAACTTGGAATCATGCAAGTTGTATTGCATGATGAATGAGAACTTTCAAGTATTGGAAAAATTAAGACTAATTACTTGTTCACATGGATGTGTGAGTCAAGTAATGGACTAAGGGATCGAGTACATAGTCATGTGCACTGATTAAGTCCACCACAAAAGATGTAAGGCTATTCGTCATAGTTTACCAAAGCTCAGTAAATATGATTATACTTACAAGCTTAAGTGTAACTCTGAGACATTGGAAAAGGTTTCAATGCATAGCAGAGCGGTTAAGAAGAATCAAATTAGGCAGAAGGATAAAAGTTTCTCAAATCTGAAAAGATGGGAGAGTACTTTAGTATCAGCTTTGTGATCATCTTAATGATTAAGAAACCATATCAAAATTTGTTCTCTAAGGAAGTCTTAGTGCATTCTTATGACTAAGAAGAAGGGATCTTGAATTGTTGAAATGGTTAAATCAAGAAGATGAGTCATACTTCGTTCCAATACAAGTCTTAGAGTCATACTCCAAAATTATAATTTGAGTGACATGTCTTTAAGAAGGTTTAAAAACACTTATCAAATGTAAGAGTAAAATTTTTCTACTCTTGTACATTTGAAATTGGTAAGTTGTGATGTTTTGGATAAAACAAAGACCAACTAAGGCCAATTGTGTGAAGTGTTTGTCTTGATTAGAATCCGCACTATCTCTTGGATGTTTGACGAGGTAGTCTTATAGGTCAAGAGTACAGTGGGAGTCTTAAAGGTCTTGAAAGTCTCAAGAACTAATCAAGAATGAAACCTGAAGTTCCTCACTAGCACACAACTTGAGGTTTATAACCTATCGTGTTGACATATTCTGTGTCCATTCCAGTTAAAGTTGGCTTTGCATATGAGTTCTTAGAGTTCTCAATGTGTTGCACAACAACTTGGAAGCAATGGCAGGCCCTTGAGCTGCCAGGTGGCAAGAAGTTAAGATTGAGTTCAGTCCATATGAGTTCGGATTTGTCATTATCCTTCTCTTGTGACTATGGTTTTGACAATTCACATGGATAAGAACCCATACACCATTAAATCTAAGTGTCATAAGGTTTCTCTCCGATTCATGAAAATGATGGTGAGGAAACACTTCCACTAAGTAGATTTTAGCTAGATAGCAATTGTGATATTTGCATTCTCAAAGTCATTAGTGGAGCGTGTGTGGATTACCGACACACTAACTTGGACTTGTGAGAAGTGGCAAAAAGGTCTAACCATTATGATTACGGCATCCCTCTTCATAATTGTTTAGACACACAAGTGTGCTATCTAAGGGAAGGTGTATGTTTTTTGATAAAGTTCTATCAAAACAATCCAGTATCAGAAATCTGAACTTTGGTAAGAAAGTCAATAAAGTATTGATTTCTAGAAGTCGAGCTTTCTGAGTACATGTCAAAGCTAGTGGGAGCATAAGTGTTATGCTAATAATCATCATGTTAGTGGGAGCATGATAATTATGATAAATATTGCAAGTTAGCAATGTTAATTATAGAAAACAAAAGGTTTCAATTGGAAAAAGTTGTTTTGCTATAATTAAGGGAGAGGAAATTATACTTCATCTCAAATCTATAAGCTTAGATCGTGAGGTTTTAATCATTTAGTCAAGGATATATATGAATTTCATGTTAGAATGGCTCAACATAAGGAAATTTTGTATATGGTTCCATTATTTGCGTTCTAAAATTTGATTATGATTACGGCATGCCTTTTCATAATATGAATTATGAGAACTTGGCAAATAGAAATGGAAATGTTATAGCAAAAGACTGGTTTAGTCTTTATGTGAGACATCATGAATCGGGTCTCATATGCTTCGGATATAGGATCGATTACATGTGCTATAGTTCTCCTTTCTAAAAAATTTCCAAATGCCTAGGGCATTAAGAAGGGAAAAGGTTTAGAACTGGATATGACTAAAAGGATTAAACAATTGTCGAGGAAAATCTAAGGTTTACCAAAGATTGGTTGCTCAAGGACAGTTGGAAGTGTAGTGATAATTCTGGAAGGACCATATTGACATAATCTGTAAGGAGGCAACTCTTTTTCAGAAGTGATAGTCAAAATGGAATCTGGAAATGTTTCAAAGTCAGAGATTTCAATCTGTGTAAGATTATGGAAACTTAATGCAAGAAGGATGTTTCCAAGGAGTTGATCTCCTTTGGAATACTCTGTAATGATTTTTGCCAAGTCTTTCTGACTTTGTGCATAATCATTACAAGAGGATCAATGCATATAAGTTTAGAATCTAACAGATTTCAGTAAATGACATGAATTTGGAATTCTTGCATTTGCAGTAAGGATTTGGGAGTGTGAAAAGAGAATCATTGAAGTTATGTTCAATTGATCTAGTTCACAAAGTAAAGATCATAGACAAACATAGTATGCATACTTGGTGTATGGCATGACTAGTGTTTAGAAAACATAGTGTGCATGCTTGGAGCATGGGAAAACTATTGTTTTAAATTCAAGAATAATGTTGATAGCTGAAACAGTATACAATGAATAATGTGTAATCATATGGTGATAAATAAAAGGTGTTTTATTTATATTCATAAGTTCTGAGACCATATTGGATTCAATTATTATTGTGTTTCACTTTGCATGTTTTGACTTCCCGAATAAACTAGGTTATTCTTTCGGAATGACTACGTTATTCAAACCATCCACAGTCGGTCATATGTTGGAAGTAGATATGAATTAAGACTGTCATGGGTTGGCTTGTAGAGGTCTAAGTTGTTGGACAAAGGGCTACAACACTCATGAGTGCTCATAAGTTCTGAGTATTGGATTCAAACCGCGCTCATTGGAATCACTTCATGGATTTTACCACAAGTGATCATGAGACGATAATATCTTATATTCTTCAAACCTAGAGATATGAGTTGTTACTATGAGTTGGTTGTACATTGATTGCACGAAACTGCATTTGGTAACTCGATGCTATAAAACGTGTCTTTGTGTATGATTCAACAAGTAGTAGAACAAGCCATATGAGTCGAAGTTTATCCATTCCTTTTACCTTCGGGATAAAAGCGATATCTGTGGGCCCCTCGATGATTTGATGATGACAAATGGAAGTGCTCGGCCGGGCCAGGACTGATTTGATTTGTTCAATTAGTCAGTCGTCATAAATCGGAAATCGGGAAACAACAAATGGACAGAGAGAATGATTATAATCCATGTCTCAGTCCATATGATATCTAGAATGGAGGAATATATGATCCCTTATCTAATGGACAAGTCATTGACAAAGATCAGAGTTCATCTACAAGGTCAGAGTTCGACAGAAGCTTTTGAGAGCTACGATTGCCAGTTGGTTCCTGAAGTCATACGCAATAATAGTTTTAGACTTATCCAAGTGGGAGACTGTTGGATTAATGTCTAAGTCCATAACTATAATTGGTAAGATTTGATCCGATCCGGCATGGTCCATTTGGGTTGCATACCATCATGCACTTGGATAGACTAAATGAGAGAAATAAGACACTTATGGTTATTAATATATTATAAGTTCTAGTATATTAATAATAAGAATAATGAGATTATTTAATTAGTATTGATCAAGAATTAATCTAGCATTAATTGAGTGATCAAAAGAAGACTAATTAAATATATGGGTTGATTGTGTAAATCATCCATACTTGTATAGTGGGCTAATGCTCTATGGATTATCTAGTTGGGCCAAAACCCATATGATGCTCCATGGTGTATTTGACCTCGGGGGGTTCCCAAGGCATTGGGCTAAAACCATGTGGGGGTTCCCATGGCACCCGGAGTAAGACCCTGGAGGGTTTCCGGGGCTTCCCTATATGTTTGTATGCATGGCTTATGTGGTATATGTAGCTTCTATAGCTGATATGACATGTGTTTATATGGAATGTATGTATGGTATGCTCTGGGGAACTCACTAAGCATTAGCTTATAGTTTATTGATTTGTTTCAGGTATATCTGAGCCTAATGGTGTACACCCTCTGACATTTGTTTTGATGGGACACTCTGATGTTTTGAATAAAATGTTAATGTTATGAATTTTGAAAACAATGGTTAATGTTACTCCACATTTTATGGAAATGTTTGGTTAATTAAAAATGAAAATTATATTTTGAAAAATTGGGTTGTTACATCTTTGGTCCTCTTGCATTAAACCGATATATAACACGAGCTGCATTGATGACTAACCTTTCGCTAGATGTGGTATTTCGAGTATGTGGCTTTCCATTTACCAAATAAAATGGGACCTTGAAGAACGAGGTATATCTCTTGTTGATCGTTTTTATAGGAAATTAGGAGATGGTAAGAACACGTATTTCTAGAAAGACAAGTGGTGTGGTGACATGAATCTCAAAAAATCTTATCAGGAGCTTTTTAAGACTAAGTCCTCCAAAACCTGCATGGTTGCAGATCGGATGGAAAGAAACAATTTTGGAGACTTTAATTGGTTACGGAAGACACAACCTAGAAGTAGAAAGGAGAGTGAGGAGTTGGTCAACATCAGTGTTGCTGTTGCAAAAGTTTCGTCGAACTCTTCCATTGATTCTTGGCGTTGGATGGAGAACTCCTCGATGTATTTTACTACTAATTCATTGAGGAGAATGATGGTTGGAAATCTAGAGGTTGACAACAATAATAAGAACTTTAGATGGGTTATTTGGGTGCCCATTAAAATTAACTGTTTGGTTTGGAGGATTTTATGCAATAGAATTCTTGTGACTGCCAATCATGTGGCTAGGGGCATTGTTGTTTCTACCACTTTTTGTCTTTTTTGTAATAGTGAGGAGGACGTCGTAGATCATGTTTTTTTCTTAGATGCCCTTTTACCTATCAAATTTGGTCATGGTTTGTCTACTAGTGTGGTATCAATGTTGATGTGTTAGTCCTTAGGATGGAGCTGCTCAAAATTTTGGAAGTCTCGACTCATGGAAGGAATATGAACAAACTCATACTTCCTCCACCACCTCCATTGATTCTCCCTGACCCACCTTTTCATCGACTTGAAATGTTCAAGGTCACTCAAGCCCTATTGGCATGCAAGAATCAAGATGGAAGTCCCGTGTGTGCACACGTTCTGAATATGAAGCTGCACATTGATAGACTGGGAATGTTGGGTGTCGTTTTCCCAAGGAAGCTGGTTGTTGACTTGATTCTTCAATCACTTGCTGAGTCGTATAGTCAGTTCACAAAGGACTACCATATGACAGACCACAACATGACCCTTATTGAATTGACATATTTGCTAATTGTTGCTGAATCAACAATGATTTGGCGCACTGGTAAAGCAAAATTGATTGGAAGATCTACTTCCCAAATTTTCATGGACATAGGTAATAAAAAAGTTGATAGTGTAACATCCCCCTCTGGCACGTATCACAATATTGTCCGCTTTGGGCCACTCGGCACGAGGACTTCCCAGGGGGTCACCCATCCTGGTACTACTCCCGCCCGAGCACGCTTAACTGCAAAGTTCTTATGGGATCTGCTGCCCTCACGGCTTTAAAATGCGTTGTGATAGCGAAGGTATCCACACCCCTTATAAGGAATGCTTAGTTCTCCTTCCCAGCCGATGTGGGATCAGATCTAACCCACTTTCACCCCCCATTATAGGGTTCGACGTCCCCGTCGAACACATCGACCCGTGCCCTAGCTCTGATACCATTTGTAACATCCCCCTCTGGCACGTATCACAATATTGTCCGCTTTGGGCCACTCGGCACGAGGACTTCCCAGGGGGTCACCCATCCTGGTACTACTCCCACCCGAGCACGCTTAACTGCAGAGTTCTTATGGGATCTGCTGTCCTCACGGCTTTAACACGCGTTGTGATAGCGAAGGTATCCACACCCCTTATAAGGAATGCTTAGTTCTCCTTCCCAGCCGATGTGGGATCAGATCTAACCCACTTTAATTGTAACGCCCGGGTTTCAGGGCTAAGCATTTTTGTCAAGTAATAGTCTAGGTCAACTATTGTAACTCTTTTTGAAGTAATAAATATGAAATATTTGAGTATTATGTGAATTATGTGTGTTTGTGTGTTTATTGTTTAATTATAAATGTATAATTAATAAAGAATAAAATGAGCGTCAAAATTAAAGTGTGAGATAATCCCGATATCTCTACATAAAGTTGTAGAATATGTCTCAATGTTTCCGTACATATAAAGAACGCCGAAATCCGAGCTATAACAAAGAAGTTATGGCCCGCCGAAGTTTTACGGCAAAACCGGCACGGCACCGGGAGACGTAAATAGTGAATTTACGATAGAAGACTTTTTAGCCTTAGCAATCTAAACAAAAGTCTACTCGATAAAAAGAACGCCCAAATCTGACTTCGTATGAAGAAGTTATGAGATTTTAAAAAGACCAATCCTGTCCCGGCCTGTTAAAAATATAACTTTAAAAATAAAGTCAAAATTAGCCGACGAAGTCTAAACGAAAGTTGTAGAGTACGCCTCCACCTACGCGTGGATATAAAGAACGTCAAAAACGGAGTTCGTATGAACGAGTTACAAATTATAATAGCATATTTACGTATTAAAATAAAGTATAAATCATGTATACGTACACATATATATATACATATGTATATATCATTAGAAAGGTATCGACGATGCGGTCATTATAAGACTAATATTGAGTTCTTTCGACATTAGTTTAGTACAAATATCATTAAATCCATTTAAAATAGTATTATAGAGGGGTGTTTAGTTGTTTATATAACTAAAAGGTCATTAAGTAATTATAGAGGGTAGTTTTTGAAAATTCAATTAGTATAAATAAGAGCCTTGGGCTCTCATATTTCTTGCACCATTCTCTTGATTCAAGAGTCTTTCTCTCCTTATCCCCCGAGCATTTCGGTCCCTCGTGATTCGACTTCTCTTTCTATAGTTTAGTATAGTAAGGTGAGCGCTGAAGCGCTGCACGAATCTTTCTTAGAAAGATTCAGCGACGAAGTTCTGCCCCTGCAGAGCCCGACTCCTAGCTAAAACCCCCTTGTAAGTAAGTTATGCTTACCTTATTTTAATATAGCTTATATTTAAAATTAGTATTGTTATTATGAACTTATAATAAATACTTGGGCTATTATTATGGGTTATATAAGTATTTTTTTAACGCTTATATAATAATAATAATAGCTAGACTATTAATTAGTCTCGGCGAATAATTGACTAAACTCTAGTGGTAATAATACTAGGTTTCGTCGAAGAAAAAAATTCTTTTTAAGAAGCGAAGCGCTGTCTGAGTTCGGAATCACCACCTTTTCCGATGAGTGCATAGTTACTTTCAGCTTACACATAGATATGAAGTATTTTATATAAATTACGTGCTATGTGTGCATATTATCTGAATACTTGCTATCTACGTTAGATGAACGTTGTAATACATGTTTTCAATGATTTAAACTGTATATGTATTTTATATCTACGAAAATGTTGGGGTAAAACATGGGTAGATGTAATAGGTGATGTGTGATAAAATGATGAGAGGCCTCGATGTTGTTGTTGTTGATCCAGTCATCTAGCGGAGTATAGATGACGACCACGGACTCTTCTAGACAGTCCAGTGGCACACTAGCAGGCTCGCAACCTGTAGGTGTTGTGAACGATGTGTTCACCGGTGTACTCCATCCCCCACATGGTTGCCTATTAGGACATTTATCGCTGAGGAATCCCCTTAGCAGTAGTGTCCGTCCCGATGATGATCCTTAGGCTAGGTCCCTTATGATAGGTGTTTAGGGACATAAAGTGAGGATAACGGGAACGGGTAATCGGGTTATTGTTGATTGATGAAATTAATTAACTTATTTATTGTGGGTTGAAAACCCTATGTGCTCACCAGGCTCCCAAGCCTGACCCACTCAGTTTTATGTATTACAGGTAGTGGCGCATGAGCATAGGTGTGATGTTTTGGACGAGGGATTACGGATATAGGCCTGTAGATATGAAATAATGTAGTAAGGCTTATATTGTACTGTTTATACTTTTGATCTGTACGAACATGACATCCCGAGTCTTTTAATGAAATACATTTCTATGGAAATGCTTTTGATAAATCTTTATCATATTATTGTTTTGGGACAAATTCCGCAACCCTTTTATTAAAAGATAACTCTGATTTTGAAATAAAGTATAAACAAAACCGGTCTTTTCTGGCCGTGATTTTGGGGATGTCACAGATAGTCCAGTAATGGTTTCTTCTCCTAAGGGAGAGAAATTAGCCAAAGTCTAAAAGTTTAACTGTAAGAGAAAGGCTGACTTTAATATAGTTCCACATGTCACTCCTAAAGAGTCCATTTGTTTCTACTGCCAAATGAAGGGGCATTGGAAGCGAAGCTGCCCTAAATACCTAAGAGATCTAAGAGATGGTAAAGTCAAATTGTATGGCTCTACTTCAGGTACATTCACTATCTAACTCTATTAAGTTCCTATTTATAGATTATTAATACATGATGTGATAAGATTGCATTTTGATGTTTTACAGAATCTAAGAGAAAGAAGGAAGCTTAAAGGAAACACAAGCTGAGTCTGATCATGAAGAAGTGGATTTCAATCGCATGGTTCAATGATCATATTTTTGAGCTACTGCTTTGGAGTTATGATAGATTGCTTAGGAATATCTAGAAACATAGTTTTCATATGTATTTGCGTTGTAAAGACAAGTTTTCCGCATTTTATTAATAAAATAAAATTTTGATTTTATCTTATTCTACGTTTACTTGCAATGGCATTTATGAAAAATTGGTGTTTATATATTTTTATTATTAGAAATGTTGAAAATGGATTTGATTCTTAGTTATATAATTTATGGTGGTGTCGTAATTTGCCAAGTGAGGAAGGATTCTCATCACTAAAGTTTCAATTGGACAGAAACTTGGAATCATATGATTTGAATTGGGAGATGTATAAGAATCGTGATCCTTGGGAAATTGGGACTAATTCCTTTCTCACATGTATATGTGAGTCAAATGAAATACATAAGGATCTAGTACACACTGTTGTGCACTGGTCAGATCCACCACAAAGGAAAATGAGTGTATTCATCATGATTTATTTATAGTTCAGTAAATATGGTTATGGTTACAAGATTAAATGTAATTCTGATACTTTGAAAAGTTTCAAAGTATAGCAAAATGAATAAGAAGAATCAAATTGGACAAAAAGATAAAAGTTTCTCCTATCTGAAAAGAAAGTAGAGTACTTTAGTATCATGTTTTATGATCATCATAATGATTATGGGACCATGCCGCAATTCGTATTCTAAGGACATCTTAGTGCAATTGTATAACTAAGAATAGGTATTGGGAATTGTTGAAATGGTTAAATCAAAAGGATAAATCGTACTTCGTTCCAAAATCAAGTTTTAGAGTTATACTCTAGTTACTCCATGTCATACCTTAAGTGGCATATACTAAGTAGGTTTATAACACCTCATGAAATGTGGAGTAGAAATGTTTCTTCCTCTTGCACATTTGAAATTGGTAGTTGTGATGTTTTGGTTAAAACAAAGATTATCTAAGACCAATTATATGAGGTGTTTCTTGATAAGAACCCGCACTAACTCTTTAATATTTGTTTATCAAGAAATGTTGCTTAACTGGGAATCTTATATGTCAAGAGGTCAGTGAGAGTCTTAATGGTCTTGAATAAGTAATCAAGAATAAACCTTTTAGTTATCGTTGGCACACAACCTGAGGTTAACAACCTATTGTGTTGACATATTCTTATTTATGTGGCTATTCCAGTTAAGTTGACTATGCATGTGAGTTATATGAGTTCTCATTTAACTACATAAAGGAAAAGCACCTTGATCAGTGCAAGTACATTGATTTGTATGGGTGAGCTGCTCAATAACTTGGAAGCAATCGTAGGCCCTTATACTGCCGGATGGCAAGAAATTGAGATTAAGCAAGTTCGGTACATGAGATTTTTAATTTGTCATAATCCTTGTCTTTATGATAGTGGTTGGAAATGACGATTTCACATGGATAGGAACACATACACCATAAAATCTAAGTGGTAAGAGGTTTATCTCTACTTCATGAAAATGATTGTGAGGAAACACTTTCACAAGTAGATTTTAAAGGAATGGAGTAAGTAGCTATGGTAATTGTGTTCTCAAATTCAACTATGATTACAACATCCTTTTTCATAGTTCGAATTGTGAGAAATGGCAAATATTTAGAACATCAGGGACTTATTGTCATAAGTTCTGAAAGGGTTTAGACACACACATAAGTTGTCTAATGAAAGGTGCATGAGATTGAGAAGTCTAGATGAAGACTTATCGAAACACCACGTATCAGAAATATGAACTTTGGTAAGAAAGTCAATAGGTGTTGATTTCTAGAAGTCCAGCTGATTTCTGAGTACATGTCAAAGCTAGTGGGAACATAATTGTTATGCTAGTAAGAACATAATTTTTATGCTAGTGGGAGCGTGATTATTATGTTAAGTGTTGCAAGTTATCAATACTATTTATAGTAAACAAAGTTCTAAATTTGCAAAGTTGCAGAATTTGGAAATTGTTTTGCTATAGTAAGTCTTAAGGGAGAAGGCATTTATACTTCATTTTGAATCTAAAAGGTCAGATTGAAATTTTAATAGAACTTAGTCATGAACATATATGAATGTCATGTTGAAATGTTCAACATAGGAAATTCTATATATGGAAATATTATAGTGTGAAACTGTTATAGTATTATGTCTTTATGTAAGACATTATGTATCGAATATCATATGCTCCAGATATAGGATTGGTCACATATGTTATAATATTCATTCGTTATGATTTTCCAAATGCCTATGGCATTAAGAGGGAAAAAGGACAAGAATCGGATATGACTAAAGTTGTTAAACAACTGTCAGGGAAAATTTGAGGTTTATCAAAGATTCGTTGCTTGTGGACAGTTGGAAGTATAGTAATGGATGAACCATATTGATATAATTATGAATAGATAGGATTCTATTAAGAATGGATTGTCATATGGAAATTATGGAAATGTTTCCATAATGGGAGTTGGACATTAAGAATCTATGTGTAAGTTAGAAACTTTTATGCAAGCAGGATGTTAAAGGAATGTACCTTGAATGTGAGACCTCATTTTTGGTGAATTTTCACGTAACAATCTCAATGGAATACTTTGTAATACAATTTGCAAAGTCTCCTTGGTGCCTTGACATTACAAAAGGATTGTTGCATGAAAGTTTAGACTCTAACTCATTCTATTAGTGGGAAGAATTTTATATTCCTACACTTACAATAAGGATTAGGGAATTGTGAAATGAGCATCATTGGAAATGTGTTCAATCGATCTATTTCACAAAGGAAGGGCCATAGATAAACATAGTGTCCATGCTTGAAGCCTAGGGTGACTATTGTTTTAATTGAAGTATTTAGTTGATTGATTGAAACATTATACAATGAGTAAGGTCTAATTAATACGGTGATTAAATAATAAGTGTTTTATTTATATTCAAAAGTTTAAGACCATATTGGATTAGGTTATTCTTGTGTTTCACTTCGCATGTTCTACTTCCCGAATAACTAGGTTATTCAAACATCCACAGTCGGTCATACTTTGGAAGTAAGTAGTGAATTAAGATTGTCATGAATCCGAATATAGATTGTCTAAGTGCTTAGACATAGAAAATGTTTGCCACAGTGTTCATGAGTACTCCTGAAATAAGAATTTGAGTATTGGATTAAACCTACACTCATTTGAATCACATCATGGATTTTATCACGGGTGATTGTGAGACGATGATATCTTATATTCTTGAAACGGAGACATATAGTTGTTTATGAGTTGGTTATGCATTGATAGTGCGTAAACGCATCACTAATTTGATGTTATAAAACATATTGTTTTGTGTGATTTGATGAGTTAATAGTACAAGCATATGAGTCGAAGTTTATCCATTCCTTTTACCCTAAATAGGATAAAAGCGATATATGTGGGCCCATCAATGATTTAGTGATGACACCCTATGTGCTTGGCCAAGCCTGGACTAAGTTGATGTGTTCAATTGTAGTCTGAGTCATTCGTCGTAAATTGAAAATCGAGAAACAAACCTTGGACAGAGAGAATGGTTATAATACATGTCTCATGTCCATACGATATCTTGTAGAACGGAGAATATTTGATCACTTATCTAAAGGACGTATTGCAGATATGTTCAGAGTTCAACAACGGCTTATGAAAGCTACGATTGCTAATTAAATTCTGAAGTCATACTTGCAATAATAGTTATTAGACTTATCAAACTGGGAGACTGTTGGATTTGGTGTCTAAGCCGATAACTAGAATTGGTATATCCTTGATTTGATTTGTAGCATGGTCCTTTTGGGTTGCCTTCACTCGTGCAACTTGATAGGATGGATAGTGGAGAGGTTGAGAATAGGATTTATTATATAAATAATAAATTGCTACTCAAAATGATTTTATTAATATATTATAAGATTAATATATTATTTGGAAATCATATTATTAATTATTAGTTAATTAGAAATTAATTTGATATTAATTTTGGGATTAAAGGAACTGATTAATAATGGTGGGGCTATTTTGAAAATCATTGATAGTTACAAAACTGGGCTGATGGACTCCATAGAGTGGAGTGGACGAACTTTATGGGTAAGACCATAAGATTTCATCCAAGGGCTCTAAAGAGGAGGTCCATGGGCTACTTAAGCCTTAAGCATGAATTAGGGTTTCCTCCAGAAACCCTAGCAGCCCACTCAACTATATAAATCCCCTACACCTCTTGGAATTTCGGCCCTAAGCTAGAGAAACCCTAGGATAGCCGATTTTCCACCTCTCCCTAAGTCATCATTTGCATTGAGTGTTTGTGACTCCATTAGAGGTGTAACACATGGGTCGCTAAGTTTTCAAGAGTCAAGGTTGTTCTTGTTATTGCTGCATAACAAGTGAGGTAATGATCAAAGCCTAATTTTTTATATGATTTTGAATTGTATATGCTAGATCTATGGTTATTGCTTTAGTGTTCATATTTGTATGTTTCATAGAGAAAAACTTAGATCCAAAGCAATTAGGGTTGCATGATCACATAGGAATGTAGATATGCTCATAACCCATCAATCATATCATCCAAAGTCATGGCCGCCACCACCTCTACTCTCAAGAAATAACCAACCTCCTCCCAACAATCACGACATCCATCCCGTAGAGAGCAAGATGCGAATCCCACCTTCAGTCCCTCAGGGAAAAAACTTGTATGTTGAGAATTCTCCATGTCAGTAATCCACCACCTATTAGCAATAGTGTCCTTCTTCCCAAATAAGTTTGGGGCTCCGCAAGCCTTTAACTCCCGAAAAGAGGGAGTCTGTACCCCGATCTGACCAGTCGTAATCTCTACATGAAAGGCCCCTAGCTGGTCATCTAGAAGCTTCATGATCGCTTCCTTGATGGTACCAAACATCACAGGAGTCGCATTCAAACTACCGTGAGTGATCTCAAACAAAACGAACTCATAAATTCTCTCATTAATCAGCTCGAAACCAGAGCCTAAACCCGAACTAGAACCAAAACCAAAGCCTCATCCATGAGTGCTCATCACCATACTGAAAAGCAACCATACAATGATCAGAACATACCCAAATAATCCTCATCCTCTAGGCTTCTTAGAATCCTTGCGACTTTCATTGATTCGAGTATGAATCCTATGCTTTCAGTAGTACGGGTGCAATACTACCATCCACACCTACTTATACTTTCCTTAATAATCATCCCAAATCTTCTAAGTTGCCTTCTCATATTGATACTTCCAATACCCACAAAACAAGACACCACTTACACGAAAGCATTTCCTATGCTCTCCTAGGATCTTCCCCCTCACCCTGCCATCAACTGTTGGAAGACTCCTACAAATGTCAGCCAATTACTTCATGATTACAATTACATTCATCGAAAATTAAATATTCCTTCAACTAAAACACTCAAACATACAACGGTTGGACTTAGAAAAAAGCTACGCTATAGGGACAAATCAATCATTCTAAGATTAATTAACCTTCGCAACATGTAACTTAACATATTCATTGAATAGTTAACTCACATCAATCTGAGATCTACAATCCACAAAGCAAGCAACATTCGAGCAATATAATTCTATAGGCCATAAAACATCAACAAGCATCCTACCTAATATCCATCTCTCCTAATAGGAATTCTAGGAGGCAACCCCGAACATATACTTATGCTAACTTCTAGAATGTGAAACATAGATATAACATACCAACATGTATGGGTATTCTGGAAATTACTTACTTGAACTCATATTATTGTATGCATCGCACCCCCTTCTTTGGAAAAGTCTTACTAGAAAAATTATTTTCCTTCATAAAGATTACCAATTTCTTAGTTTGAGTTCGGACACACTCGAGAGTATGTCCGAATCCCTCAAACCAAGGCTCTGATACCTGTAATGTCACAAAATTGTCAATAAAAATTTTATTTTTTAAACCATTGAGTCATACAACCAACTGATCCAAACCAAACAAATTAAAATGTAATTTCAAACATCAGAGTGTATCAAAAGTAATCAACGCAGAAAAAGCCATCAGGGGATGCAGTAAAGTTAAGTTGGGTTGTTCCCTTTGGAACTGCAAGTACCTGAAAACGTTTAAACCACAAAACTGTAAGTACAAAGCTCAGTGAGCTCCCTGAAATACCACATATCATACATAACATCGGGCCCCACACATCATCATAATGGGCCCTACCACATAATGGGCCCTGCCTATCACATAAACGTGCCTAGCCCAACATACCAACAGGCCCAACCCAGCACACAATGCAATAGTTACAAAGATAGTTAGCATCCTACATAGTATAGTGAGAAGACTCAACTCACTCACGAAGTCAACTAAACCACCGCTAAAAGCCACTTAATTAATGCGACACCACACCTATTAAATCATAGTAGCTCTAACCTTAGTCTATACACTAAATCCAACAAATCTGGACCAAAATTCAACCCAGGTCAACAAGTCAAAGTCAACAGTCCAAAGTCAAGTAACCAAAAATGCTCTAGTGATTCGCCACGTCATGGCAACAAGATGACAAAATAGTTGGGGCTCACTTTAGTCTCCACGTCATGGCAACTAAGTGTCACATCGTAGGAGCTAGTTCTCTTGCACCTTAATGCATCAAGATGCTCCCCACCATATAAAGGGCTCCAAAGCTCAAATCTACTTCTTCCTAAGGTCTTAATGGATAAATTTTCCAACGTTATCCCTTAGTATTTACCCATACACCAAGATCTCAAAAGCTAGGTTCTAATGACAACTTTATAGTGTGACTCAAACATTAAGAACTTAATCATTAAAGTGATTTCCCTAAAGTTTCTAAATGGACCACAAAAATCATAGCTTTATGGACATGCATGTCCAATGCATATATCATCCATTTTTAGGTCAAAACATGGGAGAAATGAACTTAAACTTTTGCATGGGACCAAATACTCCAAGATCTACAACATATGACCTCAAAGAGACATGATGGATCCATAAATTTGCCAACTTTATGGAATCCACTCCTTCAAACATTCACAATCATGAAGAAAAGGGACAAGAAATCAAGATCAAGAAGCACATCACCAAAGATCTTGGATTTTGAACACTTATAAAGATCTAGAGAATCCACAAGAGAAGGATGATGATGCTTTATTGTTGGATTAACACACTAGAACACTTTCTTCTTCTTCAAGCCACCAAAAGTACCAAAATGACACAAAAATCACCAAGAGGAATTATGGTCAGCGTTTCTAGGATTAGGAGTGATGAAGGTTGAGAAAGATGATCTAGAATGAGAGTTCAGGTGTTTATATACGTCATAAACCCTAGAAATATCGGGTTTTAGGTTGCAACGGCTGCCACACCATGGCCATCCTTTTCCACATCGTGGAGCCCACCGAAAATGCACGTTCCGGAATAACCTTGCCACATCGTGGGCTTCCCTGCACCATGTTGTAGCATGTAGTTTTTCCTGAAAACCCCATCTTTGATCCCGCTAAGCTTTAAGCTACACCAATCTGAAAAATAGGTGTTACGGTTGCTTATGTAATCATCTTTATCATAGATGCTTATGGTCACTACTCAACATTACCATACCACAAAGAATTAATCAATTTAGTATGGTAATTTATGCCACTACTTTGCGAAGGGAGGTACTATCCCATTAATACCTTTTTTCCTAATAATATGATGTTTTAGTCAATACCTTGTCAACAAGACTCTTATGTATAAGTACTTTATTTATATATAAACACCACTTTTCTTTTATCATTTCAATTACACACGTTCCATGGTATACATGAGATATAACAGTATACTTTGAATAGTAAAAACATTATTAAATTTTGTCATAGATGTAAAATAGTAATCAACTTCTAAAAGCTTTTAGTAGAAAGACTCATAACATGCAATCAAATTCCTCTCAAAATTTCAAATACTAACATGATCTTTGAAAGAGTTCGTAGATTCAAAACATTTACTAATCCATGTACCCCAATTTGGAAAATCCACAAGTAGTCATCTTTTGCACATTTTGTATATTTATTATTAATATGATTATTAATAAATAATATCAATTCTTGTATTTAATTAGGGAATAATTATTGTTTTGTGAAAACAATAATTATAAAAGAGTATAACTAGTTGTTATTTCATATGGTATGAATTAATAAGTCATGCACAACCTTTTGGACTAGTTGGATTCTTTTGTCTTTTACCGAAAGATAAAGTTTATATTTTATGAAGTTTGAGTTTATAAAAATTATATAATCCTCCTCTTTTAAAGAGGTATGGCTAAAAATATTAAAATGAGATGGAGGTTGCTTTTTCAACTTCCATGCTTTTTCTCCCATGCTTCTAAAGGCTATCATTATATTAAAGTATTTTAATGGTTAGACCTTACCTTGCATAGAGTATATAAAGAGTGCCTTATGCATGAGAAACTAACACTTCTTCTTCTTCTTTTCTTTTTTTTTTCTCTAAAACTGTGGGCATGAAAGGGCTTGAAGCTCTCATTCTTTTGAAGATTATTCAAGTCTTTTTGTGGCTTAAAGTGCTTCTCTTTTAGTGCTTATTTTAGTTAACCACTTAAAGGATTAACAAGTACTCTATACAATAAGGAACTACCATTCCAAGTGCCTTAATCTTGATTGTGGATACTTGTAGAAAAGATCATGTTCTTTGATCTTTACATCTTCATCAACACCCCAAAACCAAGTTGGTTTAAAGGCTTCAAACGTTATCTCTAAACCATCCTATGGTTGTTTTAATATCTTTCTAACCTCTATAAATGGATCCTAGATGGCTTGGTTTTGTTATAAATGCGAAAATAATATTGTTATTTTAAAAGCTCCCGTTGATGGTTTTATGAAAATCGAACTTATATTTCGTATCAAACCCCATCAGTGGTATTAGAGCCATCTTTTATATGTTAGAATGTTTTTTTATGTTTGATAATATTTGGTTTTTGGAAAATAAGAGATGATTTATTTTCATTAAGAAAAATCCATATTTGTATTCTTTGGCAACTTATTGGTTAAAATTGTTTATTTTTATATACAACCATTTTTCATGCATTTTCGTTATATAAAAGTTGCCTTACAAAAAACAAAGAGTTGTTTGTTATTATATTTGATATGTTGTTGTGTATAAACAATCCATATGGACATTTATGGTGTGTTTGGTTGACATTTTATTTATTCATAAGATGTAGTAGATAAATAGGTAATTTTTCATTTGTTGATTTGTTGTAATAAATTAGTTAGACTAGTTGTATTTCTTTTTAAATGTAACAAGATGAAGAAATGATCTCCTTGAAGATGACTTAACCATTTAAGACTATATCCCAAGCATAATCTTATAATTTTGGTTTTGGGCTTAATTATAGTCTTAATGGTTTAAATATTGCAACTTTCACAACACGAAGATTTGAAGTTCTTTTTCAAGCAAGAGTTGACTTGGAAAGTGGGAGCTTCAAGACCTTTTGAAGTGCCCCATAAGTCCTTTAGGAAAGACTTAATATTTCTTGTGATGGCTCACAAAAATTATTACTAGAAATGGCTTAGTTTATATACATTATAATGCATGCTTGTGATGTTTATTTCATGTTAAACTAGTCGAATGTCCGCATGTTGCGCGGTGGAATAATTATGTAGTTTAATATGGTTATATATTATGGTAAAATAAATAGTTAGCATTCTTTTTAAGCATATGGTTAATTGAGAAGTTATGATTTTAAAACAAATAAGATGCTAACTAATGCAATCAACAAAATTATTACATTATAATTAATATGGTTTAATCTATTATGAATAGGTTGTACATAAAGGTTGTATGCGATTAAATAGTATGTATATTTCTTAATTTACAAATAATTGATACTAATAGATAATAAAAAAATTATTATTAGTTTAACATTTTAATTGTAATGTTTGTATACACATTAGTATCTAATGTAATTATTCAATAATTGATTAAATATGGGTTCTCATTTGTGGCCGTATGCATTTAGTTTCTTAAGTAAACCTCACATGTGTTGAATCACATTTTTTGATGGGATAAACATACCAAGTTAAGCAATAGATGTTTAGGATCCCATAATCTAGGAGTTACATATTATATGCAATTGGTAATCACTATCTACTGAGTTTGATTAAGTTTAAGGGATAAAGGTCACCTAACCATTTACTTGTTTTGTGACTTGGATCCAAGACTTTAATAAATTAATGTTTTAAGAAACAATAAAGGTATTAATTTTTAAAGAATAAATATTGAAAATACTAAATGAAACTTCGTTAAATTCTTTTAATACTCTTACACTGTATGAAACCTCTCTAATGTTGAGTTTCAGGAGATAGTAACTTTTTATAGTTATAATTTCTATTACTTGTATAATACCTTCATGTTCTTCTTTAAGGATACATATAAATTATATATACTGAAAGATCACATACCTGAATAACCTTTACAAGCCAGTCAGACTGATCATGATACTTTGATGGAAGTATTATTGTGATGATGTTGATATGTCTCACATCATACTGGAGTGATTAACCATGACTTGCTAAAAGTCTTGGATAGTTATGAAACATATCAGATGTCTCATCAAGTAAAGCATATATTCAATCAGAACATTAGAAAGTACATCAAGTTTGTTCAAGCATTGAATAAACGGAAGTCTAAGAGATTGTGTACTCATATAGACTTATAGTTCAATTAAGGGAAATACAACATAAACCTACAAATCAAGAAAGGACCAAATGATTAGTTTTGTTTCTATAGTGGAAGAAACTAGACACTAAAAGAGGAATTGCTCCTCTAATCTCATCAATCTGAATAAGTGTAACTTGGAAAATACTTCAAATATCTATATGATAGAACTAATTATTTTCCATCATTCACTTGAGTATGTTATACTTCAGGTGACACTAATTATTGATATTATGTGTTGATGATTAGAAGAAATAATCAACTGATTACAAACGAATGACATTTCGTGTTGAAGATATAACAAGTGTTATGATAGTATTTATTTAAACAATAGATGCTTTGTACCTATTCTTATAGGGACATGTAACAGTTGTAATTTATGAATATATCCATATTCACTTATCGTTTAATGTATGTTCATATTCATGATCGAAAACGATGTATTCTATATTAAAGAATATTTTCTCATGATGTTAATTATGAAGTAAATCTATAAGATTTCATTAAATCAATAGTTCTGATCATAACACCTAAATGATCAAATAATATTTGATTGAAGCTTGTCTATGTCATTATCATCAACTATATATAAATATGAAACACATACCATCTTCAAAAGGATGGTATTTTTGAAGGCAAGTGAGCTTGATTCATTTGATATATGTGGATCCTCTTTATACGGGATGGTGATTCACAAGTGCCTTTATCTATTAGTAATTAAAGAACAAAAGGCTTGACAAAGAGTTATACATAAGTGATGTATGTAATCTTTTTCAATCCATGAACAGATTTGGTGCTAGATACTTAATCAATTTCACTAACGACTTTTAGTCACTATTGTTGAAACTTTTGATTAGCTCAAATTATTCATTGTGAAGATTGAAATACAAATTAATGAGACTATCATTAACCTTTCATTGGGATAAAGAAAAAGAGTTTTTGTAAACCAAGTCTTCTTGGAACATCTTAAGAGTTGTGAAATAGATTTACAATTCATTTCGTCAAAAACACTCACTCGTCATTGGTATGGTTCTTGTGGCACAGGATCACCTGGTCGCTTGGATCTATCTTTTGATGTTCGAGGTAGCCTTCAAATTATCTAGTGATATAGGATCACCTGGCCACTGGTTGAATGTCGATAGTACAAGTTTTTTAATAGTATAACATAGACCTTACAGTCTATTATATGATGTTTTTTTTAAGGAACTATTTACTTTATAAAAATTTGGAATTATGCTCACTACAACAAATATATATATATATATATATATATATATATATATATATATATATATATATATCCAACCAAAAAAGTATATTGAATCCTCATTAGACTAAGGATATAATGGTCTATCGTTATCTAAAAGGTATGGAGTTATAAAGTTTATGTTAGACAATAAGCTTAACTACTCTAGCATCTACAAATTGTATTTATGTAGACTATCCTAAATGATTCTTTAGGATGAAGTCTCTACTAACCCCACAAATTGTCATTCCATAAGACAAGTACTAAGATAGTTCTTTTTCTAAGTGGTAGCTATATGTAACTTTAAGAGCTAAAGGACCATAAACTAAAGGCATCATAGTTTGGAACTAGCAAGTTTTCAACTGTTGTTGAATCTGCTCAATAGTTTATTAGAAACTAATAAAACACATAGAGATGCATTCATGTATGATTATCAAGTACGGGCTTGATTAATCTTCCTTGATATAGTTTGACTATATAGAGTAAGTGAGTTTTCAAGGGAGAAAACATACATGAATGAAAATCTTTCTAGATTTAAGCTAACGTCTCAAAGTAAGTATCTTCTCTCTTATAAGATAATTACATAGTGTGGTTTAATTATAAAACAAGATGAATATTTTGTTTTCTATAAAGCTAATGGGAGCGCGATAACATTTCTAGCCTTATATGTAGTCGACATACTAACTCTTGGAATAAAGATCTATATAGATAGATCATGGCAACTTAAAGGATTAAGTGAAATTGCATTAACTGTCAAGGATCTTAAACAACTTAAGATAAAAGACTCTAAGAGAGTTTATCTCGTCAAATACCACATGACACGATTTTGAGCTCTCCTCAAATTCCTAGTATAATGTTTTGAACTAGATAATATGATTGTATTTCACATGTTGTTGCAGTTGGATTAATCATATATGTCATGATTATGCATGAAGACCAGATAAGTCATATGCTTAGACCATGTCGAATGATACCAGTATAATACGAGTATCATTCATGGTGTGAATTAAAGGAACATTCTTATGTACTTACGAGAAATAAAGAAATATTCCTAAGATACATATTATTTTGAAAGAAAGTTGTGTTTAAAGTTGTTAAAAATGTGCTAAACTTCCAAATAAATTGAGATCTTTCTCAATCGGGCGTGTCCTCAATTTAAATGAAGAGAAAGTTACATGGACAGTGTTACGATGAAAGTTTTAATTACAGTTACTCATCATAATTAGAGTACATTATGGTTTTCGAGAACCACATACATATATGCTTAATGTATGGTTCATTATGACTATGAGTAATCCCATTACGCAAGTATTTGTATCTAAGTCATATTTAAGCATCTAATACATTCTCAATAGTTTTTCTTTATATATGAGTTATATATATATATATATATATATATATATATATATATATAACTGAAAATGTTTGTATTCGTAAAGTTTATACAAATCAATTTTGTCAAATCTACTAAACAATGCTCTTTCATTAGCTAAAGCATGAAACTTAAGTTGGTGCTATAGGGCCTTGTTGATATAAGTAAATATATTTGATTGAAATTTGGTATTTGGATGTTGGAACAGTACAAGCAGCATATATTGTAATGAATGATATATTTGATATGAGTATTTCATTGAATAATTATTGTGTTCTATATTAGCATGTTTAAATCCTTGAATAACTAGGTTATTCCAAATGTCCATAGTCGTTCATAGTTGTGGGAGCATCTATGAAGTAAGATTAATATCAGTGGATTGGTTGATTTTCATGGAGATGAAAATAACAAGAGCTACTACCAACACATAGGTACTTGATTAGGAGAATAAGTATTGGACCCGACCTATATCAAAATCACTTCATGGATCGTAGTCGTAAGTGATATTTTGATCAAGATTGTATCTTTGTATTCTTATACTCAAGATACATATTTGGAACTTGAAGTGTAGGAATTGTTGTGCTTTGACATGGTTTAATGATGTTCCGTAAAAGGCAGTCATAAGGGCCATCTTTGGGTATGACATGAACTACATTGATGGGTATATGTAGTTGAAATGGTATTTGTCCCTCTTATTCGTTGAGAGTTAGACATTTAAGGCCTTACTAAAAGTTGAACACTAAATGATATTGGGGGCGATCCATATCTCATGTTCGACATGATGTTTGAGACAAAGGAATAATTGATACCACACCTTTAGTAACAGTTGTAGCTTAGAGCTCCTGGAATTGGTTATTGATAAGATGGTACCCTTCATATGTTGTTAGCGGCAGTAGCCCTTTGCTAGACGTCATATGATGTCTATGTTAGTCTATAATGAATCTTGTGCAAGTGGGAGACTGTTGAATCTATATGCCCAAGAATCATTATTGAGTGATACTGTTAATAATATATGATCCTATAGGGTCACACCTTTATCAAGTTGGCACATTTTATATATTTATTATTAATTTATTAATAAATAATATCAATTATTGTATTTAATTAGGGAATAGTTATTGTTTTTTGAAAATAATAATTATAAAAGAGTGTAACTAGTTATTATTTCATATGGTATGAATGAATAAGTCATGTGCAACCTTTTGGACTAGTTTGTGATGGGTTTTGAGCAAAACATAGTCCTATGGTGTGCATGCAAACCCTAAAGCTTTGGATCTAGGTTTCTCTATTGTAAATGCAAATTATCCAAAGCTTACAAACCCTAGATCTAGCATACAAAATCTGATAATATCAAATAAAACAAGTTTAGAGGATTACCTTGGTTGTAGATTGAAGATCTTTAGCTTATGAGAAGCTAGCACCTCAAATGTGATGCCTCTAATGGATCAAAAACACCAAAGCAAGTTGGATGATCTTGAAAAGAGAGGATAAGAGGCTCAAAATCAACTCTAAGACTTCTTAGGGTTTCTGGTTGCCGATTTCTGAAGCCCTAGGGATCCTTATATAGTGGAGCTGCGAGGGTTTCAGTCAAAACCCTAATTTGATAGCTTAGGCCTTAAACAGTCCAATGGCACCATTTGGAATAAGGTCTTGGACGATTTCAAGGTGGGCTTCCACCCTAATTTTGTCCACCTCTTTATACATATGATCCACAACCCAAAATCCAATTATCTTATAATTGCAACTCCAGTCCCCTAAGTTTAATTAATATCTTTTAATCATAAAATTAATTTCTTAATTAATTATTGACCAATATTAATTAATCAATATGATTTCTCTTTTAATATATTATTCATATAATATATTAATAAACCATAATATCCTCTTTCTCCACTTATCATATTGTCAAGTTGCTCTGGTGAAGGCAACCCAAAAGGACCATGCTACAACCGGGTCAAGTACATACCAAATATAGTTATGGACTTAGACACTAATCTAACAGTTGGATTCTTTTGTCTTTTACCTAAATAGTGGAGCTGCTAGGGTTTCAGTCAAAACCGTAATTGGATAGCTTAGGCCTTAAACAGTCCAATAGCACCATTTGGAATAAGGCCTTGGACGATTTCAAGGTGGGCTTCCACCCTAATTTTGTCCACCCCTTTATCCATATGATCCACAACCTAAAATCCAATTATCTTATAATTGCAATTCCAGTCCCCTAAGTTTAATTAATACCTTTTAATCACAAAATTAATTTCTTAATTAATTATTAACCAATATTAATTAATTAATATGATTTCTCTTTTAATATATTATTCATATAATATATTAATAAACCATAATATCCTCTTTCTCCACTAATCATACTGTCAAGTTGCTCTGGTGAAGGCAACCTAAAAGGACCCTGCTACAACCAAGTCAAGTACATACCAAATATAATTATGGACTTAGACACTAATCCAACACTTGGATTCTTTTGTCTTTTACCTAAAGACAAACTTTACATTTTATAAACTTAGAGTTTATAAAAATTAAAGAATCCTCCTCTTTTAAAGAGGTATCGCCAAAAATATTAAAATAAGACGGAGGCTGTTTTTTCAACTTCCGTGCTTTGTCTCCCATGCTTCTAAAGGATAAAATTAATTTAGAGTATTTTAATGGTTAGGCCTTACCTTCCATGGAGTATATAAAGAGTGCCTTATGCATGAAAAACTAGCACTTCTTCTTCTTCTCTTTTTTTTTTCTCTAAAAGCGTAGCATGAAAGGGCTTGGAGCTCTCAATCTTTTGAAGATTATTAAATTCTTTTTTGTGGCTTAAAATGGTTTTCTTTGAGTGCTTATTTTAGTTAAGCACTTAAAGGATTAAGAAGTACTCTATACAAGAAGGATCTAGCATTCCAAGTGCCTTAATCTTGATTGTGGATGCTTGTAGAGAAGATCATATTCTTTAATCTTTACATCTTCATCAACACCCCAAAACCCAGTGGGTTTAAAGGCTTCAAACGTTATCTCTAAAGCATCCTATGATTGTTTTATTATCATTATAACCTCTATAAATTGATCGTAGATGGTTTGGCTTTGTTATAAACTCGAAAATAATATTGATATTTTTAAAGCCGTTGTTGGTTTTATTAAAATCGAACTTATATTTTATTTCATTTCTTCCCTATGCACAAATTTAGGGGGAAAATCAAAATACAAAAAAAATATTATAAAATCAATAATAAAAAAATATAAAATCAAAAAATTTACAAAATATGTCTTCTTTGGTAAGTGTTCTTGGGAGGTGATATGAAGTTTAGTGTTAAAGGGCGATCTGTAATACGTTTAATGCACTGAAGATGAATTTTTTAGACTCAGTGTTAAATATGCTGGTAGGCACGAAGGATTCAAAATGAAGGGACTAGATACTATTGACAATGAAAGGACTTGACAATGTTAACTCATCTGGACTTAGATAGTTACATTTGGATTGACCATACGACGCTTGGATAGATTGAGCGGTGAGATAAATAAGGGAGACTGCGAGATACATTAAAGTTACTTATCATCTAGAACTGTGGGTCAACACTTCTTTGACATACGGACTTATGCCCTTAATTCTGGTGCTGATAGGGTGACTAGGGGGTTCTGATAAAGTAGGTTTGTGTGAGATTGTTTTTCCTTCTTATCCCCTATGCCAGTCATATGTTGCCCCCTATACGTGATTGGAAGAGATCCGACCTGGGATGCAGCATATGCATATCTGTATCTATCTATGTCATTCATATGTTGTCCACTCTATGTGATTGGAAGATATCCGACATGGGACACATCATATGCACCTTTCTATTTCTCTATCCCTCTATCTATGTTAGTCATATGTTGTTCCTCTGCACGATTGGAAGAGACCCGACCTAGGATACAACATATGCATCTCTATATCCATCGTCTCTCTCAAATAATTGAACATTCACCTAAAGTAAAGAGCTATTTGGAAATCCTTGATTGCTATGGTATGTCATGAAGTGGGGAACACGTTCTAATGTGCTTAAAATTTAATTGGTTCCTGACTAAAGGTTGACCGTAGATCTCGCTGTTGAATTTAAGTGGACAACGATATCATTGGTCGTCGTCGGCAAAATGGTCTATTTAGGAATATAATTGCAATGTCTTGTCACTTATAATTTGTCCAACTTGCAAATATCCTTTGCGTTTAAGTGGATCACAATATTGGTGGATGACCAGAGTTATCCATACAGGTGTGTGTCCTGATAAACGATATTAAATTGCTTGACAACTTTTGATCCCAAAATTTTTAAACTTATTTATTAAAATATGTTGGTTTTATTTTTGTTTTTGTTAAATCTAGGGGAGAATTAAAAAAAAACAAACAAAAATCATAAAATTAAAAAAAAAATACAAAAATATGTTTATTTCTGTTTTTATTTCTTTTTCAGAAAAATAAAAATCCAAAAATATTGTTTTTGAGCGTATTTTATATTTACTTTTATTCTTAGTCATTTTATTGTGTGCTAAGTTTATTTTTAATTTTAATCTCAAAATTTCATTTGTCTTAAAACGGGAATTCAAAAGAAGAAGAGACTAAAGAGACTGTATCGAAATTTTCTGAGCAAGGAGAAGAAACTTGGAAAGGAATTGAATGCATGAAAACGTACAAACTATTAGTTAGACATTATCTTTCTAAGAACTATAGTATTTAAGGAATTTAAAGTCTGAAACTATACAGATTGTCAAATTGGTTTTGTCAGTTATCTTTACCTAAGAACTATCATGGCACTAGGGCGATTCACCCAATCGGGTAACAGATATCACTGAACATCCTGCCAAGGGTCTTGAAATTCTTTGTGTCATGCAAAACTGCAGAGACTCAAATTTATTCTCGGATACGTTCTCTGCAGGTATGGAATTAACGGTTAGGGTGATGCACCTTGCAAGGTACGGTTATCGCTGAACGTCCCGCCAAAAGGGCGTTGACCTTTTGTCATGCTAAACTGTGGAAATATGTCTTTAGATATTTTTTTCACATGATGGTTTTGTGAGTTATTGCTGATTAACTCTCATTGGCACTAGAATGGTACACTCAGCTGAGATTCAGAAACCATTGAACGTCTCGCCAAGGGCCAAGTTAACTTGTTAACTTGAAAAACTTTATTGGGATCTTTGATTGAGGATATGCAGGGGATAACATCAAAAATAGACATGAGTAGCTCTCCAATACTCAACAAATAGTAGTGCGTTCCTCCATGTTCACATAGATTGTTACGTCATGAAATTTCCAATCAAAAATTTCATTTTTACAACCATTAAGACATGAGTAATTAATTTAGATTTCCAAAATAACGTCGTAGTCTCCAACGATTACATAACAAAAGATAAAATAGTTTTCCCCGAGTGTGTGTACGATCACGCTGGCGCCTTCCCACGGTCCTCACTCGCACCTGAAACACATAAGCAACAACTATAAGCATAAAGCTTAGTGAGTTCCCAAAATACAACATACGCACATACGCCTTTCCAGGCCTTGACCTTCCGGTCCATGTATTTCAGGGGACTTCCGTCCCGACTGGGTAAACCTTCCGGTCCTACCCACATCAATCTTTACAGCCCATATGACCACGCCTTCCGGCCCATATCAAATGTATCACACATATCACATATAGCAATTAACTTAATACACATAAAGCATATATTCCATATCATATTCGACCTTCCGGTCACATAGTCAAAACCCTTCCGGGTACAGTATAGTGAGAAGACTCACCTCGTATGCCTCGCTAAGCTGCTACCCGTAAATCCTGGAATCACTCGGGCTCGAACCCTCGAGCTGAAATCCTCCTACGATATATATATATATAAATCTATAAATATTACTTGTACCACTAAGGTGGACCATTCAACTCAAGTCAACACCGGTTGACCCGGTCAGCAGTCTTTAGTTAATTAGGACTAGACTCGGCGAGTGCACATTAGTGACTCGGCGAGTCTACGCGTTTTTACCAACTCTCAAGAATTTTCCCTTTGACTCGTCGAGTACTCCCCTGACTCGACGAGTTCCACCTGGGCCTGAATCACAGGGTCACCGCGACTCAACTCGCCGAGTCTAAGGCCAACTCGGCGAGTCCCATCCTGACTCGGTCCACCTGTCAAAACCTTTCCAACTCTCTGCGACTCACTGAGTCGCCCACAACTCGATCCAGTCTACACACAAGATGGTCTCAAGGACAATCTTCAAGTGACTCGTTGAGTCTGTTCTTCAGACTCGGCGAGTCCATGCCATGCACCAGCTAAAACTGGCTCTTGCGGTCAGATCCGTTCCATAAATACATAGATCTGGCCTTCCCAAGCTTATTTGTCACGTAAAGTCTCAGTCTTGGTTGCCATGCAATGCATACAAGGCTTATTTTGAAGAAACAACCTTCAATATGGCAAGTATAACTTCTAACTCAAATGGATGGGCATAAAGCTTGTCATAAGGGGTCTCCTGGACCTGCTAAAGTCCAGATCTAGGTTCCATGTCTCCATGGGACCTCTCATACTTCTTATTCAAGCCAAGAAAGGCAAGAAGAAACCCTAGATTTGGCCCATCAACACAAAACACGAAGATTGGCTCAGAAAGTTACCTCAAGAAGACCCCCTTGATGAAATGGCAACAGATCTAAGCTCCCCAACACTTCAAGCTTGCTCCTCTCCCTCCTTTCCTTGCACTAACCCACAAAATGAAGAACAAGAGGCCTTCAAACACACACACAAGGGCTTACAGACGTATGGAGGCTCTTAGGGTTCAAGGTGGCCGCATATGAGGGCCATAAGGTCCTTTAAATAGAGCTTAGGGCCGGGGAATTAGGGTTTCATTAAACAGCACGGACTCGTCGAGTCCACCCCTTGGACTCGTCGAGTCCGGACACGAACCCCCGCTAAAAACCGCGACCCGACTCGACGAGTTCAACCACCAACTCACCGAGTCCCCTCACAGAATGCCAAAAATATATAAAGAAATGGAGATACCTGGGGATTCGGGCTGTTACAAATCCCCCCCACTAGAATAAGACTTCGCCCTCGAAGTCCCGCTTAGTCAAAAAGCTCCGGATGCTGCTCCCGCATCTCCCGCTCCGGCTCCCAAGTCATCTCTGATCCCTTCCGATGCTGCCACTGAACCAATACCAGGGGCACCTCCTTGTTTCTCAAAACCTTGATCTTCCGATCTCTGATGGCTACAGGTTTTTCTGCATAATTCAGACTTGCATCCACCTGAATATCTCCTAACGGAACCACCGCTGATTCGTCGGCTATACATTTCCGCAGCTGCGACACATGGAAAGTGTCGTGAATCTGTCCCAACTCTGCTGGCAAGTCTAAACGGTAGGCTACCCGTCCCACCCTTGCAATAACACGAAAAGGACCAATATACCGGGGCCCCAACTTGCCCCTCTTCCTGAATCGAATCACTCCTTTCCAAGGAGAGACCTTCAGGAGCACGAGATCACCAACCTGGAACTCAAGCTCAGACCGTCGCCTGTCTGCATAACTTTTCTGCCGGCTCTGAGCGGTCAGCAACCTCTGCCTGACCATCTGAATTTGCTCGGTCGTCTGAAGCACGATCTCTGTGCTACCCATAACCTGCTGTCCCACCTCACCCCAACAGATGGGGGTGCGACACCTCCGCCCATACAACAGCTCAAAGGGCGGCATACCAATGCTCGAATGATGGCTGTTGTTATACGAGAACTCTGCTAAAGGTAGATAGGTATCCCAGCACCCTCCGAAATCCAACACACATGCCCGAAGCATGTCCTCGAGCGTCTGAATGGTCCGCTCACTCTGGTCGTCTGTCTGAGGATGATATGCCGTACTGAAATGTAACCTAGTACCCAACTCTTCATGGAATTTCTTCCAGAACCTGGAAGTGAAACATACGTCGCGGTCTGAAATAATCGAGATTGGCACCCCATGCCGCGATACTACTTCCCTCACATATAACTCAGCCAACTTTTCCGCAGAAGAGCTCTCACTAATAGCTAGAAAATGAGCGCTCTTTGTTAGTCGATCCACGATTACCCAAATCGCATCGACTCCTCTCGCCGTTCGCGGTAACTTGGTAATGAAATCCATAGAGATTTGTTCCCACTTCCATTCGGGGATCTCTAGCGGTTGCAGCTTACCGTGCGGTTGCTGGTGTTCGGCCTTGACCTGCCGACAAGTCAAGCACCTCTCGACGAACCAAGCGACATCCCTTTTCATACATGGCCACCAATACTCCTTCTTGAGATCCAAATACATTTTCGTGGCACCAGGGTGAATCGAGAATTTCGATCGATGTGCTTCCTCCATCAAAATAGTGCGCGCACCGCCCACAAACGGCACCCAAATCCGCCCCTGAAAAGTCATAAGCCCCCGACCATCCGTAATAAATCCTGGTACTTGACCTACCACCCGCTCCTTCTTCTGGTGTTCCGGCTTTGAAGCCTCCATCTGAGCCCCTCGAATAATATCCAGAATCAGGGTCAAAACCGTCAACCTCATACAAATGTCTCGGATCGGGGCGCTATCCGCCCTACGGCTCAAAGCGTCAGCTACCACATTAGCCTTGCCCGGGTGGTACAGGATCTCACAATCGTAATCCTTCACCACATCCAACCACCTCCTCTGACGCATATTCAGATTTGGCTGATCCATCAAGTATTTCAAGCTCTTATGGTCCGTGTAAATCGTACACCGAACCCCGTACAAATAGTGTCGCCAGATTTTGAGGGCAAACACCACCGCCCCCAATTCCAGGTCGTGCGTGGGATATCTTGACTCATGAGGCTTCAACTGCCTCGAAGCGTACGCTATCACATGACCCCTCTGTATAAGTACCGCCCCTAAACCCGATATAGAGGCATCACAATATACCACAAAGTCCTCCATCCCTTCCGGGAGTGCAAGCACTGGAGCCTCGCACAATTTCTGACGAAGCGTCTCAAACGAGGACTGCTGCTCTGGTCCCCATGAAAACGCAACACCCTTCCGGGTCATCCTAGTAAGCGGCACAGCGATCTTGGAGAAATCCTTGATAAATCTGCGGTAATATCCAGCCAAACCCAGAAAACTCCTGATTTCGGTGGGCGATCTCGGCACCTCCCACCTCAACACCGCCTCAATCTTGGCCGGGTCGACCAATATCCCCTTCTGGTTCACGAGATGCCCGAGGAATTGGACCTCTCGCAACCAGAAATCACACTTGGAGAACTTGGCATACAGCCTCTCCGATCTCAAAACCCGAAGAATCTCCCGCAAATGCTCCTCATGCTGGTCCCTAGTCCTCGAATATACCAAAATATCATCGATGACTACGATCACCGACCGATCCAGCATCGGTCGGCACACTCTGTTCATGAGATCCATGAATGCAGCCGGGGCATTGGTGAGCCCAAAAGGCATCACTACAAACTCATAATGCCCATAACGAGTCCTGAAGGCAGTCTTTTGGATATCCTCTTCGCGAACCCTCATCTGATGATATCCCGACCTCAAGTCAATCTTGGAAAACCAAGATGCCCCCTGCAACTGATCGAATAGATCGTCGATCCTAGGTAACGGGTACCGGTTCTTAATCGTCAACTTGTTTAACTCCCGATAATCGATACACATCCGATGTGAACCATCCTTCTTTTTGACGAACAAAATCGGCGCTCCCCAAGGCGAGCTACTGGGTCGAATGAATCCCTTCCCCAACAGCTCCTGAAGCTGCGAGGATAATTCCTGCATTTCCGGTGGAGCGAGACGGTAAGGCGCCTTGGCGATGGGCGCCGCCCCCGGAACCAAATCGATACGAAACTCCACTTGCCTCTCCGGAGGCACGCCTGGTAACTCCTCGGGGAACACATCCGCAAACTCGCGTACAACCGGAACGTCATCAATCAAATTGGGCCTCTCCGCGGTCACACGAGTATCCATCACATAGGCTATGAATCCATCGCAGCCCTGCTGCAAACTCTGCCTTGCCCTGGCCGCCGAACAAAATGCTGACCCACACCGGGTCCCTTCGCCATAAACCGTGAGCACTCCCCCACTAGGATCTCTAATCATCACCAGCTGTCTCTCGCAGTCAATGACAGCTCCAAACTTACTCAACCAATCCATGCCCACGATAATGCAAACATCCCCCATAGCTATAGGGACTAAGTCTATAGGAAACTCGACCCCAAAAATCTCGAGTACGCATCCTCGAATCACCTCGGTGGCGTATACTGCTCTCTCGTTTGCTATAGCAACTCGCAGGGGATGACTCATCGTCTCCCGATCGATATCGATGTACTGGCTAAAGGCCAGCGAAACAAAGGACCGACTCGCACCTGAGTCGAACAATACCAAAGCAGGCACATGATTCACAAGAAAAGTACCTACGCATATAGGAATATAAGCATAATGTCTCAGCATAAATGTAAATACGTGAAAGAATACATACCGGCCACTACGTCAGGCGCCGCGCGGACCTCTTCCGCAGTCAACTGGAAAGCTCTCCCACGAGCCTTCGGGGCCTCGGTCTTCACTGGCCGAACCTCAGGAACCCTGGCAGCAGGCGAAGATCCCTGGCGAAGCTGGGGGCACTCGGCCTTCCGATGGCCAGTCTGGTTGCAATGGAAGCAGACCATAAATCCCTTGGGGCAATCCCTCACAATGTGCCCCTCCTTGCCACACTTGTAGCAAGCACCCAATCGACACGCCCCCTCATGACCCTTGCCGCACTTCCCATAAGTACGGCTCTTCTGTCCTCCAGATCTCAAATCAGCGGACTTGGTCCGCTTGGCTGCCGGCTGCGACTGCGTCGACCGCCGATCCATCCGCTGAGACTCGGCCTCCTCCCTGGCCTGGGTCTCCAACTCGATCTCCCGCTTCCTGGCATTCGCCTGAAGCTCAACAAAAGTCTGATATGATGAGTTCGATACGAACTCCCGGATGTCTCTCCTCAGCACTCCCAAATACCGGCTCATCCGAGCCTGCTCCGTGGACACCTGCTCGGGGCAGAACATCGCCCTCTCATGAAACTTCCGCGTGATCACTGCAACCGAATCATTACCCTGCTTGAGGGTCAAGAACTCCTGAACCAACCATTCCCTCTCTACCGGGGGAACGTACTCGTCTCTGAACATAGTAGTAAATCTCTCCCAAGACAAAGTTGAAACCTCCGCGGGAGTGAAGTTCGCCGCCACGAACTTCCACCAATCCTTCGCTCCCAGGCGGAGCTGGTTCAGGGCGAACCGCACCCTCAGATGCTCCGGACATGAACAAGTATAGAAGCATCCCTCAATATCGGCAATCCACCTCATCGCAGCAATCGGATCCTGAGTCCCGTCAAACTCTGGTGGCTTCGTGTTGCTGAACTCCCGGAACAGCAACGAGTCACCCCCCTGTGGCCTGGCAGCAGCCACAGCTGCGGTAGCTGCAGCAGCGGCAGCCTCAGACAACGCGGCATACCGCTCATCAAACGTCTCCATCAGCGTGGTCTTGATAGACCCAAACATCTCTGGAATCTCGACCCGGATCGCTGCGGCTACCTCCTCATGGATCATCTGACGGAGCTCCTCGTCAGTCACCCCACTCGTGCCAGGTCTGTGTCGTGGTCCCACCATGATGTCTCTGAAATACAACAAAAGAATATCAGAGACCCTATCGGGCAAAAATCGCACTCGATAACGCAGTCCTGCTCAGTTTTCGATACTCAGGGGTTCCCACTTGGCTGCCTACTGACCCGGTGTCCTTGGCAGTACGGGCCCAATACTGCCAGTTACACCGCGTCGGTATTCACCCAAGTCATCCTCCCCATCCTCGAATCCTGAGCACACTATTCTTTTCATACCCCTGTTACTCACTCGCTCTCGAGCACCCCATAGAAGCAAGTTTTCCTAGACTAAGGCATCACAAAATCAGGCCACTCTAGCCCTAATATGTATACCAAGTCTACTAGCATGCGTATCATATCATATCATATATCGTAACACATATAATAAAAGTATTTTGGGGATTTTTACCGTTCGGGCGCTGGCTGACCGTACACACTTTTTCTTCTTTGGTCGTCTCATCTTTCAAAATTTAAATTTTAATTACTTCAATTAAATTTTTGTAAAAAAATTTTCTTCAATCCCCGGTTTGAGTCCAGTTACACCCGAAGGTGTACCCGAATCCCTCAAACCAAGGCTCTGATACCAACTTGTTACGTCATGAAATTTCCAACCAAAAATTTCATTTTTACAACCATTAAGACATGAGTAATTAATTTAGATTTCCAAAATAACGTCGTAGTCTCCAACGATTACATAACAAAAGATAAAATAGTTTTCCCCGAGTGTGTGTACGATCACGCTGGCGCCTTCCCACGGTCCTCACTCGCACCTGAAACACATAAGCAACAACTATAAGCATAAAGCTTAGTGAGTTCCCAAAATACAACATACGCACATACGCCTTTCCAGGCCTTGACCTTCCGGTCCATGTATTTCAGGGGACTTCCGTCCCGACTGGGTAAACCTTCCGATCCTACCCACATCAATCTTTACAGCCCATATGACCACGCCTTCCGGCCCATATCAAACGTATCACACATATCACATATAGCAATTAACTTAATACACATAAAGCATATATTCCATATCATATTCGACCTTCCGGTCACATAGTCAAAACCCTTCCGGGTACAGTATAGTGAGAAGACTCACCTCGTATGCCTCGCTAAGCTGCTACCCGTAAATCCTGGAATCACTCGGGCTCGAACCCTCGAGCTGAAATCCTCCTACGATATATATATAAATCTATAAATATTACTTGTACCACTAAGGTGGACCATTCAACTCAAGTCAACACCGGTTGACCCGGTCAGCAGTCTTTAGTTAATTAGGACTAGACTCGGCGAGTGCACATTAGTGACTCGGCGAGTCTACGCGTTTTTACCAACTCTCAAGAATTTTCCCTTTGACTCGTCGAGTACTCCCCTGACTCGACGAGTTCCACCTGGGCCTGAATCACATGGTCACCGCGACTCAACTCGCCGAGTCTAAGGCCAACTCGGCGAGTCCCATCCTGACTCGGTCCACCTGTCAAAACCTTTCCAACTCTCTGCGACTCACTGAGTCGCCCACAACTCGATCCAGTATACACACAAGATGGTCTCAAGGACAATCTTCAAGTGACTCGTCGAGTCTGTTCTTCAGACTCGGCGAGTCCATGCCATGCACCAGCTAAAACTAGCTCTTGCGGTCAGATCCGTTCCATAAATACATAGATCTGGCCTTCCCAAGCTTATTTGTCACGTAAAGTCTCAGTCTTGGTTGCCATGCAATGCATACAAGGCTTATTTTGAAGAAACAACCTTCAATATGGCAAGTATAACTTCTAACTCAAATGGATGGGCATAAAGCTTGTCATAAGGGGTCTCCTGGACCTGCTAAAGTCCAGATCTAGGTTCCATGTCTCCATGGGACCTCTCATACTTCTTATTCAAGCCAAGAAAGGCAAGAAGAAACCCTAGATTTGGCCCATCAACACAAAACACGAAGATTGGCTCAGAAAGTTACCTCAAGAAGACCCCCTTGATGAAATGGCAACAGATCTAAGCTCCCCAACACTTCAAGCTTGCTCCTCTCCCTCCTTTCCTTGCACTAACCCACAAAATGAAGAACAAGAGGCCTTCAAACACACACACAAGGGCTTACAGACGTATGGAGGCTCTTAGGGTTCAAGGTGGCCGCATATAAGGGCCATAAGGTCCTTTAAATAGAGCTTAGGGCCGGGGAATTAGGGTTTCATTAAACAGCACGGACTCGTCGAGTCCACCCCTTGGACCCGCCGAGTCCGGACACGAACCCCCGCTAAAAACCGCGACCCGACTCGACGAGTTCAACCACCAACTCGCCGAGTCCCCTCACAGAATGCCAAAAAAATATATAAAGAAATGGAGATACCTGGGGATCCGGGCTGTTACATAGATACTATGAGTAGTATCCATCTTAGCCAAGGTTGGGTCCTTGAACAACTGCGGTGAGAAGGTTCTTTATGACTTTGTGATCCACATAGACTTTTTAGTCATGGTTGCTTTTCAAGAAAGATCTGTGATCATTAAAGAACATTCATTCGAAGGAACTAGAAGTGATGATTTCTTTAACACTCAATCTTTCAACCCCAAAAGCAAGGTGAAGCTGTATTTGAGTTATATGTCGGATTACATTGAAGTCTCCTCAATTAATTTGCTGCTATTTATGAACCTACTAAAGTGATCCAAAAGAATCAGTCTCTCTTTAATTATAGTTGAAAATTTTATAAGCTGAAAGTGCTGATTTACAAGAACCTATACAAGAAGCCTTTATTCCCAATGTGCGTTCAAAGTAAATTCTTTAAAGGAAGTCCAACTATTCAAGATGAAGTCATTCATGCAGAAATTCATATGTTCATCTTGAAGTTGTGATGAAATTGAAGATAAAAGTTGAAGGTTAAGAACAAAATGAAGATTGAAAAGAAAAGAAAGCCATAAACCAACGGAAGATTGTTTGGACATGATTTATGTGTTATACTTTACTTTTGATGACTTTTAGAGTTCTCGTTCTAGTACCGAAAACACCATGTTCTTGGTGGTGTTTGGATCGAAATCACCATGTGATTTCGATGGGCTTAATGAGGATTTTGGTTGGGTTTTGGGTTGGCATTTGTAAGTAGGTCTAGGTGTATATATATATATATATATATATATATATATATATATATATATATATATATATATATATATAGTGGTTTCAGCCGTGAAAATGGTTGCCTATTCTAAGAAGCTTAGTTTGAGTTTTAGAGAGAAAGAGAGAACCGAGAGAAATTTAGAATCTTATGTACCAAACTATTATCAATATAGTGTGCATTGAATATTTATAACTGTGTTCTTAATTTTTAATAACTGTTTTGGGTGAATCATTAGATTGGGATTCCGTACCAACTTTAGTGATTTCGATTGATACTATATATTGGATTTTACACTCGAGACCCTCAATAATCGTTTTCCCATGTTCATTGAAGTCTAGAGAGTGTTTTGGAAGGTCTTGAGAGAAAATGTATGACTTTAACCCTTTTAATCTCACTAAAATAGTTCATCAAGTTACATGGAATATGTTTCAATGTCTTGGATTACATGTACTTTCACGAAGAAAAAGGATATGCGTTTTCTAATTACACGACACGTGTTTCCCAATGTTTACATGGGTTGTTAGTGTATCTATTTTGTGAAATATCTATCACAACTTGATGTTCTTTAAGATATTGACCTTACAATTACCATAATTTTGTAGATGCAAACAACCACTATGAACAAATCATCTTATGCGGAAAAAGAAAGAAGTTTACTATAGCCATATACAAATAAAAGCACAACATTACAAAAGGAACTAACTTGCAGCTCTTGATTCTCTGCCTAATTAGAGATTAAATGGTGAAGTTGTGATTCTCCATGAGGCTTTCTACGATGTATGATGCTTGATTTTGAACCATGGACGATTGTTTTTAGGCTCAACTTCAAAATAAATTATGCATGAGATTTGTTTAGCAAAATTGATGAATTATCTATGGTTTAGATTACTAAAATCTAAATTATAAGTTAAAGACTAAATACGTGGGATCGAATAAAGGTACGATCTTATGATCCTAGTCGGGATCCTAAAAAACTCACAATAGATCGTGCTTTACCATTGGCCACATGTGATCAACATCTTTTCTGCGTATAAGATCTTAAGATCATAAAGATCTTATCAATCATAGGCCAAAAATTTTTACTATAGATTTATATTTGAGAAAACTCAAGTATTATTTATCATTTTTTTTTTTGTAAAAAACTATTGATTTTATCCAAATTTTGGTAATAACCTATTAAACGGTTTTATTTAGGTGATGCTATAAGTATGACAAATGACATGGGTAATTTATTTCATATTTTGACCTTTTATAATGTATTAAAAGAAAACTCTATAAAAATATCATCTCTCGAGATGATATTTCTAGGATAATTGGGTCTCACTTCTCTCTCGGTCTCAATATTGTGGATTTCTTTTATAAAGCTCTTATCTTCACTATCTTTTGGATTCGTATAAAATACTATTAGAAAGAGTGTCTAGTATCATTAACAATTTGTAATATTTCTAATAATAACATGGTCATTTTGAGTCGAATAAATAAAGAAGAAAATAAGTTTGTTAGTTTAATATGATTTAATAAATTAAATGAAAATTATTTTGGAATCAATTAAATAGTTTCAATTAATTAGAACGGTTGAATGTTAATTAGTTATAAATTAACTAACTGGAATATTCTAGAATCTTTAAGGGATAAGAGAAATCTCGAAATATGTATCTATCCTACATGGGATATGAGATACAAAACGAGGTAAGGATCCAAGGCTTATAAATATGGAGTTAGGGATCAAACCTTCCTTATTCCTTCCTTCCTTGGAAATTTTGTTATCTCATTTATCACCTTAAGGAAGATCAAAATTTATTAACTCACTAAGGGTTTGTAGAAATTAAATCAAGCCTCTCTCCTAGTTATTTTTGGTTATGCTCTTTTAGAGCCTTGGCGTGATTCCACTCGAGGGATTCCTACTAGAGGTCCTCTTATCCATGCAAGGTGGCAAGGACACAATCAAAAGTTGGAAAGTCTCAAGTTGTAAAAGAGGTATTATTGTGGGTAGAAATTTTGACTTACTATTTATATCTCGAACTTGAACAAACATCCCGGGCAAGCCCAATATCTTGGATTTATTCACTATCTTGGACTGAAGTCGTTTTTCTTATAAAATCTTGTGTTGGAACTTAAAGCTTAATGAAAAAAGAATAGACTAAGTCAATAATACATGGTCAATGCCTCATGAACGTTGAAGAATCTTAAGAAAGCCAGGTCAAACAAAGATCAATGAGAATCACAAGAATCTCACAGTTTTAGTTATTCTTGTTATGTATAAAAGACTAGTTGATCAATGCACACAAAGACTCCTTCACTTCTTCTTCTTCTTCTTCTCTAATTCTTTTGACACTTGAGAACAAACACATTCTTTCTAAGATCACCTAGCACTTGTAACTTTTATTTACGATTTAATATAAGTTCTAAGGTAGGTGAGTTTATCCCTTCCCGAGATTTATGTCGGAGATCGGAAAGGATTAAGGGCTTTCCGAGTACATCACTGTGTTCTTTCTTTGATTTTAGTCATTTATGATTGTTTGATCTAATACAACAATCATCACATACTTATTAGATTGTTTTCTAGTTTTCACATCAACTTATCAAGATATTATGTGGAATCTTGATACCTTTTCAAGTATCTTGTTACTTTTTTAACTAAAATTATTTATTAATCATTTTAACACTATATTTGTCCTAAATAATTCAAATACGATTGCTTACCGTTTAATACGAAGTAAATTTTTTGAACAGTTTTTCAAATATTACTATCTTCTTCCTAGGATCTTGGAACGACCAAGATCTTCGGCATATTTCAAGAATCACAAGCACCCTAGCTTTTAACATTTTTTTAACATTACACCATACTTACTAATTTGGTTACGAAATTAGTTTGATAAATTTTGACAAAAACATGTATGTATTTCTATTCTGGTAGTTACGGTAGTAGTTCGAAACCTAGATCATTATAGGTTGCGTATACACATATAAATTTAGTTTAAGTCTTTTGTTGTGTATTTGTATGTATTGAATGCACTATAACCCATCAAATATGATGTGAAATATTAGGGATGAGCGTAGGCGGGTACCCGCCTCATTTGGCGAGAACCAGAATCGGCGGTTCCTAGAAAGTTAGAACCGGAACCGGAACCGCTCTAGGCAGTTCTTAAATGTTTGGAACCAGTCCTGGAACCGGCGGTTCCGGTTCCGGGAGCGAGTAACCCAGTCGCATTAATTTTGTTATTTTTTTCGACAAAACTGTAATTTAGTTCAATCCAAATCAAACCAATTCGGACTAAAGAAAGACAAAATTGGACCAATATATTCTAAACCGGTCTAAGTAACACACATGTATATGAATATATATATATATATATATATATATATATATATATATATATATATATATATATATATATATATATATAACCGGTTCCGATGAGTACCCAACGGGTAGCGGTTCTAAAAAAACGAGAACCGGAACCGGAACCGGAACCGCCTACCACTTAAGGTGGTTCCACTTTCAAAACCGATAGTTCTGAGGCGGTTCCGATTCCAAAAACGAGTATCCGGTTCCGATGCTCATCCCTATGAAATATGACATGTTGATGATCAAGTTTTACTTTTAGATGCATTGTAAAATGTTAAATGAATAACATAGACCAGTTATATCATCATCTTTTTCATTTAAGTAAAACTAATTAATAAGTTGTGATATTGTGTAGTTTCCTTAATATATTTGTGAAAGAAATTATGTATTTATATCTACAAACTACAATAAAATCATTATATTTTTATCATTTAAATGATTGCAAATCAAAATGTTTTAGTCGTGAATAAAACAACTAAGTCATTAGCAGATAATTTTTCGGTATATGAAAGCTGATCCGCAAAACCTTGTTAGAAATTTCATTTTCCAAAAAAATTAAAAAGCCAAAGTGTTTCACTTAATCCATTCAAGTTTTATAATATTTTATAGGGAAAGTGATTTAGAATGGTAATTATCTATTCATTTTGTTCATATTTAGACAATTTTTTATATATAATTGACCAATAAACTTGTTAAAAGTGTTCAAATTTTACAATTGTAACCGACTATATTAGGTTGTGGCTTACTTGGTATATACATGGAAAATTAAAATGAGAAAATGACTTAGATGGGTAATTATCTATTTGTGTTGTACACATTTAAAAAACTTATTTTTTTTTACACGATTGACAAGCGAACTTGTTAAGAGTGTTCAAGTGTTATCATTTGTAACTAATATAATATTCAATTTCGATGATTAACTAACTTTTTGATATATCTTCTAAAATTTGATGCTACTTTTAAATTTGTTTTTGTAGCATCTTTTATATGATATTACAAATAAATATGATTTTATTGAATCTTACTATAAAAGATACCAGGGAATTTACTATGGAACAAATATATACAAAACCTGTCATAAAAAAATAGTTAGGAGATTTGCCACCGAAACATTGTTATGGAACTTGCTATGAAAAACGGCTATGGAAATTCCTTAGAAAATATGGCCCCGGAATAACATTTAAACATCACTTTAAATATTAAAAACATTTTTAGATGTGGAAGTCTAAAACGATGAAAAATCTCAAACCAAATAAAACATTGTTTAAAAGTAATACAATGGATAATTATAATTGATAACATGATACCTAATCGTCCAATAAGTCTATAAGCTATTTGAAACCTAACTAGTGACAACTTCTATATGCTCGTGTGACTATACTTTGTTCTCAATCAGCATCATGATGCATGTTTCTTACATGGATATATGTTAAACTAATACATGTTGATGGGTAACTTAGTAAAGTATACATATTTTAGCCATTATTTTATGTAAAAGTGTATCGAAAAATATATTAAATATAAGCATTAACATCCTATTTTCGATGGTGTTTTTCCATTCTTAAAATCAGGGATTTTATTGTCCGAGGAAAGTAGAAGGATGGGGCGAAACTAGAAGCCATTAATCGCATTTGCTGAAAATCGAAAATTTTGGAATTCAACTGATGGGACGCATGGCACCCTTTAAAAGGCACGACGCTCCTCCGACTCAGTAGGCTGATTATTTTATTACGGATTTTGAGATATTTAAAGGCCATTAACCCTTAGGTTTTGATCATTCTTAGCCTCCAACACTCATAGACTGTTTCTTGAGAAAGTGTAGCATCCTTCCTCTTGTTTTTTATTCTTTTGGATCATTCGTGAGCTTATTTCAAAAAAAAATTGTTGGAGCTTGAAGATCAAGAAGTTTCCCTTATAGAATAAAAGGAAGTTCCATGTTTTGATCCAACAAAGTCAATCCATTTTTGTACCATTGTGACTATAAAGTTCCTATCTTGCTCTTTAGTTTATTAGATTTATTTCTATGTGGTTTTTGGCACATTTTGGTCCATTTTGTTTATGAATTTAGAGTTCAGATGACTCCAACACCTTTTAAGCACTTTGGTATACTCCTTGGACCTTATGAATAGGAAACTTGGGTGTAACACCAAGTTCCACGTATGATTTTTTGTGGTTTTGGTATTTAAGACTTAAAAGTATAAGATTTTGGTTGGCCACAACGTGGTGGTGTTGACATGGTGGCACCTATTGTAAGTGCGCATTCGTTTTTGGTGCCACAATGTGACAGAGCATGGGCCACAACGTGGCAACCACCAGCATGAAAACCCTAATTTTCTACGAATTAAGCTCCATTTAAGGGATGCGATGGCTAGGGTTTGCACACCCTCAGCCTCCATCACCCCCCCCCCCCCCCCATTTCATCCTAAGCAACCATAGTCTCAATTTTTGGTGTTCTTGAAGCTTAAGTGGTGATTTTTGGTGTCTTGAAGGAGAAGAATGTGCTCCTTGAGCTTAGAACCAACAAATAATTTCCCTCATCACCTTTTTCCGCATATTCTAGACCACTGTAAGTCCTTAAGTTTCATTCTTTGTGATCAATGCTTATGGATCTAGGCTTGTTGTGCATTTCCTCCATGTTGGGGAGAGTTGAAGTGGATGGATTCCATAAAGTTGGCAACTTTATAGATCCTTGAGTTCCTTTTGAGGTTTAGTGTTCAAGATCTGAGATTTGGTTGCGTTTTAGCTCATGCATGATATTTTTGACCTTATTTCCACCATTGTTATAACCTACTTGGGAAAAACATGCATTTGTAATGCATGGCTATAAAGAAATGATTTTTATGACTCATTGGGTGTAAGAAAACTTGTGGATGAGTTGAGTGTATGGCTTAATGGATTAAGGGCATAATCCATTAAGTTGTCCAGGATCATTTATTATGATGTGGCCATATGTTCACCACGTCGTGGCGTATGAGGTTTTCGTGATTGTTTTGTCCCGAGATTGCTATATCGTGGCGAATGCTTGGAAATGACTTGGCAGCTTGTAAATTTGACATTTGGACTGCTAACTTTGACCATTGACACTTGACTTCTTGACTAAATTTGACTTTTGGTCAATTTTAGGGTTTTGGTCTTTAGGTGGTTCGTAGCACCAGTCTTTTACTTTTGTGATGGCTAGGGTTTGCACATCCTTAGCCTCCATCACCCACCTTTCATCCTAAGCAACCATAGCCTCAATTTTTGGTGTTCCCGACGCTTAAGTGGTGATTTTTGGTGTCTTAAAGGAGAAGAAGGTATTCCTTGAGCTTAGATCCATCAAATAAGTTCCCTTATCACCTTTTTCCGCATATTCTAACCCATTGTAAGTCCTCAAGTTTCAATCTTTGTGATCAATGCTTCTAGGTCTAGGATTTTTGTGCATTTCCTCCATGTTTGGAAGAGTTTGAGTGGATGGATTCCATAAAGTTGGCAACTTTATGGATCCTTGAGATCCCTTTGAGGTTTAGTGAAACATCCTAAAAATACAAGCCAAAAATTTCATTTTTAACTCGTTAATAAAACTATAATTATCTTTCAACATATAAAAACCACAAACTGTGTATCTCAAGAATAACATAACATATGTTAAATATATCATAGTATAAACATCCCAGACTAAACAAATATGGTGTGCACGGTAATCTTCCCGAGCTCCTCTTTTGAAAACTCAAGCACTTGAAATCAAATCTGAAACTGTAAGCACGAAGCATAGTGAGCTCCCCTAAACCACCACATACCATACAAAGCACATATCACAAAAATCATAAATCTAGGACTACTCCCAACTGCATCGGGATGAATCCCAACATCAGACTCCTGTCTGGCATCGGGCTCACCCCGGCATCCGACCGCATCGGGCATCGGGCTCACCCCGGCGCATACATAACATAATCACATAATCTGCATCGGGCTTTCCTAGGCATCGAACTGAATCCCGGAACAAACACGTATAACACATAAACTAGCATATATCGGGCGTACCCCAAAATACATAATACATGGCATATTAACTAACTTAAATCGGGCTTACCCCGGAACACATAACATATAACATTATCACATATACTACATCAGGCTTGCCCGGCATCGGTCTGGACTCCAGAACACATAACACACAACACATAAACATGCATGAATCACAAAGACATCAAGCATACATAACTACTTCTCGACATCGAACCAAAGTCCGGAAACATATAGACTGCATCAGGCTAGCCCCGACATCGGGCTCACCCCGGTATACTCTACTACTTAAATGGGCCGGCCTTGGTGCCTTAGAATCATTCCTACTGGAGGAAAACTCACCTCACAAAGCTGATTGTGGAGTCCTGCGAATAACCCCTTGCTGCTAGCTGGCAGATTCCCAAACTGCTGATCTCTCGACTCCCGAGCTATCAATACCAAAATATCACTTAGTCCAAAACAATAATCTTCCT